>NW_006921753.1:1504113-1549022 GCF_000298275.1 Orycteropus afer afer
AAAGATTTCGTCAAAAGGGTAAAAAGAGAACCTACAGATTGGGAGAAAATATTTGCCTATGACATATCTGACAAAGGACTTATCTCCAAAATCTACAGAAAACTTCAACACCTCAATCAAAAAGATAACCCAATTCACAAATGGGCAAAAGACTTGAACAGACACTTCCCCAAAAAAGATATACAGGCAACCAACAGACACATGAGAAATTGCTCACGATCATTAATCATTAGAGAGATGTAAATCAAAACAACAATGAGATATCATCTCACCCCAGCAATAACAGCAAAGTTCAACAGATCAGGTAGTAACAAATGCTGGCGGGGTCATGGAGAGATCGGAACTCCTGTGCACTGCTGGTGGGATTGTAAAATGGTACAACCACTGTGGCAAATGGTATGGCGTTTCCTTAAAAAACTGAAAACAGAAGTACCATTTGACCCAACAATTCCATTATTAGGAATATATCCTAAAGAGGTGAGATAGCGCACGAACAGACATATGTACACCTATGTTCACTGCAGCACAATTCACCATAGCAAAGAGATGGAAACAACCTAAATGCCCATCAATGGATGAGTGGATAACCAAATTATGGTATATCCACACAATGGAATACTATGCCACATTAAAGAACAATGAGGGATACGCAAATCATCTCACAACATGGATGAACCTGGAGGACATTAATGCTGAGTGAAATAAGTCAATCGCAGAAGGACAAGTACTGTATGAGCCCATTACTGTAAAAAGACAGAGACGAGTTTCCTTGGGAAAGGGAACTCACCTAGTAGGTTACCAGGATGGGGAGAGAAAGGGAGGGATTAATTTAGGGCTAGTTGGGGCTTACATGCTGACATGGATAGGGGGGAGGGATATAGGGGAAGGATCTATGACCACCATGATAACATTAGGAAACGAGAGGACACCGAACTGTGCACATAAGAGATAGATGACAGATGCTAAAGCCAACCAATGTGTCCACAATACCACACTGCCATTAACACCAAACACTAGGCTATACAGATAAACACATAAACACCTGAGATGATTAGACAGGGGTCAGTGAATAGAGGTATACTCTAGACCAAGGATAGACTCAGCTGAGGCTAATCTTGTACAGACACCAGTGATACAAAATACCTGCAAGTCCTTACAGAAACAATAGAAGACAGGCACAGAGTAATCCCTTACAGACACCCCAACACTATGGGAGAGAGATCCAATAGAGCTACTACCTCAGGACTATAGTACTGGTACACCAGACTCAGTTGGCACAACAAAATACGTAAAAGCGTTGCTCCACATCCTACATTGGTGAGTACCAACTGGGGTCTTAAAAGCTTTTAAGCAGCCATCTAAGATGCAGCTAATGGTCTCCTAGCAACGGAAGTGAAGAAGAACGAAAAAAAAAAGGGCATTTAGAAGCAATCAGCCCTAGGACACGATGGCCTTCAAGACCAGAAGAACGGGATGGTGCCTGGCTACCAATACCAAACACTCAGGAAAGGATCAAATCTGGAGATCCTGGATAGAGTGGGAGGGAAAACGTGGAACAAAATCCAAAAACTCAATAACGACCAGAATTACTGGTCAGATGAAATCTGGTGAGATTCCCAATACTATGGCCCTGAAATACATTTGGCGCCTGGAATAAAACTCACCCCCAGGTGCAGGCTCTCAGCCCAATAGTTAACAAGATGTACGCGCAGACCACACAACCTAGGATGCCGCACCCATACACTCAATGGTAATACATCCCTTAGAGCAATAGACCATGGGACACCAGAGGAACAACATTCAAACTGAAGGAAATGCAGGACAAACAGGAGGGCATAAATATGAGGGGCCCAGGGGGAGGGTTGCAGGGTAGGGAGGGGAGGAGACTGGGTTAGGGCTGGACATGGTGAATGGGGAATGAAACTAAATATATACACATGACGTTGAATGTAAAACAAGCTCTTAAAATAAAAAAATAATAATAATGAAAAAAGAGACCACATTACTTTGATTCCAAAGGCAGAAAAAGGCATTAACAAAGAAAACTACAGAACAATGTCCTTTAGGAACATACTGTAAAAATCCTTTGAAAATATTAGCAAATTTAATCCAGAATTTAAAAAAAAAAAAAGTATCATAACCAACTGGCATTTAAATCAAGAAAGCAAGGCTGATTCAACTTTTGAAAATCCAGTGGTGTAATTCAGCATATTAACAGGATTTTTTGTTCTGTTTTGTTTTGATTTGTGATTTGGGTGAAAATTTACAGAGCAATTTCATTTTCCATACAATAGTTCATACACATTTTGTTTCATGACATTGACTGGAATTCCCATAATGTAACAGCTCTCTTCCCACTTCCTTCCTTTAGTTACCTTTTCCCTGCATTCCTCTTCCTTATGCATTCCTGCAGTCTGAGCTATATCCCTACACAAATAATGCCCTTCCGATGTGCCATGTTTGATTGCTCTGAGAAGTGTATTTACCTGGTGTAAATGCTTACCTTAAACACCTGTCTATTTCTTGGCTGGAAGCCATGGAAGTAAGCTCAGTTCCAGGCCCGAAGAGTTAGCAAGACTATAGTCTCAGGGGTTTCACCATTCTCTATCAGACCAATAAGCCTGGTCTTTTTTTATGATTTTGAGTTTTGTTCCATAATTTTCTCCCACTCTATCCAGGATCTTCTACACTGATCCCTTTCTGAGTGGTTGACAGTGGTAGCCAGGCACCATCTATTTCTTCTGGTCTTTGGATCATGGACGCTGAGGCTTACCCAGTCTACTAGTACCCCTTGGACTAATTGTTTCCATGGATCTTTAGATTTCCTCATTCTTCTTTGCTCCAGACCAACTGCTGCATTTTAGACGGCTGCCTGTAAGCTTTTAAGACCCCAGTTGCTACTCACCAAAGTAGGATGCAGAACAATGTATTTGTATAGTATTGTATGCCAATTGAGCTTGATGTCCCCATCAACCATGGTCCTGAGCTCACAGGCCTAACAATGTACTCCCTCAGGGTGATTGGCTGTCACTAAGAAGTTATAATAACTTTACCCCCTGTTAAACCAAAAATAAACAAAGAAAAAAAACAAGTTCACTGTTATTGAGTCAATTCCAACTCACAGGGAGCCCCTTTGCGTTTCCTAAGTGGTAAATCTTTACAGAAGTAGATTGTCCAGCCTTCTTTCTACGGAGTGGCTGGTGGGTTTGAACCACCAACCTTCTGGTTAGCGGTTGAATGCCTTAGGCACAATGCCACTAGAAGAGCTCCTTATCTTGTTCCAAAAAACAAAACAAAACAAAACAAAAAAACACCTCACTGCTGTCTAATCGAATCCAACTCATAGCAACCCCTCCTTGGGTTTCCAATGGTATCTCTACAGAAGTAGATTGCCCAATCTTCCTTCCAAGGAGTGGCTGTTGGTTTAGAACTGCCAGCCTTCTGGTTAGCAGTCAAATGCCTTACACACTATGCCACCAGAGGTCCTCCTTACCTTGTTAGCTCTATTATATATATTGCCATTCTTACAGTGCATAAAAGTACGTATGTAGAAATACCATTCGCCAAACTTATATATGGTTATGGGTATATTCCTCTGGTATAATTCAGCATAGTAACAGGTTTGGTTTGGTTTGTTAAAAAAGTAAAACCATATGTTCATCTGAACACTTGCAGAAAAAGCATTAACTCAATATCCATTCATGAATTAATTTTTCAGAAACTAGGTTGAGAAAAGAATTTAACTTTATAAAAGAGCATCTATAAAAAAAAAAATCTACATTTAAGAACATACTTAATGATGAAAGCCTGAAGCTTTCTCCCTAAAACCAGGAAAAGACAAAGATGTCTGCTCTCCTTACTTGCATTCAACATTATACCACAGGACCTAGCCAAGGCAATGAGTAAAGAAAAATAAACAAAAAGCATATATATTAGAAAAGAAAGAAACTGTATTTACTCACAAATGACATGATCACCTATGCAAAAAACACCAAAGAATCTACAAAATGATACATAAACTGATAAATAAATTTAGCAAATTTTAAGATATAAGGTCAAAATATACAGATTGACTGCATTTTTATATACTACAAATAGAAATTAAATTTAAAAAAAGCATTTGCAATAACATAAAAAAATCAAATACTTATAGATGAATCCAACAAAATATGTGCAAGATTATACAGAGAAAACTACAAAACATTCCTGAGAGACATCACAGAAGACATAGAATTATATACCATGTCCATAGACAGAAAGCCTCAATAATTTTCAGATGTAAATCATCCCTGATTTGATTTACAGATTCAACACAATCCCTATCAAAATCCCAGCAAGAATTTTTCCAGAAATTGGTGAAAGATTTCTAAAATTTACTATGGAAAGTAAAGCATCTACAACAGAAAAGTCAATTTTGAAAAATAAGAACAAAGTTGGAGAACTCATACCACCTAACTTCATCATGAGATATTACATAGCTATAGTGTTCAAGATAAGGTGGTATTGGTGACAGAATAGACACAGAGATCAACGGAACAGAAAAGAGATTTCAGAACTAGACTGCACACACATGGTCAGGTGATTTTCCACAAAGGTAGCAAGCCAATTAACTGGGGGAAATGATTGTTTTCAACAAACAGTACTAGAACACTTGGGCATCCATATGGAGCAAAGTGGACTTTGCCTATTACCTCATACTATACACAAAATTAACTCAAAATGCATTATAAATCTAAATGTGAAACCTAAAACTATAAAATTTGTAAAGAGAAAAACATAAGGAAAAATCTTTGAAACTTTGGTAACACAACATTTTCTTAAACAGAATACAAAAAGCATGAAGCATAAAAGAAATAACTGACAAAGGAGACCATCAAAATTAGTAATTTCTCACTTTTTAAAAGTATTATTTAGAAAAGTAAAAGATAAATCACCAGACTATGATACAATATTTCCAAATCATACATCTGATAAAGACTTGTATCTAGAACGTACAAAGAACACTTACAATGCAAAAATATTGAGACAACCCAGTAAGAAGACTGCAAAATATGTGAATAGATGTTTCACCAAAGAAGGTATATAAACAGGAAATAAAGACATGAAAATACATTAAACTTCATTAGTCAAATGGAAATAAAACTACATGGGCTATCATTATACACCTATTAACATGCCTAAATTTTTGAAAAATTGACAATACTAAGTGGTAGAGAGGTTGTAGAAATACTAGAACTCTCCTTACTCATGATGAGAATGAAAAAAATGCATATCTACTTTGTAAAACAGTTTGTCACTTTCTTATAAAATCCAATACATACTTACCATATGACCCATAAATCCCACTCCTAGGAATTTACCCAAGAGATATGAAAACATATGTCCACACGAAGACTTACACATGAATATTTATAGCAGTTTTATTCATAATAACCAAAAACTAGAAACAATTCAAATGCCATGAACCAGTGAATTTATAAATAAGTGATGGTACATCATATCAGGGAATACCGTTCCACAACAAACAGAAATGAACTACTGGTACATGCAACAATATGGATGAATCTCAAAAGCATTATGTTAGTGAAAGAAACCAGGCAATCATCACATCATATCAGTGGTTGTCAGAGGCTAGAGGCTGAAGGAGAAGAATGACTGTGAGGGAACTTTTTGAGATGATGAATGTTCTCTACTTTGATCATGATTCTGGTTACCTGCCTATATACAGATGTTGAAACATACATACATTTAAAAAGAGTGGATTTAACTATATGTAAACTACAGATTGATAAACCTGACCTTAAAAAAAAAAAAAATAGTACTTAGAAAAATGCATTTCCAACTGCTACAATTATAAATAAGCAAGGAAATGATTACCATGAAAGTCAGGATAATGGTTACCTAGAAAGAAGGAAAGGAGAGCTGGTGGCAAAATGGTTAAGCATTTGGTTGGTAATGGAAAGGCTAGTGGTTCAAACCCACCCAGTGGTTCCAGGGGGAGAAAGACCTGGAGATCTGCTCCTGTAAGGATTACAGCCTAGAGAACCCTAAAAGTCAGTTTTACTCTGTCACATGTGGTCTCTATGAGACAAAATCAACTGAATGGTCCCTAACAACAATAACAAGGCAAAAGGAGAGGACTGAAGGGCGAGGTGTACATAGGATGCTTCTGGAGTGCTGGCAAAATTAATTCTGCTTCATGACCTCCAGGGTCACAAGGATGTTTGCTTTATAATTGTCTGTTAAACTCTGCATTTATATTGTGTGCACTTTTCTTTATGTATATTTTAATAAAACATTTAAAAGTTTTTTTTTTATCTCAGCTAAATGTAAAAAATTTGAATTAAGAATGGAACCATGACCTAAGAAACAGTTCACAGTTCATATCCAAACAAGCAAATTACATTCCAAACAAAAGTAACATTGTTTGTTGGGGAATAATAGAATTCAGAATCTCTACATTTATCACATATTTATTGAGTGTCAGCTATGTGCTAGTATTATGCTACAGACTGGGGATACACTAACAAAGATAAAGTTCTTGTCCTCATGGACATTATAATCAAATAGAGAAGAAAGACAAGGAAATATAATAAAATTTAGTAAATGTTCTGATAGGAGATGTAGAGGGAATGCATTACAGGACTACCTAACCTAATCTAGGTGAGGCTTTCTGGAGGTTTAATCAGGCAAACTATGCAAAATAAATGGCATACTCAAGAAATGAAAAGCAGTGAAGTATATTTATTATATATACAATAAGAGGTAAGTTCAAGAGATGACACTGATGAGTTCAGCAGAGGCCAAGATTACTGAAAAAATGTGAAATTAATTTTAAGAGCAATGAAAAACCTCTGAAAGATTTTCAAGCAGAGAAGTAATACATTTCATTTCTTAAATCTTTTTAATAGGCTTTATTTTTTAGTACAGCTTTAGGTTTACAGAAAAAAATTGTACTGAGAGTGCACAGAGTTCCCATATACCTTCCCTGATCCACACATTTAGGATAAATTTTTATACTGAAACTTCTAATTTCAATAGTAGCAATCTATCTCTGTGAATTCCCAGCATATAATATATATTTTTCTGCAACCTGAAGTTTTTTTCATTTAAGCAACAGGAAGATTCTGATTATGAGACAATATTAGAGGCCTAAACCCACTGCCATCGAGTCGTATCCTACTCATAATGACCCCTCCTTGTGTTTCCAAGGCGGTACCACTACAGAGCTCTGGTAGCATCGTGGCTAAGGCACTTGATTGCTAACCAGAAGGCTTGCAGTTCAAACCCACCAGCCACTCCTCGGAAGGAAGATGGGGCAATCTACTTCCGGAGTGATACTGCCTTGGAAACCCAAGGAGGGGACGCTATGAGTCAGGTCCGACTCGACGGCACATAACAACAACAACAACGACACCACTACAGAAGTAGATTGCCCAACCTTCCTTCCAAGAAGTGACTGATGGGTTTGAACCGCCAGGCTTCTGGTTAGCAGTCAAATGCCTTAGGTACTACACTACCAGAGCTCCTATTAGAGGTTTGAGGTGGGTTTTTTTTTTTTTTTAATTATTACCATTTTCTTTGCTGTTCATTTCTGGATGAGTTTTGAAAGCTGGGAAGAAGTTTTTATATCATACTATCTAACTTAAATAACTTTTAGAAAAATGTTTATTTTCAAGAAAGGATCTTTTTCCCTCTTGAGGAAAAAGTATTCATATAATTTCTCCCTCCCTGCTTTAGAATATAAATGTCTACCATTAAGTGAGGAGAGAGGGCAGAGACAAATAGCAATTAAATACAATTTTTCACACTACTAACTCTTCCTTTAAATTTACTGGAGCTTCACCAAGTGACCCAAACATATAAGAAAGAAGCAACTGAAAACACATACTTGCTCAGAAAAAGTGACAGAATATTTTATTTCAAGCTTACCTTGCTCCTAAATTTTCAATGGTTATATATTCATCCTTTCTCACAACTTCAAACTGCAAAGGATGGGGAAAAAAAATTGCTCTTGCAGGTCAATTTTCAAAATTAATTCTTTACTGTTACTTTTTAACCTTAACACTTGAAAGAAAGTGAAAATGCAAAAATGACCAGAATTACTGGTTGGATAGAGTCTGGTAGAACCCCGGAGACTATGGGCCTGGGTTACCCTTCAGGCCTAGAAATGGACTCACTCCCATGGATTAGCTCTCAGCCCAACTGTAGGAAGGCCTACATGCAGAACACCTACCACAGGGCGATACACCCACCTACTCGAGTGAGATGCATCCCTTAGAGCCATCAGCCATGAGACAGCAGAAGGGCAGCATTCACAAAGAGGGAAAGCTGGACAAATAGGAATGCATGGTTAAGAAGGACACAGGGAGGGGGTAGTCACAGGGACAGGAGGGGAGTTTGTTATGGTCAGGGATGGTAACCGGGTTATGAAATCAAATGTGCATGAACTGTTGAAACTAAAACAAATTTGCTTGGTAAATTTGCACAATAAAATTTTTTTTAAAAAAAAAGAAAGAAAGTGAAGCCATAACGAATAACAAACAGAATAGGGTGAACCATAAAAAGTCCTGATTAAGCAACAAGCATCTACCTTAAAAAACAGTTAAGCAGTTCGAGTTACCATATTTTTACTCAAATAATGCACACATTTTATGGGTTTCTTTGCAAAGTTTATAACTCTTTCAAGTTAGTTTCCTACGTATGACATGCACATGTACACATTAGTTACATGAGTAGTGGCCTAGTGCCTAAGGCATTTGACTGCTAACCAGAAGCCTGGTGGTTCAAGCCACTCCTCGGAAGGAAGACGGTGCAATCTACTTCCATAGAGGTAACTCCTCGGAAACCCAAGGAGGGTTCACTATGAGTAGAATCGCCTTGACGGCAGTGAGTTTGTTTTTTGATGTTACACGTGAAAAGTATAGTAAACCAAAAAAAAAAAAAACTCAGTGCCATCAGGTTGGTCCCGACTCATAGAGACCCCTCCTTAGGTTTCTGAGGCGCTATCTCTACAGAAGTAGATTACCCAATCTTCCTTCTGAGGAGTGGCTCCTGGGAGGCAGTATCTCTATGGAAATAGACTGCCCAATCTTCCCTCCAAGGAGGGCTGGTGGGTTTGAACTGCTAGCCTTCTGGTTAGCAGTCAAATGCCTTAGGCACTATGCCACTAGAGCTCCGAAGATACGACACAGGACTTAAATGCAAAATTTCAAATACAAAAGTGGATTTCTCTGTATATTTTTGGTCTATTTATTTATAAACTGAAAATTCAATAAGATAGCTTGTTAAAAAATATAATGGATACTATTATGAGTACATTTTAGGTACAGTTACTATACATATATGATATTCTATGGATACCTCATTTAAAATTCAATCTAATGTGTTTTGTTTCAAGACTAGCTATTTTTATAGGATGATGTTTAAAGACAAAGGAATTTCAGAAAGTCTAAAATTATTTTTAACCCTAGGTAGCATACAACTGGATTACTTATCATCACGGCTTCATGACACATTATCCAAATTGGTGTAGGCATGGCCTGATTTATCTCTGCTTCTCTTCATGTCTGCTCCTCTTTCTCTCTTTATTTTGAAAATTTCATTGTGCTTAAAGACCACCTGAATACTACTTTGGATAAAGCAAAGCAATAGAAAAGTCAAAGGACTTAGTCATCACCAAGAGAACAGGACTAGAATTCAAGTATGATGACTCACAAATCTGTCTTAAGTCAAAAATACCATTAGAGTGAAGGAGAGCAAGAAAAATAGGATACTCACCAAAATTTTAACAATTCCAGGAATATCACATTCTAGCATCCTTACAATGTCTCCTGTACATTTGTCCTTCAAACATTTTTTTCCACTAAAACTCTAAGAGTATAAGTAGAAAAACAACAGAGACAAATCACTGATGTGCAAATCTGAACACACTTCAATAAATAGTTAGAAGCAGATAGTGAGAGATGAAAAACTGAAAGAATGAATAAACATGGTCCATTTCATATATCAGTGGATTTCCTATATAAAATGCATAGCTGCAGTTTTCTCCCTCATCATTTCAACTTCAAAATCTTCAAGTTATACTATAGACTAAAATGTATTCACCGCCCCAGGAAAAGTGACTTCAAATAAAATGTACTGATTAAATGAGTGTGAAAAGGAATACTAAATTCCTATCAGATACATGAGGATTTCAGGAAAAAGCAAAGAATAAAAATGCTGTTTTCATTCTAATTATGACCTTGCCATTTCCTCTGGTTAAGTTACTCACTTTTATTTCTCTTTCTGAAACTGAACAATGAGAAAATCCATGCCCTTACCAAAAAAAAAACCCCGAGAAAGTATTTACAGACTGCTTAAAAAAGTGAGTAACAATGCAATATACAATAATTTTTATAGTTTACAATGTGAGTTCACATATTTTATCTGTTAATCTTCACAATAACCCAAGGAAGTAGGTATGACTATCATCAATTTAGAACTTTGAAAACACATCCCAGAGAGATTAAATTTCCAGCCTAATTTAAAAGTAAAAATAGTAAATGGCTCAAACTGGACTTGAACTCAGATCTCCTAACTCCAGATCCAATACTCTTTATCCAAAACCAAAACCTAACTCATTGCCATGGGGTCAATTGTGACTCATAGTGACCCCCATTGGGTTTCCAAGGCTGTAAATCCTTATGGAAACAGACTTTCTTCCATGGAGTCGCTGGTGGGTTTGAACCCCTGACTTTGGTTAGCAGCCAAATGCCTTAACTACTATACCACCAGAGCTGCTCAATGCTCTTTACACTACATGACAATTGCTTTAAAAAGTTTTCTATTGTTTACAGAATATAACAATATATAACCAAACATTATACAAAAACCAAACCCACTGCCATCGAGTTTATTACAACTCACTGTGACCCTGTAAGGCACAGTAGAACTGTCCACAGAGTTAAAGGCTGTAAATCTGTACAGCAGCAGACTACCTCATCTTTCTCCCATAGAACGGCTGATGGGTTCAAACTGCCTACATTTTGATTAGCCAAATGTTTTAACCACTGAGCCACCAGAGCGTGCTTTTTTGTTTTGTTTTGTTTTGTTTTGTTTCAACCCTGTTTAATGTCATTAGCTCAATAACAAGTCATTCATATAAAATTGGGCTTTGGGGTTCCTTTTCAAATTTAGTACAGAGAATTGGATTTAGTTATATGTCTTTGGGTAAATGATTCCAAATACATATTTTGAGGACTATAAAATTTATCATTATTCTCTACCCCAAAATAAAAATTATCTTTAAAATTATATAATTAACCTTCCTCTGTGTTAATTAAACAATTCTGTTCTTTGACTTTATGTGACTATCTGCAACAATATTGCTATTCTTAGAAATAAACTTCTAGAGGGAAGGCAACAAGTCCATGGAAATCACTAGGAAAGTATCCCCTACAACGACTGTCTAATAAATGATAATTACATATGGGGGAGTAGAAAGAAAAGCAGCAGTCAGAAAGGGAAGGGAAAAAAGAAACAGGAAAATAAGAGTAGGAGAGAAGATGTAAATAGGAAGAAATGAAGGGAGAAGAGGAAAAGGTAGAGAAGGAAATGTATTAGTAAAGTTTTAAGAAGGAAAAGCAAATGAAATACCTGATCATTTTCACCTCTATAGTTTAAGTTCTTGAACCTTTTCCAACAAACTTTGTGGAAATAAATACAGCAGCTTTTATTGCACATTAACTGAACAAATCCCTGGGAAAGAATAAAAGTAAACCATTGAGGTGGAAACAATAATTCATGTAGCTGTAGAAGATACTACCTGAAGTCACTTATAAAACTTTTATCCCTAGATGAAATGTACATGGCATTAAAATTTTATCAAAAGATCACTGGTAATCAAGACACTTGAAAGCCATTTTTATATCATTAAAATCAGAAAAATTGAGACCAAAAAAAAAAAAAAAAGGCAATAATTTTCAATGTGTTTTTCCCCCGTATGTTGGTAAACAAAATAGCAGAAACCTTGTATCCTGAATCCACTCCTTCTTGCCTGCATTAACATTGTAATTAAACTAAATACTCTGTTTAAACAGTATTTTGATGCACAGTGATACAATAATTTTTACCTAACTTTACTTTTATAATTATATTTTTTTAAAATAGTCAGTTAATTGTTAATTACAGTACCTTGTAATTGGTGTTCTGTAAAATGTCAGCTTCACAAGATCGTTCACAATCTAGGTAACTGCAAATGGTTTGCTTCGTTATATTACTTTCAGATGTCCTGATGAAATTATTTAGAAGATCCTAGATTTAAAAAATGTAAAAATTCTCATGAATTGGCAATAATAAATTAAGACCATAACATTTCCAATGTTTTATCATTGGTGATATGTCCATTTCATATCCCCAGTTTAAGGACTTATGTATTTATTTTTTAAAAAATAGCAGTGGAACGTATGTCGTTCATTCAAGCAAAAAACCAAACCCACTGCCACTGAGTCCATTCCAACTCATAGTGACCCCAATGTGTTTCCTAAACTGTAAATCTTTATGGAAATAGACCGCCTCAACCATCAACTTTTTGGTTAGCAGCTCCTTCTCTTCCCCCTACTAACCCATAATAATTATAACACTTAGAAGGTTCCTATCAAGAATTACATCCTCTGATTACAGAGAATCTTTCCTGGCAGTGGCCCCTAAGACACCATTTGGGCAGTGGAACTATTGAGTGGTGAAATAAGCCACTCACTGACTGGGCTCAGAAATATGCTTCCAATTCCAAAGCTACAATATGGAATGTGTTTTCCTATTTTAACTGGTGATTAAATGTATGTGAAACACAATCATCAGGTCTAAGGTAGAGAGTTCCTTAGAGAGATAGTGGAAAAGCAAAAGATAATATCTAAGATGGAGAAATTTAAAGAAAAAAAAAAATCTGCATTAAAAAAAAATACATATATAGGTACATGTATTAAAAAAAAAAACACCTAGAGAGTTGGAATAAATTGCCGCTATGGAACAAGAAGTATAGGTAGAGAGGACAGACTTCTTCATTTAAAGCCTTATAGTAGTATTTGATTTTTGAAGCTATATGCATGTATATTATTTTATACTAAATAATTCACTAAAAAAGTTTTGATAATAAAGGAAACTATTTTAAAAGGAAGTAAGAGAACAGTAAAACAACAAGACCAAATAGGAGCTACTTTAAGTAGGTACAAAATTTCAATATTAAAAATTATATTAAATGATTGTATTATTAAATTAAAGAAAAAAAGTCATATGATTATTTTGACAAATTCCAAAAAGGAAAATGTATGCTTATTTGATTGATAATGGAGATACACGTACTAAAATATTCCATGGTGACTGAGGATTTATCTATTGGTTCTTTTAGCCAGTTCTTTCTCATCCATTTTGAAACTATTTTATTAGGCATATACAAATGTTGAAGTATTATAACTTCCAGAGAATTGAATTCTATATTTTTATGAAACATCCCTCTCTATTTTGAGGAATGTTTTAGCCTGTAAGTCTGTATTTTGTTTAATATGAAGACAGCTACACTAGGTGTCTGTTTGAATGACGTATCACTTTTCAAAAACGTTTACTTTAAACCCTACAAGAGCCTTGTATTTTAGCTGTCTCTAGCATAGTGCCTAAGACATTTGACTCCTAACCAGAAGGCTGGCAGTTCAAACCCACCAGCCACTCTTTGGAAGGAAGGTTGGGCAATCTACTTCCGTGGTGATACTGTCTCGGAAACCCAAAGAGGGGTCACTATGATGACTCAACGGCACCTAACAACAACAACACTTATAAGCAATATATATCATGGTTGTTTTGTTATTATTGTTACTGTTTAATATGACCCATAAAAAAACCTGAAAATTTTATTGTCTTTTAAGTACATAGTATATTTACATATAATGTTATTACCATTATGTTTGTTTTCTCACTGTTGTTGTTTATTTTTCTCACCTTTCTTTTCACCCAAGTTAATATATGTCTACCCTCTAGTTGGTAATTATCCATTCCTTCCCCTCTCACCCCTGGTTTAAATAAGGGAATCAAATAAATCACTTACTTTAAAACTTTATCTAAAAATTCATTCCTTTACCCCCATATAAACAAGCTAAATATAGTAATAAAAGGAATTATTCATACATGCATACCCACAACATGTTCACTTATTTGGTTAATAAAAATACTTTATAAGCTTAAGAAAATGCAGATTCAGTATAAAAATGAATAATTTTGCTAAATAATGGTGAATCTTTCCATCTTTTAGCAAAGACTTAAATATTTTCAGTATGACAATTTTCACCCCAATATAATTTATAAATTTAAAGCAATTCTAGTTGAAAATCTCAAGTGGCTTTTCAGAGAAGTCTGATAATGATACTGAATTTAACCTAAAAGAATAGATGGACATAGAGGGCCAAAAGAATCTGACAAAGAATAAGTGATTGTTGTTGTGTTGTTGTTATATGCCGTCGAGTCAGACTTGACTCATAGTGACTCCTCCTTGGATTTCCGAGGAGGTATCCATACGGAAGTAGATTGCCCAACTTTCCTTCCAAGGAGTGGCTGGTGGGTTTGAACCGCCAGCCTTCTAGTTAGCAGTCAAGTGCCTTTGGCACTATGCTACCAGAGCTCCCAAGAATAAGTGAGGAAACCTAAAATTACCATTATTAAAAAGCATTAAAAGTGAAACCAATTAAAACACTATGAAAAAGTCACAAGAATGGATTGGCAGATAATAGGAATAGAATAAAATAGCCAGAAAGAATTAAAATCCTGGGAGCACTGGTAGAGTAGTGCCTAAGGTACCTGACTACTAACCAAAAGGCCGGCAGTTCAAACCCACCAGCCACTCCTCACAAGGAAGGTTGGGCATTCTACTTCCATAGAGATACGGCCTCAGGAGCGGTCACTATGAGTCGGATCCAACTCTACGGTAGTGAATTTTTTGAGACATCAATCTAAAAGAATGAGAACACTTGCTTCATAATTCTACCTCTGGGAATTTACTTTATGAAGATGATCTGAGAAATATACAAATATAATTTTATATAATTGTAAAAAATTGGATTGTTGGGGATAAACTAAATATCCAATAGGAGGGAATTGGTTAAGCAACTTAAAGCATAGCTACATGATGAACTATAGAAAATCACATTGTATATGAATCTAATTCCTGGGTGTCTTAGTTATCTAGTGCTGCTGGAACAGAAATAATACAAATGAATGGCTTTAGCAAACAGAAATTTATTGTCTTATAGTTAGGAGGCTAGAAGTCCAAATTCAGGGTACTGGTTCTAGGGAAAGGCTTTCTCTCTATATGGGATCTGGGGGAAGGTCCTTGTCTTTTTTCAGCTTCTGTTCCTTGGTTCCTTGATGATCTTCATGTTTATCTTCCCCTCCCATTTTTGGCTTAATCGGCTCTTTTTACATATCAAAGATAATTGGTTTAAGACACCCTACGCTGCTATTCTCAAATGGGATTACACCCACAAATATAAGGGTTTAGGATTTACAACACATATTCTTTTGGGACACAGTTTAATCTATAAAATCCACTGCCATCAAGTCAATTCTGACTCATAGGACCCTATAGGACAGAGTAGAACTGCCTCATATGGTTTCCAAGGCTGTAAATCCTTATGGAAGCAGACTACCTCATCTATCTCCCATGGTGCAGCTAGTAGGTTCAAGCTGCTGACCTTTCGAGTAGCAGCCAAAAATCACAATGCTACATATTTCCAAATGAAAAATTAGTGTGTATAATATCATACTTTTTTAGTAAAAATAAAGGATGTGTGTGTGTCTGGAAAGACAAAAACAAAAATGTTACCAATGGTTTCTCCATTTATAGAAATATAGATAAATTTGTTTTTATCTTGGACCTTTTTTATATTTTCCAAGTTTTCTGAACTAAGCATTTATTGCTTTTATAAGTTACATAAGTAACAAAAACAATAGTAGATATAATTATTAAAAAGGCATTTACTATTATATTTTATATTTATTACTTTGCACTAATACTATTACTAACCTTCTAATTTAGAAATGCTTACACAGCAACCCCACCTTCTCTACTTGTTGAATCACACTCACATTCTGCAATATATAATACAATCAAGATTGCTTTTTATATAAAAACCTAATTTCTGATAAAAGAACTCGCTTGTTATAGAATACGACAGTTGGTATAAACTATAACATTATCAAAGATGATTCTGATTAATCCTGTTATCAAAGATTATTAAAATGTTATTCTTAATTTCTTACTTTAAAAGTTGTAGATAAATCATCATCTTCTGTAGGATCGGTATCAAACCAATTACCAGTTGGATCTTCTATTTCTTGTAAACTTTTATGAAATTCTAGCAGTCCTCCATGATATCTATAAGACATTTTAAAGTAAGGTTAGCTTAAATGGGACTCTTGATCTGGAATGAATTCATTAATAAGACAACAACCAAAACCAAATCACACTCATTGCCACTGAGTCGATTCTGACTCATAGTGACCATATAGGACAGAGTAGAACTGTCCCATGGGGGCCAAGGCTACAAATCTTTATGGAAGCAGACACTGCCATATCTTTCTCCAGTGGATCGGCTGGTAGGTTCAAACCACCAGTTTTAGTTAGCAGCCGAGCAATTAACCACTGCGCTATCAGGACTCCTTATAAGACAGTAAATAACCCATTTTTGTGTGTGACAAGTAGGGTGATGACAACCTCTGGCATGCTATAAAAATACAAATACTAGGACTTTCACCTATAGTGGATTGGAATAAAATACTAGTGGAAAGGAAAGCAATAGGTTACAGAGTAGATCAGGCTTGAACAGTGTGGGGGCCATAGTGAAGTTGGTTTTCATTAAGTATATCAGAAGCCTAATAAAAAGAAAGAGAACAAACAAAATGGGAACCAGGAACAGGGAGGAGAGAAAAAGTTGAAAATTAGAACCTGGGATGGGAAGAAGAAAGAATAATAATAAAAAGGATAAAAAATAATAATTTTAAAACACAAAAAAACAAACTAGAAAAAGAAAAAAAAATCTGGGTAGGGAGGGAAAGGGCATCCAGGCTCCACTGGAGCACACTGACTGGGATGGAATTCCTGCCAGCCCAGAAGGTGGGTGAGAGTGAGGGATGGCCGCACCTCTGTTCACCAAGAGGGTATGGGGTATAGAAGTAACAGGGGGAATATCGCACCTTTCCAGTTGTTTGTGTCTGGAATGCCCAGACACAAGAGAATGATAGGTATAAGTCAGCCAACAATTAACTCAGAAGCATATTGTGAAAACCAGAAGGCTTCTCTGGCAGCATTTAAAGAGACTCTTATCTCCTGTAAGACAGTATGTGCTGAAAAATCAGACCCAGATTAAATTATAAGGTGAAACAACTGCAAAAAAAGACAGAATGCAGAACTCTGACAGGACTACTACTATCCACTTAGGACACACTAACAAAGTCAAAAGGCCTCTACGAGAGCATTTAAAGAGCCCCCTTTCTTCTCTCTAACCAGAGAGAAGACTGTGCTGATAACCAGGCCCTGGATTTAATTGTCAGAGTGGAACATTATCAAAAAAGACCAAATTCATAACCTTGACAGGACACCATGCTAAAATCAGGGTTTCAAAAGAGAGAATGTGTGCTCTAAGACTTGTAATGGGGCATAAAATATATGTGTTTGAAAACAATTAATTCTTAAATTCCCCTGAACCCTTTGGCAAGAAATGGCCTATTTCTTCCTAGAGGAAAGCCTCCATTTACTCAGACATCAAGTAAAGGTATCATCTGAGGTGGATGTTTCAAAAGATGATGCCTTTCCTCTCAAGATCTTGCTCTACCTCTGCTCATTGCCTTCTCACCAAAAAATCTAGGGTCAGGTATTTGTTGTTGTTGTTATTTGCCGTCGAGTCGGCCCCGACTCATAGCGACCCCTCCTTGGGTTTTCGAGGCAGTATCACTACGGAAGTAGGATTGCCCAACCTTCCTTCCGAGGTCAGGTATAGGAAGAACCCAACTGGGAATATAAAGTCCCTGCTCAAGAAAGAAAAAGCTTAATCACCCTAAGAATTGAAGAATTTAAGTAGTTTGTACTGATAAGAACAGGTATGAAAGTGAGTCTTAAGACTGCTGAACTAATGAACAAATATAAGGCTAAATAGGAAGGTGTTTACTGATACAAGACAATTCTTTCATATTTTCCTAGCAAGAACACCTGAAACAAATCCTACAATTCTGTAGAGATGGCTCCTTGAAGCTTGAATGCATCAATGACCTACAGTAAGTGAAGTGGAAATAGTGGAAATTTCTTGATAGACAAAGTGGTCTGAAGGTTCAGGGAGATCGGAATGTTAGAGTGGGTTTATTATATAAGACCGCAGAACATACCACTACCCTATGTTCCTTGAACGGTCCTGATAATACTCCATTCATGAATGCAATAAGAGACAGAGAGAAAAGGGAATCAGTGTCTTTGAGAAGCTCAATGGTGACTGTCCTCTATAAGTCAGAGATAAAAGTAAAAGATTTTGCCATACAACCTTTTCTGAGCACAAATTTCTACCGTCAATAATCTGGAAAATGTGTTCTATTCAACACCCATCAACAAAGAGAATAAAAAGTAATCTGTATATCTTAGGGAGGCGCTCTGGTAGCGTAATGCATAAGGCACTTGACTGCTAACCAGAAGGCTGGCAGTTCAAACCCACCAGCCACTACTCGGAAGGAAGGTTGGGCAATCTACTCTGTAGTGACCCTGCCTCGGAAACCCAAGGAGGGGTGGCTATGAGTCAGGTCCGACTTGATGACACATAACAACAACAACATCTTAGGGAAGGAGAGCAGTACACATTCCTTGCCTTATGTTAAAACCAGTTGCCTTAGGCAGAGTTCTGGTAAGATGGTGGAATAGGCAGACAAACTACACAGACTCTCTTCAACAAGGAAAAGGGGAACCAATTAACGCAGATACAGAAGATAATCCTAGAGCCTTGCACTTTGAAAGGAAGAATACAGAAGTTGACTAAACTCCAACTAGTAGAAGAACCTGTATGAAAACACCAAAAAAGGAGACATATGGAGCTGTGCTCTGTCAGTGATCCTGATGGCACAAACAGCATGGATATTGTCAAGTGGTGTTAGGATCTAAGAATTAACCTAAGAATTGGCCTTGGTAGCCAGGGTTTGCATGGAACACTGCACTGCTGGCTGGTGAATAAAAGGGAAAGCAGCAAAGAGGAAGTCAGGCTGAGCTGTGATTTTTTGGCTGCCTAGAGGGTACAAACATTTTGAATGTTTATGAGTGGTTCAACCATTTTGTATATTTAAAGTGACAACGTTCTCCCAAATTCCAGGGACCTAAGAATAGGATCCACTTGCTGGGGACCACAAGGACATTCAAGAAACAAACAATTGGAAAGGTGCGATATTCCCCGTGTTACTCTTATACCCCACACCCTCTTGGTGAACAGAGGTGTGGCCATCGCTCACTCCCACCCACCTTCTGGGCTGGCAGGAATTCCATCCAGTCAGTTTGCTCCAACGGAGACTGGGTGCCCTGCCCCTACCTACCCAGATTTTTTTTTTCTTTTTCTAGTTCGTTTTTGTGTGTTTTAAAATTAGTAAATTTTTTTTCAACCTTTTTATTATTATTCTTTCTTCTTCCCTTCCCAGGTTCTAATTTCCAGCTTTCTCTCTCCTTCTGTTCCTGGTTTCCATTTCTTTCGTTCTCATGGTTATTTCCATTCCTTGTTTTTCTTTTTGCATTTTTCCCATTTCTTTTTTCATTATTCTCTAACTCTACCTCTTTTCTCTTATTGACCCCTCCCAAGATAGAGTGGGTTTTTCTTTTTTTGTCTTTTATTTTTTTGGTGATTGTTCCTGTGTGTTTATGCGGTATGTTTTTGTGTCAACTTGCTTTTACATTTTTGATGTTTTTTTGATTGTTGTTTTTGTCTAAGTGGGAGAAAGCAAGCGTATCCATAAGATGCAACCACACCCACTCCTCCTGCAGTTCCACTTACTGAGTGGAAGAGCCACAACTTCCTTCTCCCCTAACTGGACAAAGATAACTGACCACCAAATAGAGCCTGATTCACTCTTACCTGCTCTTCACAAACAGTTAACAGAGATCTGAATACAACAAAGTCACAATGTCCTGGAGACAAAAGACCATCACAGTCCACACAAAGAAGTAGGATAAAGCTGTAGAAACAAGGGAGCAGGATACAGATCCAGAACACATCCCTGAGGAAGCAGCAGCATTGGAACTCCCTGATAAGAATTCAAAAGAATTATATTAAGGTATCTTAAAAGACTGAGAGACAGATTAAGGAAAACAATGACACAATTAAGGAAAACACAGACAAAACCCTAGAACAATTTTGGAAGAAAATACAAGCACAAAATGACAAATAAATGAAACATTAGAAATGATACAAAATCCACAAATAGAAATCCAGAAGATTAATACTAAATTTTCAGAAATAAATAACACATTGAAAGTGCAAAGGAGTAGAATTAAATCAATGGAAGATAGAATTAATGGGACTGAAGACAAATATCTGAATACTTCTTTGGAATGGGATCAATCAAAAAAAGATCAAAACAAAATGAACAAAGCCTAAGGTTCATGTGAGATAACATCAAAAGGAATAATCTATGTGTAATCAGAATTCCAGAACAGAAAGAGACAAATAAAACCACAGAAAAAATTTTTGGAAGATTTGTTGGAGGAGAACTTCCCTGATAAAATAAAAGATGAGAATTTATCAATTCAGTAAATCCAATTAACCCCAAACAGGAGAGACCCCAAAAGAAAATCAACAAGATGTATCATCATTAAATTCATCAAAACCAAAGACAAGGAAAGAATCCTTAAAGCAGCACGTGAAAACAAAAAGTTACCTAAAAAGACAACCATTAAGAATAAGTTCTGATTTCTCAGCAGAAACCATGCAAGTGAGAAGGCAACAGAATGGTATATATAACACCCTAAAAGAGAAAAATTTCCAACCAGGAATTATATACCCAGCAAAACTGTCCTTCAAATATGATGATGATGATGATGATGATGATGATAATGATGATGAAATTAGGAGATTTCCAGATACGCAGAAATAAACAAAATTTGTTAAAACCAGACCAACCTCATAAGAAATACAAAAGAGAGTACTCTGAACAGAGAACTAATAATGGCAAACAACATCCCACCATTAATACACAAGGTGACACAACCCAGAAACCAACACAGATATGGAAATATCCTAAGTAAAATAAGCTTCCTTGGTTGGAAAAAGGGAACCAGACATCAATTGGCAAATGAGGACGATCACAGAAAAAAACAGGGAAAAATAGGGTAGTTACAGAACTGCTAAATGGTGAGGAAGTCAAGAGAGGTACAAGACAGAATGGACTGTTCCAAACTTAGGGAGAAAATTATAAATCACAGGATAACCAGAAAGAAAACAAGATAAACCTTCACATCACACACACACACACAAAAAGCGGACAAGTAAAAATATTTAGCAAATACTAAAACAATAGCAACAAAGGAAATAACATGATTCTTAAAAATAATGAGCTCAACACAGAAAATTATATGGAACAAAGAAACAAGCAACACCAAGAAAAAACATATAACAAAATGACAGCTAGGAATTCATATTTGTCAATAATGACACTGAATGTCCATGGATTAAATGTACCACTCAAGAGACGGAGAGTTACAGAATGGATAAGAAAACGTAACCCATTAATATGCTGTCTATAAGTGACACATTTTAGAGACAAAGACAAAGACAGACTAAAAATCAAAGGTTAGGAAAAGATATTCCAAGGAAATGGCAACCAAAAGAAGCAGGGGTGGCAATATTAATTTCTGATCAAATCAACTTTTAAGACAAAAACCATCATACGAGACAAAGAAGGACATTATATAACGATAAAAGGGTCAATTGAACAAGAAGATATAACCATAATAAATATCTACGGATCCAATGAAAGAGCCCCACAATACATAAATCAGACTTCAACAGAATTGAAAAGACAAATATATAACTCCACAATTATAGCAGAAGAGTTTAATACACCACTTTCAATGAAAGATAGAACAAATGGATGAAACTCAACAAAGATGCAGAAAAGCTAAACAATACAATCCACCAACTTGAACTTACAGACATCTATAGAGCACTTCACCCAACAACAGCACAATA
Source organism: Orycteropus afer afer (assembly GCF_000298275.1). NCBI lineage: Eukaryota > Metazoa > Chordata > Mammalia > Tubulidentata > Orycteropodidae > Orycteropus > Orycteropus afer. The sequence continues at coordinate 1,526,343 of NW_006921753.1, forward strand.
TGCATTCTTTTCCAGTGTACATGGAACATTCTCCGTGACAGACCACATGTTAGACCATAAAGCAAACCTTAATAAATTTAAAAACATTGAAATACTGCAAAGCATCTTCTGAGATCACAATGCTATCAAATTAGAAATCAACAGTAGGAAGATCAATAGAAAAAGAGCAAACACATGGAAATGAACAACACCCTCCTTAAGAAAGACTGGGTAAGAGAAGAAATAAAAAGTTAAATTAAAAATTTCCTTGAATCAAACAAGAATGGAAAAAAACATACCAAAGTCTTTGGGACACAGTAAAAGCAGTGATCAGAGGCCAATTATTGCAATAAATGCACACATAAAAAGGAAGAGCCAAAATCAACACTTTAAATCAACATCTCCAACAATTAGAAAAAGAACATCAAGAAAATTCTACAGTCATCAGAAGAAAGGAAATAATAAAGATTCGAGCACAAATCAATTAAACAGAAAATAGAAAGACAATAGAAAAAAATCAGTAAGACTAGAAGTTGGTTTTTTGAAAAGATCAATAAATTAACACATCATTGGCAAATTTAACAAAGGAAAAGTGGGAGAGAATACAAATAACACAAATAAGGAACTAAATGGGCAACATCACAACAGAACCAACTGAAATAAAAAGGATAATACCAGGATACTATGAGGAACTGTATTCCAACAAATATAAAAATCTAGAAGCAATGGACAGAATTCTAGAAACACACTACTTACATAAACTAACACAGAATGATGTGGAAAATTTGAACAGATCCATAACAAAGAAGAAATTGAACAGGTCATAAAAAAAATTACCCATAAAAAACATCCTGGCCCAGACAATTTCGCTGGAGAATTCTACCAAACATTCAGAGAACTGACACCAATCCTACTCAAACTATTCCAAAACATAGAAAGGGATGGAATCCTCCCAAATTCATTTTATGAAACAAGCAAAACTTTGATACCAAAACTAGGCAAAGACATCACTAAAAAGGAAAACTACAGACCAATATCCCTCATAAATACATATGCAAAAATCTTGAACAGAATCCTAGCAAACAATTCATTATGACCAAGTGGGGTTCATATCAAGTATGCAAGGATGGTTCAACATTAGAAAAACAATCAACATCCTCCACCACATAAATAAAACAAAGGAAAAGAACCACACAATCATAAGAATTGATGCAGAAAAGGCATTTGATAAAATCCAACACCCATTCCTGATCAAAACTCTCAGCAAAATAGGAATGGAAGTGACATTCCTCAGCATAATAAAGGACATGTATGCAAAACCAACAGCCAACATTATTCTCAACGGAGGGAGACTGAAACCATTCACCTTGTGAACAGGAACCAGACAAGGATGCTCTCTATCACCACTTCTATTCAACACTGTATTGGAAATCCTAGCCAGGGCCGTAAGGCAAGAAAGGGAAATCAAAGGTATCCAAATTGGTAAGGAAAAATTCAAACTATCCCAATTTGCTGATGATAAAATCCTACAACTAGAAAACCCAAGAGAGTCAGTCAAAAATCTACTAGAACTAATTGAGAGATTTAGCATTGTGGCAGGATACAAGATTAACATCTCAAAATTAGTTGCATTCCTCTACACCAGCAAACAGATTGCTACAAAAGAAATAAGGAAATCAATACCATTTACAATAGCTACCAAAATAATAAAATACTTGGGAATAAATTTTACCAGGGACACAAAAGACTTGTACAAAGAAAACTATAAAATACTATTTCAAGACATCATGAGAGACCTACATAAATGGAAGAACATACCATGCTTGTGGATAGGAAGCTTGAACATTGTGAAAATGTCAATTCTACCTGAAGCAATCTATACATTCAATGAAATTCCATTCCAGATCCCATCAACATTCTTTAAGGATATGGAAAAACTAATCACTAACTTTATATGGAAAGGAAAGAGACCTTGGATAAGCAAAGCACTGTTGAAGAAGAACAAAGTAGGTCGTCTCACACTGTCGGATCTCAAAACCTACTATACAGCCATAGTAGTCAAAACTGCCTAGTACTGGTACAACAACAGACACACAGACCAATGGAATAGAATTGAGAACCCAGAAATAGATCTATCAAGCTATGAATGATCTTTGATAAAGGGCAGAAAGCCATTAAATGAGAAGAGATTGTCTGTTTAACAAATGGTGCTACCAAAACTGGATATCCATTTGCAGAAAAATGAATCAAGATCTGTACCTCACACCACACACAAAAACTAACTCCAACTGGATCGAAGACTTAAATGTGAAACCTAAAACTATAAAGTTCCTCAAGGAAAAAATGGGGGCAAATTTAGGGCCATAATATATGGCATATATAAACTATCAAGCATAAAATACACAAACAGCAGAAGATAAACTAGATGACTGGGACCTTCTAAAAATTAAATTTTTATGTGCTTCCAAAGACTTCTCCAAAGAGTCAAAAGAGAACCTACAGATTGGGAAAAAAATATTCAGCAATGACGTATCTGGCAATGACTTATCTCTAGAATTTATAGAAAACTCCAATACCTCAGTAATAAAAAGACAAATAATCCAATTAAAAAATGGGCAGAAGACATGAATAGAAACTTCACCAAAGAGGATATTCAGGCAGCCAACAAACATATGAAAAAATGCTCACTATCATTAGCATTAGAAAGATGCTAATCAAAACAACAATGAGATATCATCTTGCCCCAGCACTAGTAACAAAGTTGAACAAGATAGAAAATACCAAATGCTGGCAAGGATGTGGTGAGATTGAGACTCTCATACACTGCTTGGAGGACTGTAAAATGATACAACTGTGGAAAGCAGTATGGAGATTCCTTCAAAAGTTGGAATTAGAAATACCATTGACCCAGCAATTTCATTACTAGGTATATATCCTAAAGAAGTGAGAGCCAGGACAAGAACAGATATATGCACACCCATGTTAACTGCAGCACTATTTACAATAGCAAAAAGATGGAAACAACCTAGGTGCCCATCAACAGAAGAATGCATAACCAAACTATGGTACATACACACAATGGAATACTATGCAACCCTAAAGAACAACATAGAATCTGAAAAACACCACATAATGTGGATGAACTTGGAGGACATTATGCTGAGTGAAATAACTCAATCACAGAAGGACAAATATCGTATTAGTCTGTTATTGTAAAAGTCAAGGAAAGGTTTATATATGGAAGGAAACTTTCTTTGTTGATTACCAGGGGTGGGAACAAAAGGGAGTGAACACTGTTAGATAGGTAGAGACAAATAATGATTTGGGTGAAGAGAAGGGCAACATATCAAAGGTGAGTGATCAACACAGTGGCATTGAGGAAGAGGAAGACAGAGAGGAGCATAGGAGGTATACATAACAAAGATGAACCCTTTTGCACATACACGACTGTGTTGTCAGTTAAAGCTAACATTGATATATGGGTGGATGGATGGGTGGACAGGTATGTCTATGCTGGGAGGGCTCTGGTACCATAGTGCTTAAAGGCACTTGACTGCTAACCAGAAGGCTGGTGGTTCAAACCCACCAGCCACTCCTCAGAAGGAAGGTTGGGCGATCTACTTCCATAATGATACTGCCTCAGAAACCCAAGGAGGGGTCACAACAATAACATGTAGGGAGGAGTGTGCCCATAACCATGTATACGGTTGGAAGACAATGTTTCTACAAATGCATTTGTATGTTCTGTAAGGATTCCCAGGTATATAGTAGAACAGACAAGGGGCAAGGTTGTAGTCACTTCGTGGCCACAGCCAGCTACCCAGAGAGAGAGAATAGTTGCACCTGTGGGCTCAAGACCATAGTCGCAGGGGACATCAAGCTCAATTGGCAAACATACTACACAAAAACATTGTGCCACACTCTACTTTGGTGAGTAGCGACTGCGATATTAAAAGCTTGCAAGCAGCTATCTAGATGTAATGATGGGTCTCTCCTCGTCCATCGCAAAGAAGAATGAAGAAATTTTCAGTCAAACAATACACAGGGTGAACAATAACCCTAGGAAGGTACACACTCCTTAGAACAATCAATCATTTGAGACACAAAGGGCAGCATTTGCTCAAGGACAAAGTTCAGAAAGCAGGAAGGGTTAGGAGAGAAGGAGGAATGGAAACAATAAACACAGGGAGGAAGAGGGAGGAGTGATGTTATATTGAAAGGATTGCAATCAATGACGTGAAACAAAATGTGTGTGAATTATTGAATGGAAAACTGATTTGCTGTGTAAACTTTCAAATCACATGAAAAAGTTTTAAAAAATGAAGGAAATTTTGATACATGCTACAATATGAATGAACTTTGAAAATATGCAAAGTGGAAGAAGCCAGTCACACACACACACACACACACACACAAAACACATATGGTATGGTGCCATTTATGTGAAATGTCCAGAATAAGAAAATCTATACAGAAAGAAAGTACATTAGTGAATGCCTAAGACTGAGGACATTAGGGAGGAATGAGGAGTGGCTGCTAATGACTATGGCTTTTTTTTGGGATGATAAAAGTGTTCTAAGATTGATTGTGGTGATAGTTGCACAACTCTGAATACACAAAAATAATCGAATTGTACACTTTAAATGAGTGAATTATATCTCAATAAAACGGCTATAAAAAAAAAAGAATGAGGAAAACCAAAGATGCATGGAAATAATTAGTCCAAGTGACTAGTATACCATGCAATCCTCAGCCTATACGACTATGAGACCAGAAGAACTAGATGTTGCTCTGCTACCACTGTCAACCACTCGGAGGGGGTTCTGTGTAGGAGATCCTGGATAGAGCGGGAGAACAATGCGGAACAAAACTCAAAAGCATTGGATGAAAAAAAGGGGGGGACCAGGTTTGCTGGTCCGATAGATACTGCTGGATCCTCTGGGACTATGGCCCCTAGCTGCCCTTGAGGTCTGGAATTGAACCCACTTCTGTGGCTTCCAGCCAAACAAAAGACAGGTATATGAGCTGAACATTTACATTAGGTAGATAACTTCTTGGAGAAATCAATCATGGGAGAATAGAAGGGCTGTGTATGCACAGGGAGACAGCTTGGGGGGCAGGAGTGCATGGAGGGATGGACACAGGGAAAAGGTAACTATGGGGGAGGAAGTGGGAGGGGAACTCTTGCACTGTGGGAAATTGCAGTCAATGTCATGAGACAAAGTGTATGTGAGGTGCTGTATGGAAAGAGAATTTTCCCTGTAAACTTTCACTCAAATCACAATAATAATAATAATAATAATAATAAAAACAGTTGCCTTAGAGTTGATTCTGACTAATGGTGACACCATGTACATTACATTAGAACTGTGCTCTGTAGGGTCTTCAGTGGATGAATTTTCAGAAGTAGATTAAGAAGACTTTCCTCCAAGTCTGGGTAGACTCAAACCTCCAACCTTTGGTTAGCAGCCAAGAATTTTAATTGTTTGCACCACCCAGGGACTCTTGTCTTGACTTAGGATCATATTAACTCTCCTACTCTGTCACAATATACACTGATGGAGTTTTACTCATCTTGACATGCTATGCACAGGACATTAGGCCACCTTATTGATAACATCATGCCTCTCAGAACAGGAAGTGGGAAGTCCTCTGGATACTCTAGTGAAAAACATTTCTGTCAGAGAATGAGACATAAACCTTACAAAGATTCAGGGACCAGCCATAGGTGATGTTTTTAGGGATCCAATGTTTGAGATCAGTATTCATCATAGGATTTACACAAATAAACTTTACCTAATTCATCCTACTGATCTCAGCCAAACACTATTTTCTCAAGAAAGCTTCTGATTCCCAGAATCAGACTGGAGTCCACTAAAGACTTTGATTGTTCACAGTATGTTCCATCATAGTTCTTCATTATATTTCATAATTAATAACTGATTACTGGATTAAGGTCTATATTCTTCATTATACTGTCAGTTACATGAGAATGAGAACTATTTTGTAAGCCACTGTATCCCCAAACCTAGCACAATGTCTGGCATATAATAGCTGTTTAGTAAATAAAATGAACGAATGATACTACAAATCTCCATATAGGAGTGAACAGTCTATCCATATAAGTCTTCCTGCACAATTCCACTTCCTTAAACTATGTAATATTCAGTACTCCCCAAACTCAACATTTAGACGTTTTCAACTCTTTATGAGCAAATTATACCTTAAAATCCTATTCTAAGTCAGGAGTCCCAATGATTACAATTATCACTTATTTATTAAGTACAGCATTTTTGTGTGCTGGGAACTGTGTCAATCACTATAATATCCTTATGAGGTAAGCATTGTTATTAGTTCCATTTTACATATTAAAAATATAAGACGACTCAGCAACATTAATTTTCCTAGGGTCATAGATTAGGTAACTGGTAGAAAATGTATTTAAATCCAGATCTGTTAAACCCTGAAACCTATGGTCCTAATGTCTCTGCTATACTGCCTTTTATTGCCATGCCCTGATTTAAGTTTGGTATTTAATATTCTCAAGCACATTAAAGAAATTATTATCCACCATAAAAGATGAAGAAGAAAAGAACAAACCAGTAGAGCACAGATGATATGATCCCTGGTATCTGTGCAAACTTCATTTCCATTTCACCATACTGAAAGTTGACAGGCAAGATCTACTAATAAATTTAAATTCTTACCTTTTCTGAGCACATCGAAGTAAACCACGTCCAAAATAAACTAAAGGCATGAAGTTTTCACAGATTTCCTTTTCTTGGATCATTAACTTCATCACCAGAAATTTACTCTCAGCTTCTAAATAATCCTGTAGTAACATAAATCTAGGTTTGACTGATTAAGAAAGGTATTTTTTTTTCTTTTGAAATAAACAATTATTTTCTAACTTGAGAAATTAGCGCAGTTTTAAGGGTGATCGAGTCACTTATCAAATCTCTGATCCAAGAAAATCTGTATGTATTCATAAAGATTATGTACATACTCCACAATGAAAGCATTTATTTACAAAAGAATCTAAGATTTTTAACCACCATTTCATAATAAAATTTTTAAATATAATTTCCATATCTAAAACTGGAAAATATTACTAGCCAAAATAAAAGCTTTTCTGATGTCTACTAAAGATTCCTTATAATTCTTCCTAAATTTCTTTCTAGTTGGAGCACAATTCTTCCTAATTTTCAAATATGAAATAAGTGACTTCTAACCAGAGACATAAAATCTCTTTTAAAGCAGCACCATATTGATTATAAACAACATAGTTTTGGAAATAAAGGTCAGGATCAGCGCTAAAAGATGCTTCAGTTACAATTAATAAAATTGACATAACAGTCTGATTCCTTAGAAAAGAAATAAATAGGAAAATTGCTACATGGCCTTATTTAAAGATATTATCTAGCACATCACACTAAATAGTTAGCATTACATGAAATTACTCACAATAAAGGTGTTTTAGTTGGGTGCTTATAAATTCTACTTCACCTAATTAACAAGATAGGTTTATATATTTAATTTGTGAAGCTAAGTAAAGTGCATAGATTAGGAAAGGGAAAAAGCAAGAGAAATACCAAAGCTATAAAGAAAATATGAGAAATCACTGAAAATTGATAAAAAAGAATGTTAAATTTGGAAAAAAAAAAAAAACACCTCACTGCTGCGGAGTCAGATCCGACTCATAGCGACCCATCCTTGGGTTTGTGAGGCAGGATCTCTAAGGAAGTAGATGCCCAACCTTCCTTCCAAGGGAGTGGCTGGGGGGTTTGAGCTGCCAGCCTTTTGGTTAGCAGTCAAATGCCTTAGCCACTACATCACCAGAGCTCCTTAAATTTGAAAAGACACTTAGAAATTAGTTAACGCTTAGATTTTTACTTATTTGCACCTCATCTTATTCAACAAAGAATTTGAAGTAAAACTCATATTTTATCAAAGGGGTAAGATAAAGTCCAGAGAGATGAAGCTACACCAGAAAATGCATTAAAACGTAATATATGAATGAAAAAAGCATTAACTAAGACCATTTTTATAGTACACAAATAGCAGTTAAAGTTAAAATAACTAAAGTTTTAAGCTAATATTACCAGTTTCCTATTATGTATTTTCAGTTTTACACTATAATCTTTAACATAATTACTCAAATTAGAAATATACGATGGAAAAGTCAATGAAAATATTCAATTTTCAGAGAAATTCAAAATTTTAATTTGCTAAAATGAAGTCAATGAACATAAAAAAGATTTATAGTTGGCAAATATCATGCTACATACCTCTTTCTTTCCTCTTTCAGTAAGTGCTACTGCATACAAAAACAGTAATGCCAAATAATAGCCAAAGTTAATCTGGTGTGCCTAAAAAGAAAAATATCTATTTTTTAATTGGTTATGTAGACTAAGGTTTTCAGTATAAGACACTTAATTAAATATCCTACACCTATTTAATAATTACTCAAAAAATAATTATGACTTTCCATTATATTATCAATTATCTAACAATAACTAGAGAATGCACCTTAGATGGATTTGATAATCTGACCAAGGAAGGAGAAAATGTACACTAGAATTTGACTAAAGAAAATGAAATATATCAAAATTTCTTATGTTAAACCTTTCAAAAAATTATCATTCTGTTAATTTAAAATATCAAAAACATTTTAGATAACATAATGAATGCCCAAGTATCCATCACTCAGTTTAAAAAATATGGTTAACTCGCCAATCAAAAATTTTTAGTCTCCATATGGGTTTTGTTTTAATAGTACAATCATAAAGCTTACACTTCTTCAATGAAAAATTACAAAGCTTGGATATTTCCTGCATCTAAAAACTGTCTATGCAAAATTGGAGATGGAGAACAGATTAGGGATCAGAGAGAATAGGGAAGGAGAAAGGTGGTTATGAGCGTAATGGAGTAGTGTAAGAGAGATCTTTATTGTAATGGAATAGTCCTTTGATCTTTATTGCAGTGGTGGTTACACAAATACATACATGTGATAAAATGACAAAGAACTATACACACCTGTATAGGAAAAAGTTGGTCTGATGAGACTGCAATCCTTAGAAAGGTCTAATGACAAGGCTGGCACTTAGCTAGTGCCTGGGAACTTAGGTTTTGGAAGGATCCTCACTGTTCCCTAATTGGTAAAGGTAGTTTACTAGACTAAGACTGTTCGTACAAAGTGGTTTATGCTGACTATCTGCATTTCTATGACAGTCTGGACTTTGGTATGTTCTAAGCAAAGGGTGCTTATATGACCCCCAAAAAACCAAACCAGCTGCCATCAAATTGATTCCATCTCATAGCAACCCTATAGAACAGAGTAGAACTGCCCTATAGGGTTTCCAAGGCTATAAATCTTCAAGGAACCAGACTGTCACAACCTTCTCCTTTGGAGCAGCTCATGGGTTCAAAGCATCAACCTTTTGATTAGCAGCTAAGCCCTTAACCACTGTGCAACCAGGCAAAAACCTTGGGCACTTAATCTAATAGGCTTCCCTGGCCAGAAATACTACATATGTGTTGCTGCATTTTCACCACTAGAGGTAAAGTCTACTCTGTGTGACCCCTTCTGGGAGGGAACAGTGTAAGAAACCCTGGATGAAGATTCTTCCAGACTCCACCTGTGTCTTTTTCCCTTACAATCTAGCTGTATACCTTTAACAAATATTACTAAATCTTAGTCATAAGCATAATTGACTACGTGCTAAGTCCTATGAGTCCCAGTAAATCTCCAAATATGGGCTATTCTTAGGGAACCCCTACACAACACCCATTGCATTGTACCAATGTCAATTTCCTGGTTTTTGGTGTTATACTTTAGTTACGAAAGATGTAACCATTGGGGGAACTGGGGAAAAGTGCACAGAATCTCTCTATATTATTTTTGTAACATCCTTTGAATATATATTTATCTCAAAAGTTTTAAAAGTTGTCTATGGAGAAAGTGTTGCCCATTCTGTTCATAAACTCAATATTGACTGAAGATTATAACCATACCTTTTGTCACATTCCTTTTTTTTTTTTCCATTGATATTGCCCCATACTATCAGCAAAATTCTTGCAGGTATGTAAGAATAATAAGCATCAACAGGACATGGATTTTTTTTTTTTTATGTTTATCTTATTCTATTATCCCATTTATAACAATTACAATCAACAATATACATTTACAAGATATCTGGCTGGCGTTATCCAGTGAAGATAAATGTGGTTTTCCATAGGCTAAGGGAGTTTATCAACACAAATTCCCCTGTAACACCTCACTGGTTTTCATATTAAAATGCCCATTTCTGCAGAGGCAATATAATGCAGTGATTCAGAGCATAGGCTCTAGAGCTAAGACTAGCTGGGTTTGTATACTCTATCCACTATGTTACTACTTGGCAGATTTAGGCAAATTATTTAATATCTGCCTCAATTCCCATAATCTATAAAATATGATACGATCATTATAAAGAGTAGATAACCTAATACTTGCAAAGTGCTTTTCAAGAAGTGCCTGTCATAGAGAAAACACTAATATGTGTCAGCTGTTATTTTGTAACTTTTGAAACACTAGCTTCACAAATAACCCAGAGTTTTGGGCTCACTCAATTCTAAATAAAAAAGATTTTTGAGAACAGGATAAGATGCAGACAGGTGGTAACACTATAATTAGAAGTAGAAGGCAATCAGCTCAGGAATTTAAAGGTATAAGCAGTACATTTCTAACCTAAATCCCTGTCCTTTCCTTCTTCCCTGTGGTAGTTAAGGTTACATGTCAATTTAGCTGGGCTTGGTTTTGAGTGGCTGGGCAGCTGGTAGTAGTTATTCCCCATGATGACATGAGCAATCAATTCCATGGTGGAATCTGCCTCGAGCAGCTGAGTAGCTGTTTTAGGAATGTGGTCTGCTTCCCATATATAAGGAGAAGCTTTGCCAATGGTCTACAGCTTTTTGGCACACTTGAATCTTACATGTAGCCAAGTTGTTGTTCAGCAGCCTGCCATGCGCTACCAGTCTTGGGACTTTTTCTGGACTTGAATTAGCGGTCTGTTGTGTTGTTTGGTAACATTGGGACTGTGCCTCTTTACTTGTCAACCTTGGTTTGTCAGTCTCAGCAGCCAGCAACTGCCTGAGTGAAGAAAAGCCTCTAGCTTAAGTGGGCCAGGAGCAGGACACAGAGCTGAAACCCAAGGTTGAGGAGCTTTCAGCCAGCCTCTAGAGCCTGGCACTTTGAACTCAGACTTCTAGCCTCCAAAATTGTAAAAGAATAAACTCCTGTTTGTTCAAGGCATCCCATTTGTGGTATATTTCTGTTAGAGCAGCACAAAGTAACCACAACACTCCCTTTCACCCTATTAGCACAGACTGTATCCAGTAACAGAACCAAATGAAAATAAAGATGGTACTGGCAACTCCTCTGCCTTCTATTCCTTTGTCTTGCCCCTCCTTTGGGCCTTAAGGAAAAGGGAGAAACATTTGGACACAGTAGTAGGCCGATTTCATCATGACAATTCCAATACTGCTCACAAGTGCTAACAAGAAAGTGAACACTTCCATTTCTGAGCCTAAGATTCATCATTAATGTCTAAATTGAGTAATCTAAAGAATGATGATCTGTTAATGGTGATTTGCCTCACTGGTTAGCAATCTGGTCAGTGGGAGAAATAATAAGTCTGCAGTATCCCTGAAGTTCTCAGGATTACATGTTGATGCAAACTCCTCTTCTTTGTGCTCTCTTTTGACTTCACCAAAGTTTCCATCCAGAACCTCCCTTCAGGGTGATATATATCACCCCTTAAAACTTAGCCCTGGGAGCCCTGAAAAAAGATTATTTTTTCACCTCATTATGAGATTTAGTATCTTAGGTTGCTTTGTTTAGTACCAGGGCAGCCAGTTCTTTATTGGAGACAACCCTAATCTAAATGGATTTCTTTCTTCTAAGTATATGCAAACCTTACTTTATTGATTCAAATTATAGAAAGAACTAGATTTTTCCTTTTACTGTTCTTGCACTATTGATTCTGATTTTCAGTGCAAAGTGTAGTTTTCCTCAGATTATTCTATATCTTTATAAAGTATCATCTGAATTTAAACACAAATATATATTTAGTCTATCTTATATTATTCTATTCAGTAACAGTTAACAGAAGTTCCATTTTTTATAAATATAGAACTATTAGAAGAAAGAGGAGCTAGTTAATAATTAGGGAGAAAAGAGGTAGTCTCTGAAGTTCATAACTCTCCATTTCCTGCTGGGGAAGGTCCATTTCTATACTAATTCCATTATTTTCTATGCTTAGGATGAAAAATTTTATAATAGGGAAGGAAACTGGAATAGACTTATTACAGAGATGAAGTCAAATAGTGACACATGGAAAGGAAATTATGGATTTCCTTCTCTAAAGGTAAAAGAAGAAAACATAAATTAACCAACACCTCAAAAGAAGCATGCAATGGTTACTGTTCTCTCATTGAAAAATACCAATTCATTATTTCATATTTTCAAAAAGAAAATACTCACAGAATAAGTAGTAGCTTGAATGTTCTTCAGTGCTGCTTCTAGCTGTGTTATCAAGAAACTTAAAGTCAAAGGAGGAACTATTTCCTCTCCGTTCTGGCTGTTAGCTGCAACTTCTTTCTGTGGAAAATATTTTAGTTGAAAATTTAAATTAGAACAAATATCTACACATATATTTATTATGTAAATAATGTTTATTACAGAACATTTGGAAGAAATAAAGAATTTTAAAAATAAAACTCATACAACCCAGGTACCAACTGTTCTTGTATTTGTTTGTTTCTCATGTAGTCTAATGAATTTTCATTGTACCTATTTCCCAAAAACACTAAAAACCATTCCCACTCCTGACAAGAGGTTTGCATTATCCATTCCTACTTTGAAGAAAAGTGGTAATCTTACTCCATTCTCTCACACCTCCTATTCACTAGCACAACTGAATCTTCCTGCCACCTATGAACCTGAACTAAGCAGGAATGTTGGCATTAATACGAGCGCCAGATCATGCCATTTTACGCTGTAATGTGATTGGACTAATACACGACTTACTAGGTTCTACAATTTTCTGTTAACATGGATGTAACAAAAGGATGGATTATGTCTTATCTTCGTGTCCATTCCCTAATGCTTTGTACCCACAAGTCCTCAGCATGCATCTACTGAATTCAACTGGCTTAAATTATATCATCTGTTTAATGATATTCTACCTTTGTGAAAAGTTTAATCAACACTTTCCTAACTTGGTTTCCAGTATACAATACTCTACTATTTTCCTCCTAGTAACTAAATATTTTATTTCTGTCTCCCCAGCCCTCAATCTAATGAACCTCTTTTCTATCAACACACATCCCCTAGATAAAGTACTTGTAGTAAAACACATAACAAAAGCATTCAACACTTCAACCACTTTTACGCATACAATTCAGTGACACTAGTTACATTCACCATGCTGTAAATCACTATTATCCACTTCCAAATTGTTTTATCACCCTTAACAGAAACTCAGTATTCCTTACAGAATTTGTCCTTTGGTGACTCCCTTATTTCACTCAGCATAATATTTTCAAGATTCACCCATGCTGCAACATGTATCAGGACTTCCTTTCTCTTTATGGCTGAATAATATTCCATTGTATGAATATATGACATTTTTTTAATCCATTCATGTGTTGATGAATACTTGGGTAATTTCTACCTTTTGGTTATCATGAGTAATGCTGTGACAGTGTACAAGTATCTGTTTGAATCCCTGATTTCAAATCTTTTGAGTATATCTCTAAGAGTGGAATTGCTGGGTAATTCTTAGTTTAACATTCTGAGGATCTGCCAAACTGTTTTCCACAGTAGAACAGCAGTTTATAATTCCACTAGCAATGGATGAGAGTTCCTATTTCCCCACATCTTCGCCAACGCTTGTGTTCCATATCTCTAACAGCCACAGTCATGAGCGTAAAATGGTATCACACTGTGATTTCGATTCACATTTCCCTAAAGACTGATGATACTGAGCAGTTTTTCATGTGCTTATTGTCTGTGTGCATTATCTTCTTTGATGAAATGTCTACTCAAGTCCTTTGCCAATTTTTTAATTGGGTTGTCCTTTTGTTGTTTAGCATTGCTCTTTATGTATTTTGAATATTAAACCCTTACCAGAGATGTTGTTCCCAAATATTTTCTCCCATTCTGTAGGGTGTCTTTTTACTTTGCCAATAAAATCCTTTGTCGTATAGAAGGTTTTAATTTTGATGAAGTCTGTTACCTATTTTGCTATTTTACTCATGCTTTTGATGCCATATCTATAGGGATCTATTGTTGAAAACTAGGTCCTGAAGCATAGTCCCTAGGTTTTGTTCTAAGATTATTATGGTTTCAGCTTTTATATTTAGGTCACTGCTCTATTTTGAGTTAATTTGGATATGTGGTGAGAAGTATAGGTCCAGCTTCATTCATTTACATGTGGAGATCCAGCTGTCCAGCATTCATTGAAAATTACTATTCTTTCTCCAATAAGTGGACTTATCAACCTTGTTAAAAATGTTGATAGCAGATGTATGGGTATTATCAAGTTTTTAAATAATGTCTACACACTAGCAGTTTCTAAATGTGTATTTCTAGCCCAGAAGTATTAAAAGACAGGAAAGGAAAACATGACCAAAATGGATGTCGGAAGAGACTCTGAAACTTGCCCTTGAATGTAGCTAAAGCAAATGGAAGAAATGATAAGATAAAAGAGCTGAACAGATTTCAAAGAGCAGCTCGAGAAGACAAAGCCAATTATTATAATGAAATGTGCAAAGGCCTAGATTTAGAAAACCTAAAGGGAAGAGCATGCTTAGCATTTCTCAAGCTGAAAGAACTGAACAAAAAATTTAAGCTTTGAGTTGCAATAATGAAAGATTCTATGGGAAAAATACTGAATACTTCAGGAAATATCAAACGAAGATGGAAGGAATACAGAAAGTCACTGTACAAAAAAGAATTGGTCGATGTTCATCCATTTCAGGAGGTGGCATATGATCAAGAACCAATGGTACTGAAGGAAGAAAGTCAAGCTATACTGAATGAATTGGTAGAAAAAAAGGCTCCAGGATTGAAGGAATATCCATTGAGATGTTTCAACAAATGGATGCCGCACTGGAGGCACTCAGCTATGCCAAGAGATCTGGCCAATTGACTGGAAGAGATCCATATTTGTACCCATTCCAAAGAAAGGTGATCTCACAGTGCCTAAGGCACTTGACTGCTAACCAGGAGGCCGGAGGTTCAAACCCACAAGCCACTCCTTGGAAGGAAGGTTGGCAATCTACCTCCTCGGAAACCCAAGGAGGGGTCGCTGTGAATCGGGTCCAACTCCACGGCACATAATAACAACAACATCATTAATGTCACATGAAAGTAAAATCTTACTAAAGATAATTCAAAAATGATTGCACAGTATATTGACAGAGAGCTTCCAGAAATGCAAGCTGGATTCAGAAGAGGATGTGGAACGAGAGATGCCATTGCTGGTATCAGATAGATCTTGGTTGAAAGCAAAGAATACCAAAAAGATGTTTTATTGACTATGCAAAAGAATTCAATTGTGTGGATCATAACAAACTATGGATAACATTGAAAAGAATGAGAATTCCAGAACACTTAATTGAATTCATAAGGAACCTGTACATAAACCAGGAGGCTGCAGTTCGAACAGAACAAAGGGATACTGCACGGTTTAAAATCAAGAAGGGAGTGGGTCAGGGTCATATCATTTTCCCATACTTATTCAATCTGTATGCTGAGCAAATAATCTGAGAAGCTGGATTATGTGAAGAAGAATATGGCATCAGGATTGGAGACTCATTAACAACTTGTGATACACAGATGACACAACTTTGCCTACTGAAAGTGAGGATGACTTGAGGCACTTACTAATGAAGTTCGAAGAGTATAGTCTGCAGTATGGATTATATTATTTATATTAATATAAAGAAATCAAAAATCCTCACAACTGGACCAATAAACATCATCATGATAAATGGAGAAAAGTTTGAAGTTATTAAAGACTTCGTATTGCTTGGTTCTACAATTGACACCAATGGAAGTAGCAGTCAGGACATCAAAAGATGTACCGCATTGGGCAAATCTGTTGCAAAAGTCCTCTTTCAAGTGCTGAAGAGCAAAGATATCTCTTGAAGACTAAGAAGCACTTAACCCAAGCCATGGTATTTTCAATTGCCTCTTATGCATGTGAGAAGTGGACAATGAATAAAGAAGACCGAAGGAGAGTTGATGCTTCTGAGTTGTAGGGTTGGCCAAGAATGCTGAGAGTACCATGGACTGCTAAAAGAACTAACAGATCTGTCCTGGAAGAAGTACAGCCTGAATGTTCCCTGGAAGTTAAAATGGCCAAACTTTGTCTCACCTACTTCAGTAATGTTATCAGAAGGAACCACTCCCTCGAGGACATCATGCTTGGTGAAGTGGAGGGTCAATGAAAAAGGGGAAGGCCCTCAACAAGGTGTACTGACAGTGGCTGCAATGACAGGCTCAGGTATAGCAGGGATCGTGAAGATGGCACAGGATCGGGCAGTATATCATTCTGTTGTACATAAGGTAGCTATGAGTCAGAGTACCTTGATGGCACCTAACAACATATTTGAAAAGAATGTATATTCTGTCTGTGTTAAGTGCAGTGTTCTATTGTCAACTAAGTCAAGTTTTCCTATAGCTCTACTGATTTTATGTTCATCTTCTATCAATTATTAACAATCCTACTGCCATTGAATCGATTCTGACTCATAGTGACCCCATAAGACAGAACAGAACTGCCCCATTGGGTTTTGAAGGCTGTAAATCTTTACAAAAGCAAACTGTCTCATCTTTCTCCTGTGGAGCAGTTGATGGGTTTGATGCCCAGACCTTTCGGTTAGCAGCCTAGAGCTTTAACCATTGTGCAACCAGGGGTCCTTGATTATTAACAAAGGTGTATTAAAACCTCCCACTAAAATAGCTGGTCCATTTCTTCTTTAATATTGTCATTTTATCATACATAAAATGTCTTCAAGAATTTGGGTCTACATCTGGACTCTCTCTTCCATTCTCTAAACCAGCCTGTGGAGTTAAGAGCAAGTTACACAATTTTTTAGATATTAGAGCTTCATACTAACTTTAATATCTAAGTGGACAAGTTCCTAGCCCTTTTCTTCTCTTTCATAATCTTCTTGATTACTCTTCCTTCTTTGTTACCACAGGAACTTTAGAATTAGCTTTTAGTAACAATAAGGACAACAACAACACTCTTTTGATATTTTTATTAGAATTATGTGACATTTGTAGATTTTAATTTAGGAAAAATTGACAACTTTATCACACTGTGTTTTCCCACATATACTGCTTTCCATTCAGGTCTTCTTTTCTCACCCTTCATAGAGTTTCAGAATTTTTTATTTACTGTTTTAATATAGAATACTGATTTCTAAACTTAATGTGACTAAAATCAGTATGTATTGATGTTTGTTAAAATGTAGATTTCCAGACCTACCCAAGATTTTCATTTATAAGTGTAGTATGAGGTTCAGATACTCTGATGTACCTGGTTTAGGACAAACTTTGAGAAACACTAGTTTATAACTCACACATTTCTTAAGTTTCTTCCTAGTTATTTTACTTTTTTGTTATTATTATAAATAAAACCTTTCTTCCATTATTACGTTCTAATTGGCTATTGTTTTCATGTATAAAAGCTACTGATTTCTGTTTCTGATTGTTGTTTCTGGGTGATTTCCAAAGGGTAAGAGGGAAATAGTGGCATTACTCCATCAAATTCGATACTGTGGTAGAATTCTCATTGATAATATCTTCTCTATTCTCTCCATTCTACCTGCCTTTCTGCATCATTTAACAGAAGCTAGAGCTCTGGTGGCATAGTGCCTAAGGCATCTGACTGAAAACAAGAAGGTTGGCGTTCAAACCCACCAGCACTCCTCAGAAAGAAGACTGAGCAATCTACTTCTGTAAAGATTAACTGCCTCGGAAATGCAAGTCGCAATCAACTCACTAGCAGTGAGTTTTTTTTTTTTTGTATTTTTTTTAAGGAGTGTCAAGGTTCTCAAGGAAGGTCGTAGGGCATGATCGACAATGTTAAATGATAAATGATGAATAAATTATCTCAGTTAAGGTCATAATTGTATATAAAGTTTTATTTATATTTTCAGTTTGTTTGAGTTTTCAACCATAATAATGTTAGTTTCATGGAAATAATGATGTAATCTTTCACCAAAACATCAATGTGGCTTTTTCAAGATGCACTCCTCTACTCTGTGGGAAAAATATATGCCAGTCACTTCCATAAATATTAACCCACTCTGGTAGCATAGTGGCTAAGACACTTGCCTGCTAACCAGACGGCTGGCGGTTCAAACCCACCAGCCACTCCTCGGAAGGAAGGTTGGGCAATCCTACTTCCGTAGTGATACTGCCTCGGAAACCCAAGGAGGGGTCGCTATGAGTCAGGTTTGACTCGACGGCACATAACAACAACAACAACAATGTTGAGTTGATTCTGACTCATAGCAAACTACAGGCTGGAACAGAAATGCCCCATAGGGTTAACACAGCTATAAATCTTAATGGAAGCAGGCTGACATGTCTTTCTCTGCAGAGTAGCTGGTAGGTTTGAACCGGTGATCTTTTGGGTAGCAGCCGAGTACTTAACCATTATGCTACCAGAGCTCCTCTCATGAAAATTACAGTTTTGGAAACCCTATGAATTAGTTCTACTCTGTCCTACAGGGTCATTATGAGTTGGAATCAACTTGGCAGCACTGAGTTTTGTTTTTTTAGTTATGGTGTTTAGCCCTCCCTTCCTCAGTTAAACACACAAAGAAAAGATTTGGTCTTTTTTTTTTTAACTTTGTAAAACACTATTAATTTAAGAAGTGATAAACCTTCTCTGCTGAGGTGATCACAAATTATTATCAAGCAATACTAATTTTACGACAGAAATCTAAAATATATTCTCTAGATTATTTTACTCATAAATCTACAAGTTTTAGATACTATTTTTTTTCCTTAACATGTTTGTGAAATTATAACATGTTTGAAAAACTATAAACATTTTACTGTAAAGGAAACCAAAAGCAGTCCCCTGTCCCAAAGTGACTTACCATGTGTTATCAGTAAAATTGAAATAGACACTAGACCTTCTAGCCCACAGCTAATGAGCTACAAACCCACAGTTCTACTATTATTATAAAAGGCTAGGGCCAATTAGTTCTATTTGATTAACAAAAGTCCACAGTCAAGGTTGACACTAAAGTCCTTCACAAGAAGATGCAGATTGCAAGACCTTAGGTATACTGTTTTGGAACTAAAAAAAAGATACACTCTGTCTCAAAAAACAAATGATGATCTTACCTGCATAGTTTGGAAGGAAAAATCTTCTTGTAAAAACTTCTTAATGTACAAGATAACATTTTTTGGGAGAGCACTAATCACATTCAATAACTTCTTCATTTCTAATAGTAGGTTAATAGAGACAAGATCAGTAGTTGTGTCCTTTTCTAGTTTGTCCTAGAAGACATATTCATTAAAAATTTACATAATTATACATGTTCTGGTTTACTGTGATACTAAAACAAGTATTTAAAAAAATAACAAAGGGCCTACTATATGCACATCACTGTAAGAAAACTATAGAAAATCTAAATATGACATACGTTCTCACTGTTTCCAAGGAACATGCAACACAGCAGAAAGTTTAAGATCAAAATCCAAGAAGCTTTATTATAGGGAAGCACCAGAACCAAACCTATAGCCATTGAGTAGATTCCAATTTAGAGCAACTCTGTAGGTCTAGTACAATGAGCACCCATATACCCTTCACTTAGATTCTGCAACTGTTCACTTTTTCCTACATTTTTAGAAGTAATTTTCAAATAATGGCATATATAAAATGTGATGTCTATTAGTTATGAATGGGGATAGAGGACTCTTTAGAGTCAAACTCAGGAGAGAATAGTCCTACAATAGGCCATAGTGGTTCCCAGTGGCTTTGCTGTGTAGTTTCTGTGTCATTAGAGATCTGATAGTCGCTTCACACCACGGTGTGTTCAGTAATTCTAACTCTACATGACCTCACTGCAATGGGAAGCTGCCCTATAGATTTTCCAAGGCTGTAAATCTTTACAGAAGCAGACTGTCTCATCTTTTCTCCCATGGAGCAGCTGGTGGGTTTAAATCACTGACCTCTGGTTAGCAGCCCAATGCTTTAATCACAGTACCACCAGAGAGCCTTTTAATATAGGGAAGGTCATCATAAATTCATTTGAAAGTTATAAATAATGTAAACATTCAATGATGGGAATAATTATACCTCTTTTTGGTGGAGGAGATGGCATGAAAGATTATAGTATTATATGCAAATTAAATCTTAAAAATGTTTGCCTTTGGTAAATATACAGCATGTATGGAATCGATCCATTTAAAGCATAAAATATGCCAAGCTTAAAATAGTGTATAGATTATGCCACATATGAAAACTATACCCAAGAATGCTTTTTACATTAATTGACAAATGTGTCTGGTACTAAACACAAAGCAAATTGAAAATGCATAGAATAGCAACAGTCTAAATTGTAAACACAGTAGTGAAATACAGTGACCCTAACTTATGTCAATTCAATCGGAGATAAGTAAATAGTAATAATCTTGGGACTTCAAAAACATGTTCTTACAGACTTAACAAAGCCATCACTGATGGTTAATTAATCTATATAGTCAGGTTTTACTGGACTGTCTATTAATGTCAGTTGTGAGAAACCAAATAAGCAGTAGAGAAGGATAAAAGGCCTATACCAAATGGACCATTGTCTTCCTCCAACCTCTAATAAGCTACCACAGTTCCCATAGTCTGTCGAAACTATGGGAATATTAATTATGTTACTGTTGACCTCAGAGAATCAGAGAATACAGCTTCCCATTGCAGTGAGGTCATGTAGAGTTAGAATTACTGAACACACCGTGGTGTGAAGCGACTATCAGATCTCTAATGACACAGAAACTACACAGCAAAGCCACTGGGAACCACTATGGCCTATTGTAGGACTATTCTCTCCTGAGTTTGACTCTAAAGAGTCCTCTATCCCCATTCATAACTAATAGACATCACATTTTATATATGCCATTATTTGAAAATTACTTCTAAAAATGTAGGAAAATGTGAACAGTTGCAGAATCTAAGTGAAGGGTATATGGGTGCTCATTGTACTATTCTTGCAACATTTGTTTGTTAGAAATTTTTCAAAAAGCATTTAAAAACAAAAACTCCCTCCACAAAGCAGCTAGAGAAACTCTTGTAAAGAATAGCCATTGTCAGTAGTGCACATATTTCAAATAAAAGGTCAAGTCTGTAGTCAAAAGTCACTGCAGAATGAGAGTGTGGAATTAACAAATTGATACACAAAAAGCAAGATTATGGCCTGAATAAATTTTTTTCAACATGAAACAGTAGAAGCCTTATGCTAGTTAACTATTTGTATCTTCTTATGAGTACAGTGAAACCTGTGAGAGCTGCAAATTGCTGAGACTGCCTTATTTGTACAGGTCTTACAAGTTTTCTGCCTCTGACAGGATGTATAGACCTTACCACTTTTCTATCACTTATTTTAGCAGAAAATGTTTGCATTTTCCTTCTCTGGCAGGTAGGTGTCTGCCTTACTCAGTGTGGCTTTTGCAGGTTTCACTGAACAATGGATGTTCAAATTTTTTAATTAGTGTTTAAAATATTAGACACACAACCCATTTGTCCAAAATTGTTTTAATATTTGAATCAAATTCAGGTCAAACTTTCTCCTCCCTTGCTTTCTGTATTCCCAAATCAGTACCTAGAAATGTCTTTTCCGGATCTAATTGCCTTGGTTCTTGCCTTTCCTCAACTGAACATCCCTATATACATTTGCATATATTGTATTTCCTCTTCAACATTTTTTATAGTGATAACATCATGTAGATGAATACTATTATGATTATTTTATGTTTGTAAATTTTCTACTCCTAAATTAAAGATAACTTCTACACGCAGTCCTTGATTTACAGCAGAGTTCCCATTCTGACAACTCTGTTATAAGTTGAATACCTCTTTTTTTTGTTGTTTTTTTTAGTTTTCTTAATTATCACCTTTTATTATTAGTATCTTTAGAAATACAATTATTACCTTTGGGGGTTGGAAACATTACATAAAAACTTATACATATATTTTAATATGTAAATACATTTTAAAAATATACAAATCATAAAAATTTACTCCAATGATAGAGTTAGACAACATTGGCATTTTGTCACTTGTGGTTAATAACTCCAGTTGTGGAAGGTTCTGGAGCATCTGGATTACCCTGGGAAGAGGGATAGTGTTTCTTGTCAGAAAATCAGTGAGAACTGTCTATATAGTCCTTTTATTTTTTTCTTCATATATTTCACAGCAACATCTGACTGCTTCCTGAATCTGCCTACTAACGTGACTGAAGTAACCAGCATTTGAGTGCATGTTTTCAAACAACAGAAGCCTTTGATTTAGTTTAGAAAAATATTCAGCTAACCCTTTCTTTTTTTTTTATTAGGATTTGGGTGAAGATTTACAGAGTAAATTCACTTTTCATACAGCAGTTCACATATACTTTGTCTCATGTCATTGACCAAAATTT
>NW_006921753.1:1551362-1570827 GCF_000298275.1 Orycteropus afer afer
ACCCCTCCTTGGGTTTCCGAGGCAGTATCACTATGGAAGTAGGATTGCCCAACCTTCCTTCCGAGGAGTGGCTGATGGGTTTGAACCACCAGCCTTCTGGTTAGCTGTCAAGTGCTTAGGCACTATGCTACCAGAGCTCCTATATTATATATAGTACATATTACCAATGAGAAAACTTCAATCTTTTCTCCATTTACTAATGATAAGATGTTAAAAAAAAAAGAAAAAAAAACCCAAAAGTCTTAAATAGAGTTTATCGTAACTCAAATGAGGTTGTTGTTGTGGTTAGGTGCATTTGAGTTTGCTCTGACTCACAGTGACTCTGTGTACAACACAACAAAACATTGCCTGGTCATGTGCCATCCCAACAATCAGTGCTATACTTGAAACAATCGTTGCTAACACTGTGTCAATCCATCTCATTGAGGGCCTTCCCCTTTTTCACTGACCCTCTACTATACTAAGCATGATATCCTTCTCCAGGGATTGTTCCCTTCTGACAACATGACCAAAAAAGCAGAGATGAGGTCTAGCCATTCTCACTTCAAAGGAACATTCAGGCTGCACTTCTTCAAAGAAAGATTTGTTTGTTCTTCTGGAAATTCATGGTATTTTCAGTATTCTTTGCCAACACCATAATTCAAAGGCATCAGCTGTTCTGTGGTCTTCCTTATTCATTGTCCAGCTTTCACTTGTATATGAGGCAATTGAAAATACCATGGCTTACGTTAGGTGCACCTTTGTGTTCAAAGTGACATCTTCAAAGTAACACTTTAAGGAGGTCTTTTGCAGCAGACTTGCCCAATGCAATACAACATCTGATTTCATGACTGCTGCTTCTATGGTTGTCAACTGTGGATCCAAGTAAAATGAAATCCCTGAAAACTTCAATCTTTTCTCCATTTACTAATGATAAGATGTAAAAAAAAAAGAAAAAAAAAACCAAAAGTCATAAATAGAATTTATCATAACTCAAATCCTTTGTAAATCAGGCACTACCTATATAAACCTTATTAAGAAGTGGGCATCAATCATTAATAAAACTATGTAGAAGATAAAAATTATATTAACAAGAAACAAATTAATACCCCTTCAACAACCCTCTACTAAATAACTAAATATAAGCACATATGATTGATAGATTTAATCTACCACAAAGTATACTGTCCTTGAAAATAAGTCTTATATTACAGTATAATTCAGAGTTTTCACTTCCATTTACCACTGGATGTTTCAATTGTAAGATAATAAAATGAGGGAAGAAAATAATCTGAACTTCAGAAACAACTCAGTGAAACTTCCTATTAAACAAAATAATGCGTATGTGTGTTTATTTGTATGTGTGTATGCATGTTGTTTTTGCTTTGTTTGGGTTTTGCTTTTAAAACATGAATGAGAGACTTCTTAAAATAGATTGCAAGATATTTTCTAGGCCAGTCAATTCAAAGATTTACTGAGTTTAACTTACATTGAGTATTTAGACTTATGACCTGAGTTATCATTTCCAAGTTATTTTTTTGGTAATAACCACCAAAGAAATACTTAATTATGAACTTCCTGATTATTAAGGTAGTAAAGTAGTCTCACTCCAAAATTTTTAACTAAGTAAACTGACTAGATTTAGCATTACTTTGAGGAGCACTGGTGGCACAGTGGTTAAGCATTCAGCTGTGAAACAAAAGATCGGTGATTGAATACACCAGCCACTCCACAGGAAAAAGATGTGGCAGTCTGTTTTCATAAAGATGACAGCCTTGGAAACCCTGAGGGGTATCAACTTTGACCTGCAGGGTCACTACAAATTGGAAATGACTCAGCAGCAATGGGTTTGGGATATGGTTTCACGTTGCATTCTCAAAAATATTTTTTTTGTTGTTGTTAGGTGCCATCAATTCAATTCTGACTCATAATGACCCTATGTACAACAAGACAAAACACTACCCAGCAGTCCTATGCCATCCTAATAATCATTGCTACGTTTGAGCCCACTGTGGCAGCCACTGTGCAATCCATCTCACTGAGGATGGTCCATCCCTCTTCCTTGCTGAGTCTGTTTTACCAAGCATGGTGGTTATATTTGTGTGTCAACTTGGCTGGGCCTGGTTGAGTGGCTGGGCAGCTGTTGTTGTCATTATGTGCCGTTGAGTTGGACCCAACTCACAGTGACCCTTCCTTGGGTTGCCGAGGCAGTATCACCATAGAAGTAGATTGCCCAACCTTCCTTCCGAGGAGTGGCTGGTGGGTTTGAACCACCAGCCTTCTGGTTAGCAGTCAAGTGCCTTAGGCACTATGCTATCAGCCCTCCTGGCTGGGCAGCTGGTGGTAGTTATTCTCCATGATGAGACTGGCAATCAACTCCATGGTGGGATCTACCACAAGCAGCTGGGTAGCTGCTTTGGGTATGTGGTTTGCTTCCCGAATATAAGAAGCAGCTTTGGGAATGGTCTCTAGCATATGGCATGCTTGGACCTTGTATGTAGCCGAGTTGTTGTTCAGTAGCCTGCCACACTCTGCCAACCTTGGGACTTACAATGGATTTGAATTAATGGCCTGCCGTGTGGGTTGGTAACATCAGGACTGTGCCATTTTGTCGGCCTTGGGCTTGTTAGCCTCAGCAGCCAATAGCTGCCTGAGTGAAGAGATGGTTCTAGCTCCAGTGGGCCAGGAGCAAAAGGTAGAGATGAAGCCCAAGGTCGAGAGGCTTTCACATAGCCCCTAGCTGGCACTTTGAACTTGGACTTAAAGCCTCCAAAGTGAGAGAGAATAAACTCCTGTTTGTTAAAGTCATCCCATTTGTGGTATATTCTTGTCAGAGCGGCACTAGGTAACCAGAACACCAAGCATAATGCCCTTTTCTAGGGACTAGACCTTCCTGACAACATGTCTAAAGCACATGAGAAGTCTCAGCCATCCTCACCTTCAAAGTGCATTAATTCCAGCTACACTTCTTCCAAGTAGACTATTTGTTCTTCTGGTAGTCCATGGTATATTCAATACTCTTCAACACCATAATTTAAATGCATCAATTCTTCTTCAGGCTTCATGATTCATTGCCCAGCCTTCATGTGCAGAAGAGGCAATTGAAATACTATAGCTCTGTTCAGGCATACTCAAGTCCTCAAAGTGACATTTTTGCGTTTCAACACTTTAAAGAGGTTCCTTGCAGCAGCTCTTCACAATGCAACACATTGTGGGATCTCCTGACTGCTGCTTCTACGTCATTGACTGGATCCAAGTAAAATGAAATTCTTGACTTCAGTATTTTCTGTTCATCATGATGTTGCTTATTGGTCCAGTTGTGAGGAATTTTGTTTTCTTTATGTTGAGGTGTAATCCTAACTGAAGGCTGTAGTTGTTGATCTTCATCAGTAAGTGCTTCACGTCATCCTCACTTTCAGCAAGCAAAGTTGTGTCATCAGCATATCACAGGTTGTTAATAAGCTGTCCTTCAATCCCAATGCCACGTTCCTCTTCATATAGTCAACCTTCATTATTAGTCATTATTAATTAACAGTTATTAACTAATAAACAATTAATGAAAATTTACTATTTTCTTACCAGTTGATCAGTTGACTCTTCTACTTTATTCTTTGATTCCTCCTTAGTCTGTTCCTCCACAGGAGGATCTCTGTTTTGAGTGAAAAAGAAAGAGAAACGCATTCAAAGCATCTCCTTAAAGGAACATAGTTAAATCCTCATAGGAAAGAATCTAACAGTTGAATCTGTACCTGGAAATTCCAGAAGTGTAAACAATATGTATCAAAGATTGATAAAGAGGGTAGGTTCCATAATTCTTTGAGGACTCGAGTTAAAGAAAATTATGCCATGCCCTTAATGGATGGTGACAGAACAGGAAGCAGGTATAAAACTCACCTTTAAGAAACTTACAATTCATCAAAATAATTTTTAAAATTAGCCTATAAAATTTATAACTTACATTTTAAAAATTAACTTTATAGCACTGTTTCAAGGTAAAGAAAAAAAAGTCTTTGAAAGGTTATGTGTGTGTGTGTGTATGTGTGTGTGTTTATGAGTATGAGAAAAGTTTGGAAAGGATTTACCTTTAATAGACCATTTTATTTTTTGTTCCAGACTCCTGGTCTTATCATTTCTGAAATATATTTTTTTAATTGGGACAGAATATCTTATTTAGAAATTATTAACTCTTTTTGTAAAAAGGAATAATTTGGCAGGTTTTGCTCTGGACATTAGCTAAAAATGTCAATTATAAAATTGCTTTTGTCTACATGTAGAACCATAGTATAGAATCAGTGAGATGATTTATATAATCTCAATTTTATAAACTAGCAGAAATAAAACTGAGGTGAGAAATTTATATTGATTGATTTATTCTGAGTTACACTTTATAAATATCCCATTTCACTTAAAATTTATATATTAATTTAATAAACAATCATTTATCATCTACTATAAGTTGACTAAGGAGCTCTGATGGCATAGTGCCTAAGACATTTGACTGCTAACCAGAAGGATGGCAGTTCAAATCCACCAGCCACTCCTTGGAAGGAAGACTGTGCAATCTACTTCCGTAGAGATATCGCCTAGGAAAACCAAGGAGGAATCACTATGAGCTAACCAAGGAGCTCTGGTGGCACAGTGCATAAAGCATTTGACTGCTAACCAGAAGGCTGGCAGTTCAAACTAAGCCTCTCTCTCCACAGAAGGAAGACTGGGCAATCTACTTTCATAAAGATTTACTGCCTGAGAAACCCAATGAGGGTCACAATGAATCGGAATTTACTCTATAGCAGTGTGTTTGGTGTGGTTTTTTTTTTTTTGGTTATGAGCTAATTGATTTTGTCAGGGAAAACTGAGACAGATCAACAGTACAGTATTATTCCCATTTTTAGACTCCTTGTGAAAGCCTCAATAAAAGATAATTTACACATACACACACAATATTTTGCAATATGATTCTTAGTACTCTACACTATCAGTGTAAAGAAAATCTGTATTTTCCTCTACTTCTAGGTTCTACTCCAAAAAGAAATCAGGGCGTGTGCTATCAAGATATGAAAAATATTGCAACAGTATTCTGAAGCCTCTTAAGGTTTTCGAATGACAGCAAAATGCTCTCTACTTGCTGACTTCCCTTCATGATCATTCACTCAGTGGTTCTCAATCCCCGAAGCTACTGAATTAAAAGTGTGGGATGTGAGTTGTTATATTTTCTATTGGCTCCACAACAAATTTTGATGTGTAACCTCAATTTATCTTCACCTGCTTGCCAACATAAAATGCTGCATTAAAGGTTACTAACGAAATCCTCATTGATACTCTAGTGCCTTTTCATAGCTCTCTATTCTGCCTAGATTTCTGCATCATTTAACATTGTCCATCATACCCTCCAACCCGCCTTACAAAACTCGGCACACCTAGCTTTTGATGGCTCTCCTCTTAGACCTCCAAGCCTTCCACTTATCAGTTTCTTCAGCTTCTACTGTCTACTCCTCTTCTCCCCATTCATCTTATTCATTCATTACTTTATTTTAATACAGACTGCCATGCATCATCAACCATGCATTTAGTATATTAGAACAGGAAGGCACATCAGTAATAATATATGGCAGTCACTTTACTTCAAATATGGGTAAACAGATGTCCAGAGATGTTACACAATTTATTCAAAGTTATACACCTATACTTTTCTGTTATTATCCTGCTGTGTTTCCCACCTGCATACTTTGTTCTGTTGCAGAAGGCCTAAAGTTTTGCTGTGGCAATATATTCTGAAATATAAATAACAAACATAGATATATATATATATATATATATCCATCAAAATGATTCTCATCCTTCAGAGTTCAATTCAAATATCACTTTATGGAACCTAACTCAATTCCTAGTCAAGAATTACTGTTTGTTCCTATACATAGCCACCGAACCAAAACCAAGCCTACTACTACTGAGTCAATTCTGACTCATAGTGACCCTTTAGGACAGAGTAGACCCGCCCCATAAGGGTTTCCAAGTCTGTAAATATTTATGGAAACAGACTACCCCATCTCTCTCACAGAGCAGCTAGTGGGTTCTAACCACTGACCTTTTGGTTAGCAGTTAAATTCCTTAACCATTACACCACCAGAGCTGCACTCTAACATAACATGTATGCATTCTACTTAAGGATGTAATTACTGTTTATATATCTTCCTCACTCTAACACCTCTATCTCTAAATACGTAAGATTCAACTTAATCTTTATTGTACAAACACCAAAGTTAGTAAATGTTTATGAAATAAATTAATAGATCATGATGCTTATTATATAGGACAATTCAAAGTTAGAAGGAGATCTCCAATCCTAAACTGCTATTATACAGGAGTGATAGGCAGGCTATTAAATGGGATAGGGGACAGAATGCTATTTGGGTGCAATTTAACCATTCTAAGTTCTTCTGTGTTATGCTTAGGCTACTTCCATAAAATGGTGATGTAATAGCATCTACCTCACAGAACTATTGTGAGGTTTATATGAGTTAACCTTTGCCTGGAACATAGAACATCTATATGTGTTTGTTAATGATAAATATATTATTTTGGTAAGAATGCCCTGAGTAAAGTAATTTATTTATATTTCTATATTTATTTTTCTTAGAGAACTTCTCTAGAATTAGATTTTACCCAGTACCCATGCCTTGCTAATAAAAGTTGCTAAATTATCCCAAAGCATAAATCTAAGTCATTCTCACTAGCTTCCCAAGATTATTTGGAAAAGACAAATGTCACGTCTTTGGAAGGCAACAAATGTACTTGGTTTTCGTCAGCCCATCCCTTACCTCACAAAAAATCCTTCTGCTAGAGAATCCATGCTGCACAATGTTCCTTTGCCAAAGTCTTAGCCTAGTGCTTGTAGATTAACTTCCACTTTGGCTGTTTAAAGCTATAAAGAAAGGAATACTTTTACTCCATAAAGAAAACGTTGAAACTACTATAAAAGAAAATGAAAACCATGTATAGTTTCATCATTCAAACATAATCACTGTCTACACTGTAATATACTTAATATTCTTCCAAGCATACAGTAGAATCATACATTTTATCAAAACATCTTCCATGTTATTTCATCTTCATAGTAAACATTCTCAGTGGCTACACACCTGTTGGTTAATTGGAGATTTCTTGACCACTTCCTCATAGATAGACATTCACATTGTTTTCAATTATAAATATGATAAACACCATTGAGCATAAAGCTCATCCTGTATTTATAATTATTTCTTTACAATAATTTCTCAGTAGAATGCACAGTTCAAAAGACACACATATATTTTAAACCTCTTGGTGCATAATGTTAAATGATTTCCCAAAGAATTTATACTAATGTATTTCCCTTGTAGGTATGTGAGTTCTTGTTTAACATGATCTTAACAGCACTAATGGTTTTGTTTCCTTTTACCATTTAGTCACTTTCCCCAAAATTGTATGGTTCTATAGCTCCATAAAACAGGAGAGCTGGAATCTATAAAATGGTCACACATTCTCTGGGTTCAAATATCAATGGATGGTGTATGTGTTTCCTGAAAGAAAAATAAATTACTGAGGCAACACAAATTAATATAAAAAGGGGAATAACGTATGATTAGAATAATGTATCTCTCCATTTATTCCAAGAACAACTTTTCTAAAATTGTTGTTTTGTTGGTATGTGCTGTTGAGTAGGGCCCTACTCATAGTGACCCTTCCTTGGGTTTCCGAGGCAGTATCACTACGGAAGTAGATTGCCCCATCTTTCTTCCGAGGAGTGGCTGGTGGGTTTGAACCGCCAGCCTTCTGGTTAGCAGTCAAGTGCCTTAGGCACTATGCTACCAGAGCCCTTTCTAAAATTAGTCCCATTCAATTTCTTTCACTAAAAGTTCAAGTTTCCAGACTCTAGTGCCCTTCCTTAGGATGGCTTCCCTTTCACATGCCATTCAGAAGCTCTGTCTATCCAAGTCCAGGAAGTGGGAAAGAAAAATATGTAAAATTATTGCTAGGAACTTTGCAGCAAAGGAACAAATGACAAGGAAAAAGAAAACTAAGTGGTAGCAACATTAATTAAACAGACCTAGATAGAAAACCTTGCTGCCAAGCACAAGACCAGATAGTTTATTGCCTGGAGACCACTTATTTATCTCATTGATGGGGTAGCCACTTTCTCTAATAATTTATTTAATATATACCTACAGAATAGAACAGTAGAGATTTTAGGGGCCCAATACCAAAAAGCAATTCAGCATATATAAGTTTGGCAGATGTTATTTCTACCTAAGTATCTGTATATGCTGTTAAATTGTCCATGTATATACTGGAGCAAACAGGAGGCAAATTTATGAAACTTCTTAGCCATAACCAAACACTTTGAGGGAATAGGAGGAGCTCTGGTGGCTAGTGCCTAAGGCATTTGACTGCTAACCGGAAGGCTGGTGGTTCAAAACCACCAGCCACTCCTTGGAAGGAAGGTTGGGCCATCTACTTCTATAATGACACCACCTTGGAAACTAAAGGAGGGGTCACTATGAGTCGGATCAGACTCAACAGCAGTGTGACTTGCATTTGAGGGAATAAGTTACTGGACCAGGGTGCTCAGAACCATAGTCATAGGGGACATAAAGGCAAATTGACATTGACATAACACAGTCTACAAAGACAATGTTTTACATTCTACTGTGATAAGGAGTCATTGGTGTCTTAAAAGCCTGTAAGTGGCCATCTAAGGTGCAACTATTGGTCTCCCTTTGTACAGAGCAAAGAAGAATGAAGAAAATGCAAGACACAGGAAATAAGCAGTCCAAAGGACTAATGGAAGATGTGAACCCCAGCCTCCATGACCCTGAGACCAGAAGAACTAGATGTTTACTAGCTACCACTGATGACTACTCTGAAAGGGATGACAAGAGCAGATCCTGAATAGAGTTAGAGAAAAATGTGGAACAAAACTCAAAAAAAAAAAAAAAAAACTTACTGGTATGATAGAGACTGGTGGAACCTCTGATATTGTCATCTTTAGTATCTTTCAAGTCAGTAACTGAACTTACTCCCCTGCCTCAACTTTCAGCCAAACAATAGGCCTCTGGGGTGAACAGTACCACCAGGGAGGTACACACTGCTTAGAACAATCAAGCATATAAGATCAAAAGAGCAGCATTTGCCGAGGGATAAAGCTCAGAAGGCAGGAATGAATGCTGTTGTTGTTGTTAGGTGCCAGCAAGGTGTCTCTTACTCATAACAACCCTATATACAACAGAACAAAACAGTGCCTGGTTGTACGCCATCTCTACAATTCTTGCTATACTTAAGCTCATTGTTGTTACCACTGTGTTAATCCATCTTGTTGAGAGTCTTCTTTTTTGCTGACTCTCCACTTTACCAAGCATGAAATCCTTCTCCAGGGAATGGTCCCTTCTGACAAAATGACCAAAAAAGCTGAGATGAGGTCTAGCCATTCTCACTTCAAAGGAGTATTCGGGCTGAACTTCTTCAAAGAAAGATTTGTTTGTTCTTCTGGAAGTTCATAGTATTTTCAGTATTCTTTGTCAACACCATAATTCAAAGGCATCAACTCTTCTACTGTCTTCCATATTCATTGTCCAGCTTTCACATGTATTATTAGGCAATTGAAAATACTATGGCTTGGGTTAAGTGCACTTTAGTCTTCAAAGTGACATCTTTGCTTGTTAACACTTTAAAGAGGTGTTCTGCAGCAGATTTACCCAGTAAAATAGACATCTGATTTCTCAACTGCTGCTTCCATTGGTGCTGATTGAAGATCCAAGTAATATGAAGTCTTTGGCAACTTCAATCTATTCTCCATTTATCATAATGCTGCTTATTGGTCCAGTTGTGAGCATTTTCATTTTCTTTACATTGAGGTTAAATCCATATTGCACACTGTAGTCTTTAATCTCTATCAGTAAAGTCATCTTCACTTTCAGCAAGCAAGGTTGTGTCATCTGCATACTGCAGGTTATCAATGAGTCTTCCTCCAATCTGGATGCCACATTCTTCTTCATAGAATCCAACTTCTCAGATTATTTGCTCAGTTTACAGATTGAATAAGTATTGTGAAAGGATAGATCCCCTATGTACACTCTTCCTGATTATAAACCATGCAGTATCCCCTTGTTCTGTTTGAATGACAGCCTTCTGGTCTAAGTATAGCACAATTAAGTGTTCTGGAATTCCCATTCTTTTCAATGTTATCCATAATTTGTTATGATTCACATAGTCAAATGCTTTTACATAGCTGATAAAACACAAGTAAGTAACTTTCTGGTATTCTCTGCTTTCAGCCAAGATCTATCTGACATTAGCAATGCTATCCCTTGTTCAACGTCCTCTTTTGAATCCAGCTTGCATTCCTGGAAGTTCTCTGTCAATATACTGCTGCAACGGTTTTTTAATTATCTTCAGCAAAATTTCACTTGCATGTGATATTAATGATGTTGTTCAATAATTTCCACATTCTGTTGGATCACCTATCTCTGGAATGGGTACAAACATATATCTCTTCCAGTCAGCTGGCCAGGTGGCTATCTTCCAAATTACTTAGCATAAATGAGTAAGTGCCTCCAGCATGGCATCCATTTGTTGAACCATCTCAGTGGGTATTCCATCAATTCCTGGAGCCTTGTTTGTCGCAATTTCTTCAGTGCAACTTCGACTTCTTCCTTCAATACCATTGGTTCTTGATCATATGCCAGCGCCTGAAATAGTTGAACATCGACCAATTCTTTTTTTATACAGGGATTCTGTATATTTCTTCCATCTTCTTTTGATGCTTCCAGCACCATCCAATAATTTGCCCATAGAATCTTTCAATATTGCAACTCAAAGCTTGAACTCCATCCATCTAAAAACTCATTGATATTTTACTTTATAAGATATTTTACAAAAGCTTTATTCCATCCACGTCATTAAGGTCAACTCTACTTTGAGGAGGCAGCTCATCCCCAGTAGTATTTTGAGTGCCTTCTGACCTGAGGGATCATCTGGCACTGTATCAGAGTGCAGGGCAAATGAAAATAGTAACCACAGGGAGGAAGTGGTAAGAGTGCTGGTACATTGTGGGGATTATATTCAATGTCACTAAACAAAACATGTATAAACAGTTGAATGGAAAACCAATTTGCTCTATAAATTGTCACTCAAATCACAAAGGAAAAAAAATAGCAATTCAGCATAGGTAATTCCAAAATCAAGAATATACATCCCACAAAATCATTGGTAAGCCATCTGTTAAGAATTCAGACTGCGTTTTATGAAAGAAACATTGTTTAAAATGAAGCTTATTGTTGTTAGCTGTTCTCAAGTCAGCCCTCCAAGTCATGGCAACCCCTGCTCAATGGGATTGGATTGTCGTGATCCAGAGTTTTCATTACCTGATGTTTCAGTCATAGGTTTCCAGGCCTTTCCTAACAAGGAAAAAAAAAAAAAAAAGATTAAATTTTAAGCAGTATGTCCAATTCTGGTATAACAATTTAATTGTAGATATCAGAAGATCTTGATAACAGTGATATACAAGTCCTCTGGAGGCTGTGTCAACATTTTGGGATTGAATGAATTGGAAATACCATGGAATAAAGAAGATTAAGAAAAACATAGTGGTCATTAAAATTGCTGAAATAAAATAAGCTATTTATTGACTGTATGGCAATTGGATTTTGTTTGTTTGTTTTAGTCTATAAATCTCTAGGATCATATTAAAACCACTGGAATAGAAGTTTTGCCTCGGTATAAAAACATATTCAAGCTGTCTTGAAAAGTTCATCTTGAAGAATTTCCAATAACTTCCACTGGGAGCTCTGGTGGCATAGTGCCTAAGGCATTTGACTGCTAACCAGAAGGCTGGCAGTTCAAACCCACCAGCCATTCCACAGAAGGAAGATTGGGCAATCTACTTCTGTAGTGATACTGCCTCAGAAACCCAAGGAGGGGTCGCTATGAGTTAGATCTGACTCAATGGCAGTGAGTTTGGTTTGGTTTGGTTTAGGTGCATTAGGCAAATCAATGCTCTCTTATTGCAAACAACAGGCAACACATTTACATTCCTCGCCCAATGCACATCTTTCATAGATGCTAAAGAGGAAATTCTACTTGGAGTCAGAACCTGAAACTCTAAACGTTTCCTCCAAGCATAATTCTGTGATTCTGTAATTCTACAGGATAGAAATCAGAAAACCCTGGCAAAGTTATGTAGCTAAACCTAATATTAAAAAGTATGCTAAGAGTGCATGGGGTTAGAAATAAAAGTTTGATAAAATGAACTATCTTATAAAATAAAATATTAGTGAGTTTTTAGATATTATTGTTCAATGCAGTATCATATAGTCAAGTTATATAATTAACTGAGATCAAAAGAAATTGTTTGAAATGTCAGCCTCTTAAAAAGTGACCAGATACAGGAAGAACAATAAATAAATACCAACCATTTAGATCATAAGGGGATTGTGAGTGACCATGCAGACTTTCACAACCTGACAATAAAAGTGGCTACGCAGGCATAAATCGCTATTTATGATAAAGACTTGAAGCCCACAACTTCGTAAGACTATCTAATGGACTTATTTATTATCTGCCTAAAAGATTCTTGAATGTTTTCATCATGTTTCAGCACCCAGGCTTGAATAATCACATCCTAACTTTAAAAAAAAAAAAACTCACCACAATTAAGCAAATGGGAATTTTCCCATTTTAAAAGCTGGTTTAATAGTAGTTCTCAATAATTATTATACAAGTACATGTAATACTAAATGTAGATCTAATAAAGATGATGTTACTGTTTCCAACTAATATTTTCAATTTAGTAAGATAATCAATTTGCATGGTCCATAAATATGAAGTATTTGGCATAGACTGACTTAAAATGCATTCTTTCCTCGAGTGACTGGATAGCTCTCATGAAAATTTATAACTTACAATATATTGTGGAAGTTAATGAATTGATTTTCTCTATCAAAATTATGCAGGATTAAAAATCTTTTGTGCTCTAACACAGATACTGGTAGACAAATGCAATTACATTAGATATGCTGTCATCCAAAACATCTTAAGAGTGCTATTTATCCAATTATATCAAACAAACAGAAAGTTTTTTCACCTTGCCCTGTTAAAGGAACATACCTCCCCTCCTAGCCAGACAACACTGAGTGGAATGCTACAAAGCTATAAAAAGCTTACCCTTCTACCATAGCTGAGGACAAATGCCAGGCCATGACCAACACATTAGTACAAAGAGGCTATCCCAAATGCCATTTCTGGAAATCAATAGAGAGAATTTTATTGGGTCCAAGATATTTCACTTGAAGGCAATTGTCAAAAACAATCTGTGTCTACTCAATTTGTAACTTGATTATACTTACACGCTTGCAAATTACAAACCTGATTAAGCATTGATTTATTCTCAGGAAAATGGAAGGACCACTGGTGGCACAATGGTTATGTACTTTGGCTACTAACGGAAAGACTGACAGTTTGATCCCACCTGCTGCTCAGGGGCCTTTCAAATAAATAGTGTTATTACTTTTCACAAAAACAGCACACAGTATTTCCAAGACATATAAAGTATTCACTACAAGTAATAGAAAAGCAATTTCAATGAAAATGTTGTACTCATGACAGTTTTGAGGCATTAAAAAGTTCTTCAACTTATCAGAATATATATATATTGCAAATTTACACAAAAATGTTTCCCTATTGTGTGTAGAGTTCCATTTACATAGACATTACTCAATACTGTGGTAATCTGTCTTTGAAATTGTCTCTAAGGGAAATTACATTGTTTTTTAAAAGACAAATACATGGCTCATTTTACCTCCCTATATTGTTTGTCTAAGTCTGGAAACTGCTGAAACCCATTTAGCATCACAGCAACATGCAAGTCTTCACTGACAGACAAGTAAGTGATGGATGTGTTTAAAGTGCATTGACAGGGAATTGAATCAGATTTCACCCATAGAAAGTGAGCATTTTACCAGTGAACTAACACTTCCCTCCCACCCCCAATATATGGAGTTTAAAAACCAAAAACCAAATTTGTTGCTATAGAACCTCTATGGGAATAGATGCCCAACCTTCCTTCTGAGGACTGGCTGCTGGGTTTGAACCGCCAGCCTTCTGGTTAGCAGTCAAATGCCTTAGGCACTACACCAACAGAGCTCCCACAGGACATAACAGAACTGCCCTATAGAGTTTCCAAGGCTGTAATCTTTATGAATCTTTATGAAAGCAGACTGCCACATCTTTCCCTCTGGTGGGTTCCAATGCTGACCTTTTGGTTAGCAGCTGACCACTTAACCAGTATGCCACCAAGCCTCCTTGATATGATGCTTAGCCCTTATCCAAAATCTCGCCACAAAAGCCAATTTAATGTGTAGAGATGAAGAGGTAACTTCAGGACCTGATTCCTCCTAATCCTTGAAGTCTGAGTATTTTGTCAATAGTGAGTTTAGAAGGAGAGAAGAGTTGACTCAATTTATGGTATAACTCACTGCCATGGAGTTGGATCCGACTTATAGCAACCCCTCCTTGGATTTCCGAGGCAGTATCACTATGGAAGTAGATTGCCCACCCTTCCTTCTGAAGAGTGGCTGGTGGGATTGAACCACCAGCCCTCTGGTTAGGAGTCAAATGCCTTAGACACTAAAAAGTACCCTACAGGGACCATCTGCAAAACAAGTATTCCTAATTATAAGATTGCCAATATTCTACATATGACTCTACTGTCTCTAAGTTCCACAGAAAGTCATGAGAGGCTTGAGTAATTCTCCAGCAATGTGATGTTAACCATTAGTTCTTAATCATAACACAAACGCATAGAAACACACATACCCCCCCTAAATTTTTCTCATTTAAAACAGTTTTCCAACATCTTCTTGCTATTAGCATTACACCTTATCTAAGTGGAATCCAGTTCTTCTAAATAAACTGTTTTATAGTTCTGCCCTTATTTAAAAAAAGTAAGTAAGCAAAATTACATGTCTATTTAAATGTGCATTCTCTGTTCAAATTCCAATGAAAGATCCAATCTATATCTAATGCTACAGGAGGGAGAAGTTGTATAAACCTTGTAATTTTTTCACACTATGTTAGATCTACTTCATCTCTTTAATAAAGGTATATAGGAAAAGTGCACATGCTTTGGAAATTTTAGGATTGGATTAAATTATTTTTCCTTTTTCTATAAACCTCCCTCATTATTTTAATAAAAATCAACAGTTATGGAATTTTCAGAGCATAGATACGATTGCTTTTCTAGAAATAAACAATTCCCTCATTTCCAGAATTTAAAAGCTTATACATGAATACCAACCCTCTGTTAAATTCCACTTCAGTCAGTCGCTGTACACATCACAGTGAGGCTCAAAAAAGGGAGTAATCTGTGGACAATGGAGAGAAAAATCCTCTGGCAAAGAGCTCAAGGGGATAGAAGGCCTCTGCTAAGCAGTTACACTGCTCAATGAAAAAAAGAAAAGGGTAGGAAAATTAATAAATCAGTAAATCAGAAGATGTTTGGATCTTGAGTTAAGAGAGTTAAAAAGGTTAGTGGCTTTCCATTTCAGCCTGTTAAAAATACAACCTGAGAAGAATCGCCATGATAAAAGGTTTTTCACGAGAGAGGATCATCAACCTCATCATTTCCCAGGAGCTGAGCAGAGATGTGTGACACACACTACCAGCAATAACATCAGCAGTAGCACTTAACAGCCACTGGTAGGGAGGAAGGCGTAAGTGCCTAGCAACCGACAGGAAGCAGCTAGCCTGAAATGTTACCATCTTGCTTTTAAAGATGATTCTAGAAAAAGCTGAAGGAAACCTTTAAAATCAGGGTTGATACGTGAGAAAGGGTTAATCTGTTTCTCTCTGGTGTATTCATTACAACAGACATTGTCAGATGGAAACTGTCAATTTTCAGAAATGGAATACTTACTGAGGGATTGTTCTTGCCCAGGAGCCTACTCTGGTTTTGGCTGGTTGATCTCAACGCAAGCTAAAATTCAGTGTCAATTTTATCCATCAACTAGAGATTTTTATCTGCAGGGTGTTTTACTGTTGAAAATAAAGTATTACTTACTTTAGTATTTAATATTTTACTATTTATTTGGATAAATAGTAAAATACCTTCCTTACTGTTCCCTCTGAGATCCCACTTCCCTTCTTAACTATTGAAATTATAACAACATTTTTATTTGTAAAAGGTTTTCCCCCCATTTTCAAAGCTGTGGTAACTTATTACCACAAAAGAAGGCTCAGATCTCACTTACATATTTAAACATTTACCTCGTGCCACTCGTCACCTTCTTAAACTGTATGTAAAAACATTATATATATATAACCAAACCAAAACCAAACTCACTGCCATCGAGTCGATTTCGACTCAAAGCGACCCCTCCTTGGGTTTCCAAGGCAGTATCATTATGGAAGTAGATTGCCCAACCTTCCTTCCGAGGAGTGGCCACCAGCCTTCTGGTTAGCAGTCAAATGCCTTGGGCACTACGCCACCAGAGCTCCCTAAATATATATACATACATACATATATATACATATATAGTCATCTTTACTTGAGTCATCTGAGCAACTCAGAAGCTCTAATTTGCCAAGTTTATATTTCAGTGTTTGGGTGGCTGCCCCATGAAGTTTCTACCCTTGCCAATTCTGGCACCTGAGTGCCCAATGCTAGGTGGAAAATGAACAGTATACAAAACACGAAGAACAAAGCTCACGTTTTCTCAATGGTTATTAGCTTGAAAACAAAATAATATACTTGGTATTTTTTAGGAGACAAGTTCAGTTACTAAGAGCCTTTCACAGTCCCACTGAAACAGTTTCTCAATACCAGCACTATTGACATTTGGGGCTGGATAACCATTTGTTGTGGGGAGCTGTCCTATACATTCTAGGATGTACTTTAGTAGCATCCCTGGCCTTTATGCACTAGGTGCTAGTAGTGACCCTCCCATCCCCCCCCATTGTGACAACCAAAAATGTCTCCAGACATGGTCAAATGTCTGGGGAAAAGGGGTTGCAGAGAGCAAAACAGATTGTTCTGGGGAGGAAAAATAAAACCACCCTGATATTACATGGCATGTGCAAACACAGAACAAATACCTCATTTAGATTTCTATCAATATCAAAAGTTGAGAGACAATATAACACTGGTAGTTAAGATAAAAAATTTTAAAACACTCTTCAGGGAGACATAACCTTCTCTGACACACAGTAGCTATTCATCTTCATGGGAAATTAACATCTTTGTGCCTCAGTTTCCTCATGTGAAAAATAGGGACAATGATGGTACCTACTTCATAGACTTGTTGTGAGAATTATATTTAAAAAAATGTATTTGAACAATAGTACTTGACACATAGTAAGCAATATATAAATGTTCCTATCATTACTATCATTATCATTTAATTATGTTTAGGTTTCTAGGAAAATTAATTCATTTTTTTCCAATTCTCTATCTTGATGAAGAAATGCTAACATACAGAAATAAATACTAATTGTGATATTTAAAAAGTGAGACAAAACGTTATTTTTCAAGTAAAGCACATATGGCACAAATGCCAACACAGTATGCACACTGTTTGACACTTTGCATTTTTTGTATCAGGAGCTCTGGTGGCACAGTGGTTAAATAAAGCACCTGGCTATTAACCAAAAGGTCAGTAGCTCAAACCCACCAGTGATTCTGCAGGACAAAGATGTGGCAGTCTGCTTCTGTAAATATTACAACCTTGGAAATGCTATGAGGAAGTTCTACTCTGTCATGTAGGGTATCCATGAGTCAGAATCGACTTGAACATTATTTTTTTTTCTCATATCAGCATAAATATGTATGTGATAGTCTTTAAACTACATATATGCTACTGTACGAATGTACTGTACCTCACTTAACCAGACCACTATTGATAAGCACTTTAGTGATATTTCTTTTTCTTTGTCTTATTTTTGTTTGTTTGTATGCATTATTTTTACTATTACAAACAATGCTATACTGAACAACCTTGAACATGCCACTTGGTAATATTTTGGTAGCTATTTAAAAGGCTAGATTTATTACATCAGCTCATGTACTCCAGAAATTCATGGGTCTGTGAACAAGCAAATTCTTGGTATTACTAGTTATCATTTCCACAAGATTTTACCAGAAGAATTCTAAAAACCCTCCAAAGTTCAGATGTGAAATGTAATGACTATATATGAGAATGAACCCACTTTAGGCTTAAAAAAACATGGAGAGTGCACTTTCTAGAAATAATCACAGACATTTTGTGACAGGAATTCCCTAGAATCAGAATTTAACTATTGTTGACTTGATTATGCCATCAGACAAGCAGCAACAGCCATTCTTGTTTGTTCATAAAGTAGTATAGCCAAGTGTCCTGTGGCTTCAGCATGCTGGGATAGTTAGTGTTCATATGTCAGTGAGTTCCAGGTAGACAAAAATGGCTAGAGGTTACTTCAAAGAATAATAGGTATACCAATATTTCTATTAACAATATTAAGAAAGGATAAAACATATTAATTGCTTGGTTCTCTAAATTTCCATTAATTTCTTTCTACTATGTCCCATTGTTTCCAGAGTGATACTTAAAAACCAAAACCAAACTCATTGCTATCAAATTAGTTCTGACTCACGGAGAAACCATACGTTACAGAGTGTTGTTGTTGTTGTTATGTGCCATTGAGTCGGACGCGACTAATGGTGACTCCTCCTTGAGATTCCGAGCCAGTATCCCTAGGGAGGTAGATTGCCCAACCTTCCTTC
This sequence comes from Orycteropus afer afer, assembly GCF_000298275.1. Lineage (NCBI taxonomy): Eukaryota > Metazoa > Chordata > Mammalia > Tubulidentata > Orycteropodidae > Orycteropus > Orycteropus afer. Next base: position 1,570,129 of record NW_006921753.1, read on the forward strand.
TGAGGAGTGGCTGGTGGGTTTGAACCACTAGCCTTCTGGTTAGCAGTCAAGTGCCTTAGGCACCACGCTACCAGACGTGAAAATCATTTGTGCCACTCAGGGACATTTTATCTTTATAGAAACTTTATGTATAATTATGAGCTGGATTAAATAATATGCATACTGACACAAAGACTGACACTAAGAATCATTCTTTGAAGGTTACCAAGGTTAGGAGGGGAAGAGGGAAAATAGCTAACTAGAGGGTCAATATGCTTTAACTTGAGTGAAACGGAAAGCAATATACAATAAGGGGGAGGTCAGCACAAAATGATCAAGGCAGTGGAAGACACAGGACGGAGCACATGAGTTAAAGGCAACAAAAGTGAATAGTATACCATACGCAATCCTGCAATAACAGTAATAACAATAATCTATAGGAGTGGATACAGACACTCAAGTTGAATAGGAATAGGAAAGATAAAGTGTCTATACCATGAATATATAGAGGTTTGACATAATTACCTATGTAATTATATGTCCTCCAAGTGTATCCATGAATGTAGTAGCAGGTACAAAGGGCAAAGTTATGAAAACTTTTTAGTGATAACAAAATACCTTGAGGGAGCGGCCAACAAACATATGAAGAAATGCTCACGATCATTAGCTATTAGAGAGATGCAAATCAAAACAACAATGAGATACCATCTTGCTCCAGCA
>NW_006921753.1:1575363-1577334 GCF_000298275.1 Orycteropus afer afer
ACAACTCGATGGCACTTAACAACAACAACAGAGCTAGGAAGGCTGAAGGGGAGGATGATGGGGAGAAGTGGGTTTGGGGAAGAAGTGGGAACAGAGCTGTTGCATTGTGGGGATTGCAGTGAATGTCACAAAACAGAATGTGTGTGGATTATCGATTAGAAAAGTAATTTGCTCTGTAAACTTTCACCGAAATCACAATTAAAAAAAGGGTTTTTTTTAAAGGACAAATATTGCACTATAAAAAGTAAAAAAAAAAAAAAGATTTACACCCTGGGAAGAAAAAAAAAGCCAATGGGTTTAACTGGGAGAATCACCCCAGTTACCTATAGAGCATAATTCAGATGTTTAGAGCTAGTCTTGATCTAGTCTTAATATATCTTGATTATATGGTATTGTCTCAAGATTTGTCATGTGTTATATCTGAAGCTCTTTGAAAATTAGGTTAATCATTACATTAAGAGATATTTTTGTCTAACATTCCTTGTTTTTAAATTGATTTTATTTGGCTTTGAATTATTTTGATTTTTTACTTTTAAAAGGCATCATTATTTAATTATAGTCATACTAAGTTCTGTCATCTGTAGATAAGCTTTTTCCTTTGCTAACTTGCTAAAATGTTTTAATAAATATTCCAACACAAAAAAAAAATGACTGTATCAGACTTATAAAAGGCATGGTGCTATTTTAAGCACAGATGCTACTGGACTGATATAAACTTTCCAGAACTCTGGTGTAGAAGCTGATGGGTTTGCAGACTGTGGCTTATCCAGGATTCCATGAAATTAAAATTAACTACATAGAACTAAGAGGACTGAAAGAGTACTATGAAATCTATATAGGAATGTTGCTGATGTTTTAATATTCTATTTTCTGGATATAAGAAACCGTTTTTCTCATTTTTTCCTAAATTATCTAACTAACAGGTTTGTTGTTTTTACCTGCAGATTCGTACTGGTTCTTATTATGCTATTCCTGCATGTTTATATATCATCAGTTGACCATAAGGAAAAATAAGAAATATGAGAGGAATATAAAATTGAGAACAAGGAAAGAAACTTTAAAGCATGAAAAGACAGACCTAGGAGATGAGAAAATCCTTAATCACCATAGTGCTATTAGCTACTGAAATAGCTGGTTCTCACATTAAAAAAATAACAATAATCAGATTTTAAAAAAAGAAACATACTATTTATATGATCTTTCTGTATTGCTGGGCTGCCGAGACACCAGGACACAGAGTTGTTTCAGAGAAGCAGTTTATTAGCACTCCCGGGCGAGGTTCTCGTGCCCTACCATCAAGGCCAGAGAAGTCGCACCCCCGGGCAGGGGGAATAGATTCTTATAGACACAGAGAGGACCTAATTGGGGACACTAAGGAAATGGCGGGGTCCAATTAGCTGTTGGCACGGGTCTACACCTAATTAGCATAAGGGGGCTTCACAGGAGGAAGTTTGTCATCACATGAAACTTTCCAGCCTGGGTGAGTTCTGCCACCTCAGTTGTCTTATCAGGCTGTATCATCAGTGCCTGACACTGGGAGGAAGCTCCCAACTGAAATGTTGGTGGCTTGGGTTTACTTCGGCCTAACACTCTCTGGTCTAAATAAATTATACTGTAAAAATAATCATGTAATCTTAACATATCAACGTACATTATTCACAATAATTTGTGCTAAGAGTATCTCTTTATTCAATAATATAATTCAGAACTGTTAGGGGACAGATCCTGTACTGGGCATCAAAGTGAATCATAATGAATGCTTATTCAAATGACCTCTCAAGGATAAATATTTTTGGAAAAGCAGTCTCCAAACTTTTTTGATCACATAAAGCATTAAAAAAAGAATCTGAGAAGTCATTGAAAACATATTAATATAAATTCATTTATGAATTATATGCAGGTACTAGGAGCTCTGGTAGCATAGTGCCTAAGGCACTTGACTGCTAACCAGAAGGCTGGTGGTTGAAACCC
>NW_006921753.1:1578500-1585347 GCF_000298275.1 Orycteropus afer afer
GTGCCGTCGAGTCGGCCCCGACTCATAGCGACCCCTCCTTGGGTTTCCGAGGCAGTATCACTACGGAAGTAGGATTGCCCAATCTTCCTTCCGAGTTTTAGCTAGAGTTTTAGCTAGAGTGGGGACAAAGTGCCTAAAAGACCCCATGCCTAAGCCTCTGACAATTTTCTACTACTCAATTTTTTCCATGAATATTTTGAACCTGTGCCAAAGGAACATTTGTTTTGTCAGCTGTTTATGCCTATTTAATCATCTTCTAGTTTTAGATTTGGCCGCAACTAGAATGTAAATCTCACAAGATCAAGATTCTTTTTCCTTTTTTTTAATCCTTCTGGTATATCCCCACCACCTAGGGCAGCATCTGGTACACTTTAAGCTCTCAATTTTATTTAAAGAATGAAGCTATCTACCATCCTGCACTGTTCAAGACCTTAGAAGGCAGAAGTAATGAGGAAGCCTGTATGTGGATTAAGACTGTCTTTTCAATCAAGAGTCCTTGAGCTAAAAGCAAGAGGTAGCCCTTATGCTACAAGACTTGACCAGGGGGTCAAGATAGTGCCAGTAGCTAACCCTAGGTCTCTGTTGCTGGTACCTTCACATTTCTTCAACCTCTAAATATTTAAGTGTTCTTGCGTTCAGTCCTTAGACATGTCTTTTTTACCCACACTGACTCCTATATCATTTAATCTCAAGGCTTTAAATTTCTATCTCAAGCTTGAGCTCTCTCTTAACTCTTTACTACAAATAATCCATCTCCTGGACATCTAATAAACATTTCAACATAACCAAAAACTGAGCTCTGTATATCTCATCCTTCTCACAAAAGAGTTGAAGCAGAACCACCGAACCAAGTCAATCCTAGACCAGATCAACTGTAGTCAACCCATGGAGCCATGACTAAGAATAAAAGCTCACTGGTATATTCTCTTTCTTTGTTTCTCTTCTTATTCTGGGACTCTTTTTTTTACTTTTATTGTGATGAAAACATACACAACAAGACATTCGTCAACATAACAACTTCCACATTGATATTTTTCATATTGTGCCACCATTATTGCTATCCCTTTCCAAAATATTCCACCACAATTAGCATAAACTCAATGCCCCTTTCCCCCTCCCTCCTACCCCTGGTAACAGTAATCTTTGGTGTGTGTATATATATTTTTTTTTCCCAAAACCTATCTAGGAATTGCCTCCCCCACCCCTTCCATCCCTGATAACTAAGAAAGTTCCCTTCTATGTATAAATCTTTCCTTGACTATTTACAGTAGTGGACTAATACAATATTTGTCTTTCTGTCACTGACTTATTTCACTCAGCATAATGTTCTCCAAGTTCATCCACATTACGTAGTGTTTTGCAGATTCTACATTCTTCAGTGTTGCATAGTATTTGTGTGTATGTACCAGAGTTTAGTTATCTATTCCTCCACTGATGGGCACTTAGGTTGTTTCCATCTCTTTGCTATTGTGAATAGTGCTGTGATGAACATGGGTGTGAATACATCTATTCATGTCCTAGCTCTCACTCCTTTAGGATATATACCTAGTTATGGGATTGCTCTAGTGGCATAGTGCCTAAGGCATTTGATTGCTAACTAGAAGGCTAATGGTTCAAACCCACCAGCCACTCCTCAGTGAAGGAAGATTGGGCAATCTACTTCTGTAGAGATACCACCTAGGAAACCCAAGGTGGGGTTGCTATGAGTCTAAATGACTCGACAGCAGTTAGTAATGGGACTGCTGGATCAAATGGTGTTTCTTTTTCCAACTTTTGAAGGAATTACCATACTGATCATTTTACAGTCCCACCAGCAGTGTATGAGAGTCCCAATCTCTCCACATCCTCACCAACATTTGTTATTTTCAGACTTGTTGAACTTTGCTATTAATTCTGGGATAAGATGGTATCTCATTGTTGTTTTGATTTGCATCCCTCTAATGGCTAATGAAGAGCTCTGGTAGCATAGTGACTGCTAACCAGAAGGCTGACGTTTCAAGCTCACCAGCCACTCCTTGGATGGAAGGCTGGGCAATCTACTTCCGTAGTGATACCACTTCAGAAACCAAAGGAGACGTTGTTATGAGTTGGGTCCAACTCGACAGCACATGACAACAGCAACAACTACGGCTTGAAAGCACATAACAACAACAACAATGGCTAAAGATTGAGAACATTTCTTCATGAGTTTGTTGGCTGCCTAAATATCTTCTTTGGTGAAGTGTCTGTTCATGTCTTCTGCCCATTTTTTAATTGGATTGTTTGTCTTTTGGATTTTGAGGTGCTAGGAGTTTTCCATAAATTTCAGAGATAAGTCTTTTGTCAGATATGTAATTGATGGATATTTTTTCCCAATCTGTAGGTTCTCTTTTTACTCTTTTGGGGAAGTCTTTTGATGCACTTAAGAATTTAATTTTTAGGTCCTAATCATTTAATTTATCTTCTGCTGTGTATTTTGGGTTATGCTTAACAATCTATTTATGCCATAAATTAATGCCCATAAATTTGCCCTGTGTTAGACTGGGTTCTCTAGAGAAACAAAACCAGTAAAGCTTATATAGAGAGAGAGATGGAGAAATTTATCTTAGAAAAATGGCTCATACACTTATAGAAGCTGGCAAGTCCAAAGTTCTTGGATCAAATGTCAAGCTGGAGGATTTTCCCAACTCTTGCAGCTGCAAGGGCTGAAGAGCTGAAGGTTGGCAGGCAGTGTACTGGCTGTTGACGCCAACGAATGAGGAATCCAAGATCTCCAGGATGAATGGTGGATTGTTCGCTCATGGATAGTTGTAGGCAGCACAACAGAATCTCAATCCACAGAGGAACGTCTCTTTTCCCAGAATGTCCATAGATATATTGGAAGCATGCCACAACCCTAGCGAAATTCCCTTTCAACCGACTGGCTGCTCAAAACATAATCATCTGATCCCATCATGGGAATAGCCACATCACAACAGCTTAAACCACACAGAATTGTGATCCAGCCAAGTTGACACACAGCACCAACTATCGCAGTCCACCCCTTGCCAACTTGGCAGTTATACACATCTTCTTAACCATATATATATAATCTCTAAATAAGGACAATTACAGAGTCATATTTGTGCCTAACATGATACGTTAACACACATACAACCAAAATACATTAACCTTATTTACATTTCACAGTTCATAACAGAAGGAAACAAAAATATTTGATGCACATATACAATGAAGAAATATAACAATCACAGTCTTCATTTCTGCAGCTGGTCACATGGTCATAGCTGATATTCAGAACTACCTTCTTCCACCACCCATTCTGTATTTCCCTTGCCCTCAGCAAGCATCTCAGCTGGTCGTGGTTCTTTGCCTGGTGGGGTGACCCAAACCTTCATTCCTGAAGAGTCTGGGCCATTAGCAGTCATAGCAGAATTGGGTTGCTGTAATTTTCCATTGACTTAAATCACAGGGCATGGTAGTACTAAAAGACCTCTTAAAGAATTTCCTATATTCCAGACATATTCTTCTTTACCTCCATGTAAAGCCAATCCAATTTCCCCTTGGTAATCAGGATCTATCACACCAGATAATACAGTAATGCCCTTCTTTGTCTGTTGATCCAGACGCATGAGGAAGCCAATATGGCCGGGTGGCATTCTTAATTTCTAGTTCAATGCAATCAGTATTGTGTCTCCAGGTGGGAGTGTCCCTTCTTTTGGGACTAAGATCTCCAGACTAGCAGAGCATAGGGTAGCAGGGACAGGAAGCAAAAATTTTTTTGAGTGGGTCACTAGGGGTAATAGTGAGTGGTACCACTCCTGTTTCCACCCCTTGGTTCCTGGAACCGTGAATCCTGGCTATTGGAGAAACAGAACCACATATTGGATGCTGGTTTAGAGCATATAGAGCCCACACTTAAAGAAGCTGGCAAGTCCAAAGGTCTCGGATCAAACATCAAGCTGGAGGCTTTTCCCGACTCTTGCAGCTGCAGGGGCTGAGGAGCTCAAGGTTGGCAGGCAGTGTACTGGCTGTTGACTCCAACGAATGAGGAATCCAAGATCTCCAGGCTGAATGGTAGATTGTTCGCTCACAGACAGTTGTAGGCAGCACAACAGAATCCCGATCCAAAGAGGAATGTCTCTTTTCCCAGGATGTCCATAGATACACTGGAAGCAAGCCACACCCCCTAGCAAAACTCCCTTTCAACAGATTGGCTGCTCAAAACATAATCATCTGATCCCATCATGGGAATAACCACATCACAAAAGCTTAAACCACACAGAACTGTGGTCCAGCCAGCTTGACACACAGTTCCAACTATCACATGCCCCTATTTTTCTTTTGATGAACTTTAGAGATTTAGGTTTCACATTTAAGTCTTTGATCTATCTGGAGTTAGTTTCCAGGAAGCTGTATACGTTCTAAACCAGCATCTGATATAAGGTTCTGTTTCTCCAATAGCCAGGATTCACGGGTCCAGGAACCAAGGGGTAGAAACAGGAGTGGTACCATGAAAACCCTATGGAGCAATTCTACTCTGTAACACATGAGGCCACCATGAGTGCAAATTGACTCAACAGTAACAGGTTTGGTAATTTAATTTATTGAAGAAAATATATTCTTTTTAGGTTTTTCCAGCAGAAATAAAGATGTTAAACCAAAAACCAAACCCATTGCCATTGAAGATAGCTCTAAATTTGAGTTGTAAAAGCACGAGCAAGTGTTGTTTAACTCCCGTAAGCCTATTTCGTGAAGTAGGGGCAATACCTGGCATAAGCCAAAATGAAATACCAAACCAAAACCAAACCCACTGCCATCAAGTCAATTCAGATTCATAGTGAACCCTGTTGGATTTCCAAGGCTGTAAATCTTTACAGAAGCAGACTGCCTCATCTTTCCTTCATGGGGCAGCTGATAGGTTCAAACCACCAGCCTTCTGGTTAACAGCCAATAGCCTAAACCACTATACCACCAGACCTCCTTAAATAAAGATGGCACTACAAAGAGGCACTTTACACCAAGCCTTGGAGAATGATAGAATTGGGACTTACAATTTTACTTTAAAGAGCTCTGGTAGCGTAGTGTCTAAGGCATTTGACTGCTAACCAGAAGGCTGGTGGTTCAAACCCACCAGCCACTCCTGGGAAGGAAGAGTGGGCAATCTACTTCGATAGTGTTACCAGCTCGGAAACACAAAGAGGGGTCACTATGAGTTGAATCCAACTCCACGGCAGTGAGTTTGGTTTTTCCTTTTTAAATTATTCTTTTACTTTAAGAAAAATCTCATCCTGCGATACTGTTGAATGGAAAGCGAAATTGCTCTGTAAACATTCACCCAAATCACAAGAAGAAGTTTAAAAGAGAGTTCTGGCCAAGATGGCAGAATAGGCAGAAAGACTACACAGACCCTCTTCAACAAAGAAAAGGGGAAGCAATTAACACAGATACACAAGATAATCATGGACCTCTAAACCTTAAAGGGAAGGATATAAAAGTGGACTGAACTCCATCTAGCAGAAAAATTTGCGTGAAAACACCAAAAAAGGAGACATACGAAGTTCCGGTCTGGCAGCGATCCTGACAGCACAGACAGATTGGATATTGCCAAGTGGTGGTAGGGCCTAAGAATTAACCTAAAAAGCAGCCCTGCTAGCCAGAGACTGCACAGATGACTGCTCTGGTGGCTAGGGAATAAAAAGGGAAGCAGCGAAGAAGAAGGCAGGCTGACTTGTGGAGTTTTTCTCTATCCAGAGGACATAGCCATTTTGAATGTTTACAAGAAGCTTGACCATTTTGAATATTTAAAGCAACAACATTCTCCCAGATTCCAGGGACTTAAGAAAAGGTTCCACTCACTGGGAACCCCAAGGACATTCCAGACCCAAACGACTGGAAAGGTGTGACATTCCCCTTGTTACTGTTATACCCCACACTCTCTTGGTGAACAGAGGTGCGGCAATCTCTTACTCCCACTCACGTTCCATCCCAGTCTATGTGCTCAGATGGAGCCTAGGTGTCCTGCCCTGCCCTGCCCCAATTTTTTCTTTTTTGTTTTTCAGTTTGTTTGTTTTTGCCTGTTTTAAAACTATTATTGTTATTATTATTATTACTTTTGTCTTTTTTACTATTTATCTTTATTTTTTCCCCTCTCAGATTCTACTTTGCAGCTTTTTTCTTTTTCCTGTTCCTGGCTGCAAATTTTTTTTTTTTTTTTGTCTTTCTTGTGGTTAATCCCATTCCTTGTTTTTCTTTTTAAGTTTTTCACATATTTTCTTCATTATTCTCCTCCTCTACCTTTTTTCTCTTATTGTGCTGTCCTCAGATATTGCAGGTTTTTTCTGTTTTGTTTCTTTTTCCCTTTTTTTTTTCCTTTTGGTTACTATTCTCGTGAGATTATATAGTGTATTTTTTGTCCATTTGCTTTTACTTTTTTGATAGTTATTCAATTGTTATTCTTGTCTACCTGAGTGGAAGACAGCAACAGTCCTCATATGACACAACTACACCCACACCTCCTGCAGCTTCATGTACTGAGTGAGAGCCACCACTTCCTTTTCAACCAATGAGCCAACGATAAACCACCACCAAGAAGAGCCTGATTCACCCTTAGCTGCTCTTCACAAACACTTAACAGAGATCTAAATACCATAATGCCATGAAGTCTCAAAGACGAGAGACCACCACAGTCCAAACAAAGAAGCAAGATAAAGTGGTAGAAACAAGGGAGCAGGATAGAGACCCAGAACACATCCCTGAGGAAGAAGCAGCATTGGAGCTCTCTGATAAGGAATTCAAAAGAACTGTATTTGTTGTTAGATGTGTGCCGTCAAGTTGACTCTGACTCATAGCAACCCCTCCTTGGCTT
>NW_006921753.1:1585712-1587769 GCF_000298275.1 Orycteropus afer afer
AAGGTTCATGTGGGATACCATCAAAAGGAATAACCTACATGTCACTGGAATTCCAGAACAGGAAGAGAAAAATAAAATCACTGAGAAAATTGTCCAAGATTTGTGGGATGAAAACTCCCCTGATATGATGAATGATGAGAATATATCCATTCAGGAAGTCCAACAAACCCCAAACAGGATAGACCCCAAAAGAAAATCAACAAGACATATCCTCATCAAACTCATCAAAACTAAAGACAAAGAAAGAATCCTGAAAGCAGCATGGAAAAAACAAAAAGATACTTATAAAGGACAACCAGTAAGAATAAGCTCTGATTTGTCAGCAGAAACCATACAAGTGAGAAGGCAATGGGATGGTACATATAAAACCCTGAAAGAGAAAAATTTTCAACCAGGACTTATATACCCGGCAAAACTGTCTCTCAAATGTGATGGTGAAATTAGGAGTTTTCCAGATAAGCAGAAACTAAGGGAATTTGTTAAAACCAGACCAACCTTATAAAAGATACTAAGGGAGTCCTTTGAAGAGAGATCCAAAAATAGCAAATAACAACTGATCACTGATACACAAGATGACATAACCCAGAAACCACAGCTATGGACATATCCAAAGTAAAATGAGCTTACAAGATTGTAAACAGGGAACCAGAGGTATCAATAGGCAAGTGAGGACAACTACAAACCAAAAAGAGTGGAAATACTGTGTAGTTACAGAACTTCTAAATGGTGAGGAAGTCAAGAGAGTGGCAAGATAGAATGGACTGTTCTCATCTCAGGGAGAAAATTATAAACCACAGGGTAAACTCAAAGAAAAATGATAAAATTTTACATCACAATAAAAAAGGGAAGAAGCACAAATATTCAGCAAATACTAAAACAAAAGCAACAAAGGAAATGATAACATGATCCATAAACATAATGAGCTCAGCACAGAAAGAAACCAGGGACACCATGAAAAAACACATAACTTCAGCAACGAATTCATACTTGTCAATAATTACATTGAATGTTAATGGATTAAATGCACCGCTCAAGAGACAACGAGTTGCAGATTAAAACAAAACCCATCAATATGGTGCCTACAAGGGATGCACCTTAGAGATAAACACAAAAATAAGCTAAAAATCAAAGGCTGAAAAAAAGATATATCAAGCAAATGGCAACCGTAAAAGAGCAGGAGTGCCAATATAAATTTCTGATCAAACTGAAATTAAGACAAAAATCACCATACGAGACAAGAAAGGACATTATATAATGATTAAAGGATCAATTAAACATAAAGATATAACCATAATAAATATCTATGGACCCAATAAAAGAGACACAAAATACATACATCAGACTAAAAGAGTTGAAAAGGCAAATAGATGACTCCACAGTCATAGTGGCTGACTTTAATACACCACTTTCAATGAAAGATAGAACAACTGGAATGAAACTCAACAAAGATGCAGAAGAGCTAAACAATACATTGTACCAAAATGACATTAAAGAAATATACAGAGCACTTCAACCGACAACAGCACAATATACATTCTTTTCCAGTGCACATGGAACATTTTCCATGATAGACCATATGTTAGGCCATAAAGCAAGCCTTAATAAAATTAAAAACATTGAAATAATGCTAAGCATCTTCTCAGATCATAATGCTGTCAAATCAGAAATCAAAAATAGGAAGATCAACAGAAAAAGAGTAAACACATGGAAACTGAACAACACCCTCCTTGAAAAAGACTGAATAAGAGAAGAAATAAAAATTGAAATTCAAAACTTCCTTGAATCAAATGAGAATGAAAACACAACATACAAAATCTTTGGGATCACTGCAAAAGCAGTGATCAGAGGCCAATTTATAGCAATAAAGGCACACATCAAAAAAGAAGAGCCAAAATCAACACTTTAAACCAGTATCTCCAACAATTAGAAAAACAACAGCAAAAAAGGCCTACAGTCTCCAGAAGAAATGAAATAAAAATGATTCAAGCAGAAATTAACAGAAAATAGAGGGGCAATAGAAAAAATCAACAAGACCAGAAGTTGGTTTTTTGAAAAGA
>NW_006921753.1:1588268-1589175 GCF_000298275.1 Orycteropus afer afer
AAGCATAACCTTGATACCAAAACCAGGCAAAGACATCACTCTAAAGAAAAACTACAGACCAATAACCCTCATGAATATAGATGCAAAAATCTACAATAAAATCCTAGCCAATAGACTCCAAGAACGTATCAAGAAAATAATTCATTATGACCAAGTGGGGTTGATATCACGTATGCAAGGATGGTTCAACATTAGAAAAACAATCAATGTCATCCACCACATAAATAAAAGAAAGGAGAAGAACCACATGATCATATCAATTGATACAGAAAAGGCATTAGACAAAATCCAAAACTCATTCCTGATAAAAACTCTCAGCAAAATCTAAATAGAAGGGACATTCCTCAAAATAATACAGGGCATGTATGCAACACCAATAGCCAACATTATTCTCAATGGAGAGAGACTGAAACCATTCCTCTTTGCAAACAGGAACCAGACAAGGATGCCTTCTATCACCACCTCTATTCAACACTGTACTGCAAGTCCTAACCAGGGCCATAAGGCAAGAAAGGAAAATCAAAGGCATCCAAATCGGTAAAGAAGAAGTTAAACTATCCCTATTTGCTGATGATATGATCTTATACCTAGAAAACCCAAGAGACTCAATCAAAAATCTACTGGAACTAATTGAGAGATTTAACATTATGGCAGGATACAAGATCAACATCCAAAAATCAGTTGGATTTCTCTACAGCAGCAAAGAGACAATACAATTTACATAGCTACCAAAAAAATAAAATACTTGGGAATAAATCTTACCAGGGACACGAAAGACCTGTACAAGAAAACTATAAAAAATTACTTCAAGGAACCATAAGTTATTGTTGTTGTTGTTAAGTGTCGTCGAGTCATTTCCGACTCATAGCCACCCCATGCACAGCAGAACGAAACACTGCCCGATCCC
>NW_006921753.1:1592365-1624894 GCF_000298275.1 Orycteropus afer afer
TGGGCGGGCCTGAGTTTCCTCTCCTCACCTAATCCCTTCAGCTGATTGCTCTTCTCTCTGGCTTCCTGGCTTTTAATCCCCTTTTTCCTGCTCTTCCTGCCTGCCACTTTGGGTGTCCCTGAGTTGTCTCTCCTCACCTGTAACCCTGGGCTGACCCAGGGTTAATTGAATTAGAAATACGATTTGATCTAGGAATTCCATTACTAGGTATATATCCTAAAGAAGTGAGAGCCATGACAAGAACATACATATGAAAACCCATGTTCACTGCAGCACTATTTACAATAGCAAAAAAATGGAAACAACTTAGGGTGTTCATCAACTGAAGAATGGATAACCAAACTTTGGTACATACACACAATGGAATACTATGCAACCCTAAAGAATAACCTAGAATCTGCATACCATAAGAGATCTACATAAATGGAAGAACATCCCATGTTCATAGATAGGATGACTGAAGATTGTGAAAATGTCAATTTTACCCAAAGCAATCTATACATTCAATTCAATCCCAATCCAGATACTATCAACATTCTTTAGGGATATGGAAAAACCAATTACTAATTTTCTATGGAAAGGAAAGAGACCTCGGATAAGCAATGCACTATTGAAGAACAACAAAGTAGGAGGTCTCACACTGCCAGATCTCAAAACCACAGTAGTTTTGACTACACAGCCACAGTAGTCAAAACTGCCTGCTATTTGATAATGACAGACAGAATAGAATTGAGAACCCAGAAATAGATCCATCAACCTATGGTCAGCTGATCTTTGACAAAGGGCTGAAATCCATTAAATGGGGGAGAGAACATTTGTTTAATAAATGGTGTTGGCAAAACTGGAGATTCATTTGCAGAAAAATGAAACAAGATCTGTACCTCACACCATACACAAAAATGAACTCCAGATGGATCAAAGACTTAAATGTGAAATCTAAAACTATACAGTTCCTCAAGGAAAAACTAGGGGCAAATTTAGGGGCCCTAATACATGGCACAAATAGACTATCAAGCATAACCCAAAATGGACAAACAGCAGAAGAGAAACTAGATGAATGGGACCTTCTAAAAATTAATTTTTTTTGTGCTTCCAAAGACTTCTTCAAAAGAGAACCTACAGACTGAGAAAAAATATTTGGCAATGACATATCTGACAAGGGACTTATCTGTAGAATTAATAGAAAACTCCAACACCTCAATAAGAAAAAGTCAAATTATCCAATTAAAAAATGGGCAGAAGACATGAATAGACACTTCACCAAGGAGGATATTCAGGTGGCCAACAAACACATCGAAGAAATGCTCACGATCATTAGCCATTAGAGAGATACAAATCAAAACAACAATGAGATACCATCTTGCTCCAGCACTAGTAATGAAGTTCAACAGGACACAAAATAACAAATGCTGGTGAGGATGTGGAGAGATTGGGACTCTCATACACTGTTGGTGGAAATGTGAAATGGTACAACCACTGTGGAAAGCAGTTTGGCGATTCCATAAAAAGGTGGAATTAGAAATACGATTTGATCCAGGAATTCCATTACTAGGTATATATCCTAAAGAAGTGAGAGCCATGACAAGAACATACATATGAAAACCCATGTTCATCGCAGCACTATTTACAATAGCAAAAAGATGGAAACAACTTTGGGTGTCCATCAACTGAAGAATGGATAACCAAACTTTGGTACATACACACAATGGAATACTATGAAACCCTGAAGAATAACCTAGAATCTGCAAAACACCACATAACGTGGATGAATTTGGAGGACATTATGCTGAGTGAAATAAGTCAATCACAGGAGGACAAATATTGTATTAGTCTGTTATTGTAAAAGTCACGGTTTATCTATGGAAGGAAATTTTCTTTGTTGGTTACCAAGGGTGGGAGGGGAAGGTAGGGAACACGATTAGATAGGTAGAGATAAGTATTGATTTGGGTGAAGAGAAGGGTAATGTACCAAACGTGAGTGTTCAACATGGTGGCACTGAGGAAGAGGAAGACATAGTGGGGTACATGGGAGGCACAGACAACAAAGATGCACCCTTTTGCACATGCAGTATTGTGTTGTCAGTGAAGGCAGACATGGGTATACAGGTGGATAGATGGGTGGACAGGCTGAACTAGCAGGTATGTCTATGAAGCAGGGAGTGTACCCAAGACCATGCATAGGGTTGGCAGACAATGGTCCTAGAAGTGTATCTGAATGATCTGTAAGAATATCCAGGTATATAGTAGAGCCGAAAAGGGGCAAGGTTGTAGTCACTTCTGGGTCATAGCCAGCTACCCAGACGGACCAAGTAGTTGAACCGGTGGGCTCAGGACCACAGTTGCAGCGGACATCAAGCTCAATTGGCATAACATATACTACACACACATCATTCCACCTCCTACTTTGGCAAGTAGCAACTGGGATCTTAAGAGCTTGCAAGCAGCCATCTAGATGCAACAATGGGTCTCTCCTCATCCAGAGCAAAGAAGAATGAAGAAAAACCAAAGTTTTATGGAAAGGATTAGTCCTAATGACTGGTACACCATCCAATCTGCGGCCTATATGACTATAAGAGCAGACAAACTAGATGGTCCCCAGCTACCACTGTCATCCACTCGGAGGGAGATCTATGTAGGAGATCCTAGATAGAGAGGGAGAACAATGTGGAACAAAACTTACAATCATTTGTGGTGGGGAGGGAGGATCAGGTTTGCTGGTCTGATAGAGCCTGGTGGAACCACTGAGACTATGGCCCCTAGCTGCCCTTCAGGTCTGGAATTGAACCCACACCTGTGGTTTCCAGCCAAACAAAAGACAGGCGTAGGAGTTGAACATTTACCTGAGGTAGATGGGAGAACAATTATGGGAGAAAGAATGGCTGTTTATGCACAGGGAGATAGCTCAGGGGGCAGGAGTGCATGGAGGGATGGACACAGGGAAGAGGTGACTGTCGGGAAGAAGTGGGAGGGAAGCTGTGTCATTGTGGTGAATTGTGGTCAATGTCATGAGACAAAGTGTATGTGAACTCCTATATGGAAAGTGAATTGGCTCCATAAATTTTCACCCAAATCCCAATTAAAAAAAAAAAAAAAAAACCTCAACACGTTCCACCTATAATTAGTCCTATATTTGCCAAATTCATTGTTTATTTAAAAACTTTAGGCAGCTTCTTTATACCTTAGGAAAATTTAATGAAAGCTAAAATTTGACAGCAATTGGTTAAAAAAAGAAGTTGAAAAGAAACAAAAAAAATCATGTTTCTTCTCCAGCGTTCTCTATTTCTCTAAGTAACACTTACTCTGGTTTATCCATTTTCCCTAAGAGACTCCAAGCTCTTGAAAATGAACTATGTCTGACACTCAGTAAACACTTGATGAATGAATAAATATTAGCATTTAAAAAATATATTTACATAACTAGTTAAAATGATTATACATAATTGTTTTTTGAAAAAAGTAAAATGTTGATGCTCACTTTAGCTAGTTAAAAAAAAAGCGGGGGAAGCATAAAGTGTTGTTTTTTATGAAAAAAATTATAGTATGGAAATATACTAAGCCTTCAACTTTTAAAAAACTATGAAAAATAAAAGAAAAATGCATGTAGATGGATGATCCTTTAATAAAGATAAAACTGGTTATTTGTTAAAAAAGAAAAAAATAAATAAATCAATGTTACCAAAAACCAAACCAAACTCAGAAAAATAGATAACTGCAAAAACGGCAAGGAGGCCACGTATTCTGACCGCCTCTAATTCCAGAAGAGGAAGACAGAATTACCATCGATAGATCAAGGCCTAATCCTATGAGGCCAGACATGCTGCCTCCCTCCAGCCCTTTCTCCAACCGTTCCTCCCAAAGCACCCACCACCTCTCTCCTGGGTTCGATAACTCACTGCAGTGGCCACACAGAACTCACAGATTACGGGGTTTATTAGGGAAGCACCAGGCTACAATTCAAGTTCAGGAAAAACGCTCAGTCTCTCTCCCAGCCCACCATCTCTCAGCCAAATCTCTCACAGTCTCTACCCTAGCAGTGCATGTCCCTCAGTGTCTTACTCAGCAACGCGTGTCTCTTGCGTCTCTTTCCCAGCAGGATGTGTCTCTTTCAGGAGCACGTGTCTCTTTCAGCAGCACGTCTTCCTCAACCAACAGTGGGTGGTCGGTTTGAACTGCCAACCTTCTGGTTAGCAGTCAGAGGCACTATGTCACCAGAACATATTAGAAAAAGGAAACAAACTATTAAAGAAGAAAGCATTATTGTAATAATGAATGCAACTCTGTAGCAAAAAATTTTGAAATCTAGAGGGAAACAATTGATTTGCTAAAAATTAACTCAAAAGAAAAGGTTAAAAAATTAACAGAACTTTAACCATATATGAAATCCAAATATTTGCTAATGATCTACCACTAAACAAGGTATCAAGCTTTATGCTTTCATCGGCCAGTTCCATATAGCCCAGGATTAAATGATACCCATGTGATTCTCATTATTCCTTATTGTTGTTATGTGCCATCAAGTAGGACCCCGACTCATAGCAACCCCTCCTTGGGTTTCCGAGGCAGTATCACTATGGAAGTAGATTGCCCTATCTTCCTTCCGAGGAGTGGCTGATGGGTTTGAACTGCCAGCCTTCTGGTTAGCAGTCAAGTGCCAGCCTTCTGGTTAGGCACTATGCTACCAGAGCGCCCTCATTATTCCTTAGCACAGAAAAAAAGATGGAAATGCTTCAATTTCATTTTTCAAAAGTAACATATAACCCAAACGCCAAAATAGAGAATAAAAAAAAAATTATTGAAAACTCTCCCTTACAAACATTGTTATAAAATCCTGAATAAAATATCAGCAAATCAAAACCTGTGGCACACATGTATAGGGTTTGTTACTACTTCTTTACTAACTTAGGGCAAATTCACTTCTCTGTGTTTTAGTCTTTTCATTTATAAAATGGAAATCATACTATTATCTACTGCATGGGGTTGTTAAGAAGATTGAATGGAAAAGTATAAAGTTTGGCACCTCGCAAATGTTCAATGTTAGCAATTATTATTATCCTAAGAATAACAACAAAACTATATAATCCATTCCATTAACATTTTAAAGATGAAAACAAGATATGTGAAGGTGAACACATGATAAATTTTAGCAAACATTTTTGACAAATCTTTAAATAAAGCAAGCATAGACGCAGTCTCTTAAACATAATAAACGTAATAAAATTCCTCACAAGCCCTTAGCACAAATTATACTAAATGTTAAAATACTAAAGACATTCCTATTACATTAAGCAATAATGCAAACGTACAATATCACCATGATTACTGCATAGTTCAGAGATTACACGATTGCAGTAAATAGATATGGAAAAAAATGAAATTATTACTTGCAAATAATAGATAGCTATAAAGATAGTAAGGTAATATATAGCTATAAAGCTAAGATTTGAATTAATGAGAGTTTAGTTAATAGGCTGGATAAAACCCAAACCAAACCCACTGTCATCGAGTCAATTCCAAGTCTTAGTGATCCTATCTGACAGAGCAGAACTGCCCCATAGGGTTTCCCATGTTATAAAAATGTATGGAATCAGACTGCTTCATCTATCTCCCATGAAGGTGCTGGTGGGTTTGAACCAATGACTTTTGGTTAGTAGCCAAATGCATTAACTACTGTGGCACCAGAGCTCCTTTACCCCTTCTAATAAGATTTTATTCAGCCCTTGATATATACCTACTTGAACCAAAAATCAGCATCTTTTTTTTAGAGTAGCAGTTAAAACTTTATATGAGAAAAGGAGAACCCATTCACAGTAATAAAAATTATATAATATCCAGGAACAAACTTAATGAGATGGTACAAGACTGTAATCAAAAAAACCAAACTCACTGCCTTCGAGTCGAATCTGACTCATACTGACCCCTCCTTGGGTTTCGAGGCGGTATCTCTATGAAAGAAAATTGCCCAATCTTCCTTCTGAGGAGTGGCTGGTGGGTTTGAACAGCCAGCTTTCTGGTTAGCAGTCAAACGTCTTAGGTACTAAGCCACCAGAGCTCCCAAAAGACTGTAAGATAAACTATATGAAATTACATCGAACATAAAATATACCCTGAACACTTTCTATTAACTAACCCAGCACTGAAATCTCAATAACCCAATCTAGATATTTAGAAACCCTTCTAGACTCTCGCTCCTCACCATTCACATCCACATCAACCACTAAGTCCCACCTATTTTTTCTCGTATGTATTTCTTAAATTTGTCAGTTTTTCACTATCTACACTTCCACTATTCTAGTTGTCCTTTGTCCTTTGGACAACTAGAATAAATTAGTCCAATAAATTAGTCTCCCTACTTCTAAAGTTATTGTTAGCTACCATCAAGTCAGCGCCCTCACCCATCTCAAAATCATAGCCCATCGAGCTATAAGAGTAATCAATCTATATAATACAAACTTGACTAGGCTAGGTCAGATCCGAGTGTAAAACCAGAGGTTAATCCCTGAATTAAGGATGGAGTTTAACCTCTAAGCCAATAAAGCCTTCCATCAACCTACCCCCCCAACTTTGGGCTTAAAAGTACAGCTCTATGTTTTTCCAAGTAGGATATGCAAGGATCTCTGACTAACAATACCAAGGCTCCTCACAACTACAAATATAGTATATCCTTCTAAACTCACAACATCATTTTTTGGTGATGATTTTTTGAAGAAAACATTATTTTATATAGACGTGACTTTATGGAGAAGAACATGAAATGTGTGTGACTGCTTAAACTTAAAACTTATTATGTCAAAGAAAGATGGCACCCACAGCATGCAGTGCTGATCCTTTCCTCTGCCCAAGAATGAGGATGGGAACACACTTATCAGAAAGTGAAAAGTCTAACACTTTAAAACTCTTATGGCTACATTTGCCAGCAAATGACAATGACAGACAACACATGCCAAAAATTCAATCATGCCACATACTTGTAAACTCTTCACATCGATTAACTTATTTTGTAATGGTCTCTAAGACCTTATTATAACTTCACTGCTCTCATCCTTGCTTTCTCCACTCTAGCTGCTGTGGTTGCTTTGTTTCTGGCACAGTCATGGTTCTACTTCAAGGCTTTTGCTCTTATCAATGCATTATCTGAAAACCTTTTCCTCTAGAAAGCATGACTCAACTCCTTAGTATTTTCTCAGGTATTGCCTTCTCAATGAGACCTATCCTGACTTCCCTATTGAAAAAATTATAACCACCTTCTTCTCAACTGTATGATTACAGAATATTAACTCTACTCTATTTTCCCATATCATTTTTATTGTCTCTCTCTCCCTTCCAGAATGTAAATTTTATGACAGTAAGGTTTTTGCTACAAAATCTCTAGGGCCTAGAATAGTGCTTGGCATACTGGTAGGCTCCCGATGAATATTTACTGAATGAACAAACCTACCAAACAGCTACTTCTATCAGTCACACTTTACCTTATATGACTAGTCTAAGTACACTAATTTGCTTATGGTCACATAATAAAAAGGTGGAACTAAAATTTGTACACAGACAAAGCTGGTCCACTCTTTACCATCACTACATGGTGTCTTCTACTTGTATAGCAAATTCCGTATGTACTATCTATTTAGTACGTTTCCTTTATTAGACAGCTCCTTCCCAGTAGGGGAGACATCATTATCTCTTTATTCGACTGTTGTTGTTATGTGCCGTCGAGTCGGCCCCGACTCATAGCGACCCCTCCTTGGGTTTCCGAGGCAGTATCACTACGGAAGTAGGATTGCCCAACCTCCCTTCCGAGGAGTGGCTGGTGGGTTTGAACCGCCAGCCTTCTGGTTAGCAGTCAAGTGCTTTAGCCACTATGCTACCAGAGAGCTCCCTATTCGACTAGTGATGTATATGTTATACACTCAACAACTGTTCACTGAATGAATGCATGACTGAATACATTTCCTACCAATGACTGCTACATGTTTGGCCAAATCATTCTGGGGTTTAAGCTTTCAGATTTAATAGTGACATTGGCATTTTCAATTAAAGAAAAATGTACTGATGTAAACAAAAATCTTTTGAATTTAAAAAACATGATTTCTGAATCAATTATTTGATTAAGTCGAGATGTACCCTATTCCAAAAACTTTACATAATCCGGTTTTTAAAGCTTTATTAGGCATTAGCAAAAATTAAGAAAGTCTGCAGAACTCACTTCACAATACACATACACATGCATATATAATATTAATTATCTCTGATCAAAAACGGAAACAATAGGGCCATTTTTACAAATATCGAGATTTATGAAACAAGAATGCTGGAGAGAAAGACTTCACTTACAGAAATGACGCTAATGAAACCACCTTGAAGAACAATACACTATCACCAGGTCAAGTATTCGCCCACAGGTAGCATTCTCGAATAAGTTAGACAACGATAGCTTAAGGACATAAACAGCTGTCACAAAATTCCAATAGCCATAGGTTTGCTCTGAATAACAATCATTATTGGGCAGGAATGAAAAGTAATAAATATTTAAAATGAGATCCCTCCCAGACTGCCTCAAAAATCTAGGGCCCAAAGAGTCTCTTACTCAGAGCGCCTCACCGTGTCTAGACTATTTCTCAGGTAGAAGATGATGCACAAAGGAAAATCTGGCCAACCAGCGTAAACGCGAAGGAAGAAAATGAAGACAGAGCGGATACAGAAACAATGAAGTCCCCAGCGCGCAACCGCTCATCTACGGATTAAATAGCAATTCCATTTATCGCGCGATTTCTCGTTTTCACGGGATCTTGAAGGTGAAACCATGCAGGCTCAGAAGAAAGGGGGGTATTTAGAGGGACATTTGGAAGGGCAGCTCCTAAACCCCTTCACCGATCCACCACAACACAGGCTCCATCGCGCCCCTCCCTGAGAGGCACTACTTCGTAAACGCCCAGAGACTTCCGGAACGCAACCGGAACCGGAAGCTACTGGGCTCCAGGGGGTGGGGCCGAAAGTCAAAAAAGCGCGGCGAAAGTTGGAGACTGGAGCAGTCTTTGAGGTGGTGGGCCCTGGGTGGAACTGGGCCAGTCCTTATGGACTCCACCGCCTGCTTGAAGTCTTTGCTCCTGACCATCAGTCAGTACAAAGCCGTTAAGTCTGAGGCGAACGCCAACCAGCTTTTGCGGCACTTGGAGGTGAGGGACATCAGGGTGGGGTACGAGATGGGGTTTTTCCTCTAATCCTGCTTCATGGTGCGACCAGGTATGGCGGCCTCATCCTAAGAAAGAAAAAAAGCGCTTGCTCCCTTGTCTCTCTCTTCATACTGGTAAAGTCTAATTCTTGTCAGCCTTGAATTGCTACCCTCTCGCACCTGGTCCCTGCGAGAGGAGGCGAGCGCCCACTGAAGACTCTAGAAAGAGCTAAGTGGGACAGAAGGCTGGGGGTATTTTGGCTGTTCCAGATAAGTAGAAAAGAAAGCTCGGAGATGTATCTTCTTTTCCTTCTTGTTTTTATTCCCCGCCCCCCATCGAAATTGAGCTCTCACAAAATATTCAGCGACTCGGGTGGAGTGGTGAGGAGTGAAGATTAAAACTTAAGTTTGCCCTCGGTCATTTTATAGGCTGAACCTGTTGCTTACTGCTTTTATTTGAATTCATGCTGAACTCAAATTTGAGGATTATTATTTCAACTTTCTTTGGAGTAAGACTATTGTTGTTGTTGTGGTGTGCCATCAAGTCGGCACCGACTCATAGCGACCCCTCCTTGGGTTTCCGAGACAGTATCACTACAGAAGTAGGATTGCCCAACCTTCCTTCCGAGGAGTAAGACTAGTAATCATAATCTTTGTTCTTCATCAAAATTTATCGCTCACACTTTTAAAATCCTTAAATGCTGAATTGCTTTCACTTTTTCGATTTGTTCCCGGATGATTTATGTTTAGATTATATATTAAAGTATGATTTGTCTTTGGAAAAATTGTGATCACAATCTGGTTTCTGTGACCCTGTTTGTTTTTAGATTCTTCTACCGTTGCTGTCAATTATTTCATATTCATGCAATTTAATATTTAGCCTCAGATTGGTAAAAAAAAAAAAAAATAGTAATTAAGTTCACTCAAAGCTTAAGAATTGTTTGTGTTAACAGCCTCCCTTTGTTAGCTTATACTTGAGCATAATTTTAAAATCTTTTTGACATATTAACCCTATGGCAAAAGAGCTAATGTTCCAAAGATAAACAAAATACTACACAGAAGATGACTGTGAATGGTATGGCAACTCTGTGTGTGTGAGTGAGTGAGAGAGAGAGAGAGAAAGTGGAGTATATTAAATGTTTTTGTACTCTTGAGCTTTTGTGGTGCTCCTCTTTATACTACTCCAGGTGCCCATGCCCTAGGTAGATTTCATTTTCTTTTTCTCATTTATTGCCTCAACAAATCCCTGCAAACCTAATAATTAAGATATTAAATAGTTTAGCCTTTGCTTCTCAAATAAGGGTAGAGCAGTGTACAGTGATTTCAAAAGCAATGGGATGAGCAGCGCCACCAATTTGTTTAGGAGTTCTGAGTTAAGTGTTTTACAGGGTACTCTGAAACGTTACTTCTCTTTGAAAATAAACAGGATATTTTGTGCATCTGAAAGCAAAGTTATATTGAATTAAAGGAAATGTCAAAGAAGTTTGAGGCTTAGAGACTGGCTCCTTAATATCATATCCCTTCCATACGAAGGGAATTAGAGAAAATTCTACCATTGGTACATTTTGATGCAAATATGTGAAGACCACTATTAGGGACTTCTTATTTAAAAGATAACATATAGTAAAAGGCCTAGGTGTGTTCATCTTAAACGAGGAGCATGATAGTGTTTTTTGTTCTTTTTTTAACATACCTGTGCACTTAAGGAGTTCTGGTGGTGGAATGCTTAAGGCATTTGACTGCTAACCGTAAGGCTGGCGATTCAGACTTACCAGCCACTCGGCAGAGGGAAGACTGGGCAGTCTACTTCTGTAAAGATTTACCACCTCAGAAACCCAAAGGGGGTCAGTATGAGTGGGAGTAGACTCGATGGCAGTGAGTTTGGTGTTTGTATATGTACACTGTGTAGTTAGCACCTATATCAAGATACAGAATATTTTCATCACCTCATATGGTTTCTTTATTGTCCCTTTCCGTAAGATTTGTATAAGTGAACTACCTTATGTACTGTTTTGTGTCTGGCTTCTTTCACTCAATATAAAATTTATTCATGTTGCACTTGTACCAGAAGTCTTTTTTTTTTAATTGCAGGGTAGAATTCCGTTGTGTAAAAGTACCACAGTTAAATACATTCCCCTGTTGATGGACATTTGGGATGTTTCCAATTCTTCTGAGTGAATTATGAATAAAGCTTTTATGAACATGTTCTTACATGTCTTTCTTGGGCATATGCTGTCATTGCTCTTATATATCTAGGAGTGGAATTAGGAGTCAAAATTGCCTTGATGGCAGTGGGTTTGAGGATTTTTTAGTTTGGTAGGGCTGTAGGGAAGGAGCTTTGGCACCACAGTGGTTAAGCACTTGACTGCCAACTGAAAGGTTGGTTCAAATCCACCAGCTACTCTGTGGGAAAAAGATGTAATAATCTGCTTCAGTAAGCAGCCTTGGAAACCCCATGGGGCAGTTCTACTTTCTCCTGTAAGGTCACTGTGAGTCAGAATTGACTCAAAGGCAACAAGTTTGGGCTAATTTTGTGTTTAGGGCTATAAGGAACATAAATAACTGTTATGTTCAGCTTTAGTTGAAACTGCGAACAAATTTCCTGAAAAGTTGCCAGTAGCAGCGGCAGTGGCAGCAATATTTAAGAACCCTGGTGGTGCAGTGGTTAAACACTGGGCTGCAACCAAAAGGTATATAGTTTGAACCCACCAACCACTCCGCAGGAGAAAGATGAAGCATTCTGCTTCTGTAAAGATGTATAGCCTTGGAAACCCTATGGGGCAGTTCTGCTCTGTACTATGCAGTGGCTGTCAGTTAGCAATATTTTTGTCAATTTCAGCAATACTTGAGATTTGCTGTCACTCATCCACACCAATCCTTGGTATTTGCATTTTTTTAAAAAATTTTAACCATTTTGGTGGATTTTTATATTTAAAGGTGCATATCTTTGTGCAGACCTTGTGAAAACAGCATCTAAGAAGAGAAAGATAGGTGTTCTGTGAAAGGAGATTATTCGTTCCATTGTGTATCTTGCATTTGTGGTCCCATGCTTTGAATTAGGAACCTGAACTTTCAATTTATTTGCAGACCTGAGCTGATTCATTCTTGGTGCTGTTATTTCATAACGCTAATCTTGTGCAGTGATTAAGAGCATGGATTCAGGAACCAAGCTGCCTGGGTATGAATCACAACTGCACTGCTGTATCATCCGTGTGTGCCTTAGTTTACTTGTCTACAAAACAATAGCAATTGCCTAATTATGAAGATGAGAAGTCTTGATGCACATAAAGTACCTAAAAAAAAAATGCTTAACCTGAATAAATGCTATTTAAGGATTAATTATTAATAAAATAAATTGTTTAAATTAAAACATTTAGTATATTTGAGTGAAGGGGAAAATTTATAAAGTAATTCTTTCTCTTACTTTGTAATAAACTTACTGCCATCAAGTTCATTCTAACTCATAATGACCCCCATGGGTTTCCAAGGTGATAAATCTTTACCAAAGTAGATTGCCTCATCTTTCTTCTGCACAGTGGCTGGTGGGTTTGAACCGTCAGCCCTCTGGTTAGCAGTCAAATGCCTTAGGCACTGCACCACCAGAACTCCTATCTTGTAATAGGTAATATTATATGTTAGAATACTCCTGTTACCAAGATACAGGTCCAGTCCTCAGTAGAATTTTGCTAAAAGCAGAATGTGTCTCAATCTTCTAGCTTTATACATAGGCAAACCTTTCAGAAGTTTCCTCATACCAAAACATCTCTGCTGAGAGCCATGTATATTTCACATTTGGACCTGTTTTTTCAGTCTTACAGACTTAGTAAAGTTAAACATATATTCCTTAAAAAACAAATCATCTGAAGTTCTCTTAGCAAAACTTTAGAAGGAAAACTGACGCCTGGTAAGGGAATAAAAGTGGTTACAGAGAGGAACTAACATCCATCTGTCAGTTTGTTGTACTATGGTAGCTTGCCAATTGCTATGATGCTGGAAGCTATGTCACTATCATTTCAAATACCAGTGGTGTGGACAGATTTCAGTGAAGCTTCCAGACTAAGATAGACTAGGGAGAAAGTCCTGGGGATCTATTTCTGAAAATTAGCCAATGAAAGCATTATGAGTCATAGTAGAATATTGTCCAATATTTTCCAGTAGTGCTGGAAGTGTTATAAGTAAGTCACCATGAGTTGGAGCCAACTTGATGGCAACTAACAACAGGGAAAGATTATTAGAGTATGTTAAATGGCTACATAGGCCTGATCTTTTACAAATAAGTCTTTAGAACCGATTTGGGAGCTCTGGTGGTATAGTGCCTAAGGCATTTGACTGCTAACCAGAAGGCTGGCAATTCAAAACCCCAGCCACTCCTCAGAAGGTTTTGCAATCTACTTCTGTAGTGATACCACTTCGGAAACCCAAGGAGGGTTTGCTATGGGTCTGGACTGACTCGACGGCAGTGAGTTTGGTTTTTGGTTTGGAAAGCAGATTTAGTCTAATTCTAAGGTAAGTGATTGTTTTTCCATCATTATAGAAAAGATGTGCTTAATTTTGAATATTTATAAAGCATTTTGAATGTTATTTTTTAATAACTGGTTTCTGCTTTCAATCCCAGCTTTAATGTGTATGTGTGTATGTATGAGTGTGTGTGTAATTTGTAAGGTGTCTTGGAGCAAAAATGGCAGAGTCTGGTTGAAATTAAAACTAAAGAGCTTTTATCAAAGGGTAAGGCAATTTGCAAATTGGGAATCACAAAGTCGGGAAGATTCTGAGCTAAGTGATCCAAGGAGGAGATAGTTCAGAGAGTCTGTATAAGAAAATACCAAGCAAATCAGTAGAAATTCAATGATTGGTTGCCATTTAGATAATGGTTACAAAATTGGGCGATGGTATATCTGATTGGTAGGGGACTACACACGTTACTAAAGATGTTTTTTTAAAGTTACATGGTAAGCACTGAATTGGGTATACCTACACTAAAAACCTAGGAGCTCTGGTAGCATAATGCTTAAGGCACTTGACTGCTAACCAGAAGGCTGGTGGTTCAAATCCACCAGCCACTCCTCGGAAGGAAGGTTGGGCAATCCTACTTCCGTAGTGATACTGCCTCGGAAACCCAAGGAGGGGTCGCTATGAGTCGGGGCCGACTCGACGGCAAGTAACAACAACAACACTAAAAACCTACGCTCAAAACAGGAGCTCTGGTAGTGTAGTGCCTAAAGCACTTGACTGTTAACCAGAAGGCTGGTGGTTCAAACTCACCAGCCACTCCTCGGAAGGAAGGTTGGGCAATCTACTTACGTAGTGATACCATTTCAGAAACCCAAGGAAGGGTCACTGTGAGTCAGGTCCAACTCGACGGCACATAACAACAACAACACTCAAAACAGTCATGAGACCCTGGTGTGACTACAGGTAGGACATACATAATTCTAAAGTTTGTTTTGAGTAAGCATCTGTTATGAGATTTGGACCTGACTTCCTAAGCAGCAAACAAAACCTGTAAGCAAACAAAATTACATTGTTTCCCGAAAGTGCTTACCAAGTAATTTTCTCAAGGTACAGTAGAGAGTTATAGGAATGACAGGCTGCATTCCTGATGCAGAGGTTACTTTTGATGCAAAAGTGGAGTTTTAGCCTCAGACTTAGTACAGCCACCATCTCATGTCAGGAGTCCTAAGTTAATTTGGGGTGCTCTTATTCAGAGGTTACAGGAAAGGGGTAAAAACTGAAATAACCAAGAGTAAAATTTTTCAGTTCTTGGCTATTAAAAAATAATTGTTTTTTTTTTTTAACTTCCTTCTCTAATCTTTAACTTTTGGGTCTAACTAGAGCAAAAGTAGTAATCCAGTAATTACCCTTTGAGTTTATTTGCTTTTCACTTTCTATTTGTCTCCCTTGCAGTAGGTAGAATGAGGGTACTGGAATTCCTTTATTTGACAAATATATTAGTGGTAGAGTTCCAAGTTCAGTGTTTAACTACTAGTCCTCAAAGTTTTGTGATTCAACTATACCCAGAAACACCTTGGAAAAAAGCTTGGTGATCAGCTTCCAGGGTCACAGTCTTGAGAACCCTATGAAGCAGTTCTTCTCTGCAGACATGGGGTTACCATGAGTCCAAATTGACATGATAGCAACTAACAACGACAAGACTATAGATTATATATAGTCCAAACCTTCATGGAGTGTTTATTGTGGTGGAGTGTTGAGTGCTTTGAGGAGGCTAAGCATTAATACATAATTAAAGGTAGCTGATTTATGAAATAGGCATATAGTATAGTGTAGAATAATATATATAATAGGCAAATCTAGCCTAGTTGGGGGAAGAGGCTTAGCTGGGAAAGGTTTTCTGGAGGAAATTAATTCAGTCTGAGACCTAGTGAAGAAAGGGATGGTAATCTTCCAGCAGAGCAGACAGACAGTCTATGTGAATTTTCTTGATTGGGTAAGAGGGGTAGTGTTTTACTTTAGTAAAACTGATTTGTAAATAACTGATATATGTATGTGTGTGTATGTATATGTGTGTGTGTGTGTGTGTGTATGTATGTATATGTATATGTATATACAAAACCAAACTCACTGCCATTGAGTTGATTGCAACTCATAGTGACCCCCCCTTTGGGTTTCCAAGCCAGTAAATCTTTATGGAAGTAGATTCCCCAGTCTTCTTTCTGCAGAGTGGCTGGCGGGTTTGAACCAACAGCCTTCTTGTTGGCAGTAAAATCCCTTAGGCGTTGTGCTACCAGAGCTCTCTCTATGTTGTTGTTGTTAAGTGCTGTCGAGTCAGACTCGACTCATGGCGACCCCTCCTTGGGTTTCCAAGGCAGTGTCACTATGGAAGTAAGTTGCCCAACCTTCCTTCCAAGGAGTGGCTGGTGGGTTTGAACTGCCAGCCTTCTGGTTAGTAGTCAAGTGCCTTAGGCACTATGCTGTATCTCATATATATTATAATCAGTTTTACCAAAGTATCACACTGCACATGATAGTTTTTTTTTTTTTTTTAATGGAGAAGAGACAAAAATTGCCAGTTCTTAACTTGTACTTTTTAATTACTCTTTTATAGGTAATTTCTGGACAGAAGCTCACACGATTCTTTACATCAAATCAGATATTGCCAAGTGAATGCTTGAGTTGCCTTGTAGAGCTACTTGAAGATCCAAACATCAATACTCAACTAATCTTAAGCATTATCAATTTGCTGTCTCAATTAGGTAATTAATTCATTTGTGTTATTTTTCAAAGCTATGTTAATTTATTATTTTTTAAAGAGCAAATTTAGTTATAGAATCTTCTTGGAGAATGATTCACATTCAAAACGTTTCTTTAATACAGATATTATCACACCTGATATGCGTTATGAATCTCTTGAAAGAAGAGAATATTTCATGTAGCATTTTTTAATCATATTAGACCAAGATATCTGAATCATATCAAAGGTTCAGTGTCCTGTAGAAAAGAATGTACTTTGGGAAATACAGGCCTATTTTTGAATTAAAAGAAAATATATATGCAATGAGCAGTGTTAAGTAAAGCACTTAAAAAATCATAGCTATCCTATGTGAAGAAACTCTGGGGGCATAGTGCCTAAGGCATTTGACTGCTAACCAGAAGGTTGGTGGTTCACACCCACCAGACACTCCTCAGAAGGAAAATTGGACAATCTACTTGCGTAGAGATACTACCTCAGAAACCCAAGGAGGGGTTGCTATGAGTGGTAGACTATCCTTTATAGACTCTACTGAACTTAGAACTGATGCTGATGTTGCTGTTTCTGTATTTTCCCTTATTGTTATTTTTTCAATTTTCACTTAATAATCACTTTTTTTCCTGATTTATGTTTTGGTTGAGGATAGATTTTTCTTTGTGAATCATATCAAAGGTCCAGTGTCCTGTAGAAAAGAATGTACTTTGGGAAATATGATTGTAAAATTATTGCATCCTTATATAAAATTCCAGTGATCCAGAAGTGTTAACAGAGCATTACTGCCCAGTTGTTGTTGTTGTTGTTGTTGTGTGCCGTCAAGTCGGCCCCGACTCATAGCGACCCCTCTTTGGGTTTCCGAGGCAGTATCACTACGGAAGTAGGATTGCCCAACCTTCCTTCCGAGGAGTGGCTGGTGGGTTTGAACCGCCAGCTGTCTGGTTAGCAGGCAAGTGTCTTAGCCACTATACTACCAGAGCTCCCACTGCCCAGTAGAACTTTCTACAATTATGGAAATATTGTATGTGTCATTTGATGTAGTAACCACTAGCCACCTGTGATTATTGATCACTTGAAATGTGGGCAGTGGACTGAGTAACAGCATCTTTATTTTAGTTAAGCTAAATTTAAATAGCCACTTGTAGCTAGTGGCTACCAAACTAAATAGTTCAGATATAAAGAATAAAATGGATTGAGTCTTTATCCATCAACACCAATTCTCCTCATTATTATCACTTCTGGAGATAATGTATTTTAATGGTTTGATATGTGTTTTCCCAGATCTTTTTCTATGCTATAACAATTAAGTTTAGATCTTTGGGTTTTGATTTTAAACAAAAAATGGTGTCACAGGGCAACAAATGATTTGTAAGCTGTTTTGTTTTGTTTTTAACATAATGTATCTTATATGTATTTCCATACCAGTGTCTACCTACTCAGTACCATATCAGAGCATACTTGCTTACCTACCTAATATCATATCAGAGGGTACTTGCTTTGGTTACCTAGCTCTGCTCTAACAGAAATACCATGAATGGGATAGCTTTAACAAACAGGAGTTTATTCTCTTACAGTTTTAGAGGTTAGAAGTCTGAGTTCGAAACGCTAGACTCTAGGCGCTGGGTGAAACCCCCTTGACCTTGGGCTTCAGCTCTGCCTCCTGCTCCAGCCCACTAAAGCTAAAGGCTTTTCTTCACTCAGGCAGCTGCTGGCTGCTGGGGCTGACAAACCCAAGGTTGACAAGTAAAAAGGAACAGTCCCAATGTTACAAACAACATGGCAGGCACTAATTCAAGTCCATTAAAAGTCCCACGATTAGCAGGGTAACATGGTAAGGTACTGAACAGCGACTTGGCTACATGCAGGTTTCAAGCATGCCATCAGCTGGAGACTTTCCTCAAAGTTGCTTCTTCTGTATTGGAGGCAGACCACATCCCTAAAACAGCTACTTAGCTGCTCCAATAGATTCCACCATAGCGTTAATGACCAATCTTGCCATGGGGAATAACCACATCCAGCTGCCCAGCCACTCAACCAGGCCCAGACAAGTTGACATATTCCACCCCTTGTCAACTTGGTACCTGTATGTATCTCCTTCACTGGGTAGCTCCAGTCTCCTAGTTCTTCTGAGTAGTGACTTCACCCCCTTGACCTGGCAGCCTCATTCCTGTATCTCTTGGGCATGGCAGATCTACCCCCTCACTCTTGGACAGTGGCTGTGACTCCATCCCACTGGCTCACATGAATAAGCAGCTCCACACTGCAGAAACAAATTGGTGACAGTCTGCCTCTTTGAAACCTAGGGTAGTTCCACCCCCAAAGGCCACGGTCCTACCCTTTGAGGCTGAGGTGGCTCTACTCCCTATTTCCTTGGTCTCTCCACTTCTGCCAATTAATGCCCAAGGGCAACCCACTCCTCAAGGAATCTTGCTGCTCAAGGACGCTTAACTTTCCTGCTTTGAGCCAAGATGCATCTGACAGCAACAATGATATCCCTCATTCCACATCCTCTTCTGAATCCAGCTTGCATTTCTAGAAGTTCTCTGTCACTATACTGCTGTAACTGTTTTTTAATTATCTTCAGTAAGATTTTACTTACATGCGATATTAATGATATTGTTCTATAATTTCCACATTCTGTTGGGATGACCTTTCTTTGGAATGGGTACAAATATGGATCTTTTCCAGTCATTTGGCCAGGTAGTTGTCTTCCAAATCCCCTGGCATAGTCGAGTGTGCACCTCTAGTGTGGCATCAGTTTGTTGAAACATCTCAGTGGAATTCCCAGAGCCTTGTTTTTTGCCTTTCCCTCAGTGGAGCTTCGACTTCTTTCTTCAGTACCATTAGTTCTTGATCATATGCCACCTCCTGAAATGGAAGAACATCAACCAATTCTTTTTGGTACAATAACTCTGTATTCCTTCCATCTTTTAATGCTTCCCGCATTATTCAATATTTTGCCCATAGAATCTTTCAGCATTGCAACTTGAAGCTTAAATTTTCTCTTCAGTTCTTACAGCTTGAGAAATGCCAAGTGTGTTCTTCCCTTTTGGCTTTTCAACTCCATGTCTTTGCACATTTCATTGTAATAATTGACTTTGTCTTCTTGAGCTGCTCTTTGAAATCTTCCATTTAGCTCTTTTATCTTGTCATTTCTTCCATTTGCTTTAGCTACTCTCTGTTCAAGGGCAAGTTTCAGAGTCTCTTCGGACATCCATTTTTGTCTTTTTTTCCTTTCCTGTCTTTTTAATGACCTTTTGCTTTCTTCATGGATGATGTTCTTGATGTCATCCCACAGTTCTTCTGGTTTTTGGTCATTGGTGTTCAGTGCATCAAATCTATTCTTTAGATGGTCTCCAAGTTCAGGAGGGATATAATCAAGGTCGTATTTTGGCTCTTGTGGACTTGTTTTAATTGTCTTCAACTTCAGCTTGAACTTGCATATGAGTAGTTGATGGTCTGTTCCACAATCAACTCCTGGCCTTGTTTTGGCTGAAGATATTGAGCTTCTTCATTGCCTCTTGGCACAGATGTAGTCAATCTGATTCCTATGTATTCCATCTAGGAAATTCACGTGTATAGCTGCCATTTATGTTATTGAAAAAAGGTATTTGCAATGACTAAGTCATTGGTCTTGCAAAATCCTGTTATGTGATCTCCACCATTATTTCTATGTCCAAGGACAAATTTTCCAACTACCGGTAGTTCTTTGTTACCAACTTTTGCATTCCGGTTACCAGTGATAATTAGCACATCTTGATTACATGTTTGGTCAATTTCAGACTGTAGATGTTCGTAAAAATCTTCAATTTCCTCATCTTTGGCTTTGGTGGTTGGTGCATAAATTTGAATAATAGTAGTATTAACTGATCTTCCTTATAGGCATATGGATTTTATTCTGTCACTTTGCATTGTACTTCAGGATAGATCTTGAAACGTCCTTTATGATGATGAATGCCACGCCATTCCTCTTCAATTTGTCATTTCTGGCATAGTAGATCATGATTCAAAATGGCCAAAACCAGTCCATTTCAACTCACTAATGCCTAGGATGTCAGTCTTTATGCGTTCCATTTCATCTCTGACAACTTCCAATTTTCCTACATTCAAACTTCGTACATTCTATGTTCCGATTATCAATGGATGTTGCAGCTATTTTTTCTCATATTGAGTTGTGCCACTTCAGCAAATGGAGGCCCCGAAAGCTCTACTTTATCCATATCATTAAGGTAGGCACTACTCTGATGAGGTAGCTGTTTCCCAGTCATATTTTGAGTGCCTTCTGACCTGAGGGGCTCATCTTCTAGCACTGTATCAGACAGTATTTTGGGGCTATTCATAAAATTTTCCAGTAATATATCAGACAGTGTTTCACTACTACTCATAAGGTTTTCACTGGCAAATTCTTTGAGAGGTGGATGGCCTCTTCCTTCTTCTGAGTCTGTCTCAGTCTGGACCTCCACCGAAGCTGGTCTACCATGGGCATCCCTGCCGACACAGCCTCCAGCCTGACAGCAGCACACAAGCCACCACAGTACAAACCAACAGACAAGTTTGTCTCCCTTAGTGGTTCCAACCACTCTGCTCACTTCCTGGGCTTCCCTCTACCTGTTCCTGCCAGCCCTGTCTACCGCTGCTCCCTGCCATCTGGAGGCTGTCCGCCGCCCTCCTTACCTGTACCGGTTAATGCTTGAAGGCAACCATTCCGCCAGGAAGCCATCTACCCAGTGGCATCCAGCTTTCTCCTCTGTGAGCTGGTAAGGCTGTCGCTGTCTCATCCAGGTCTCTTGGCTCTGCTACTGCTGTTTCTTGTGCTGGTCTCTTGGTTCTTCTGCTGCTGGGGTCTCTCAAGCTGCTCTCTCAGCTCTGCCGCTGCCGGGGTTGCACTGCTGGGGTCTTGGATCAAGGACGCACTCCACTCCTGTTTCCACATTTTAGGTATGTCAGTGCAGCACCTCACTCGGTACCATATTCTCTTTAGGTTACCTAGTGCCGCTCTTACAGAAATACCTCAAATGGGATGGCTTTAACAAACAGGAGTTTATTCTCTTACAGTTTTGGAGGTTAGAATTCTGAGTTCAAAGTGCTGGGTTCTAGGGGCTGGATGAAATCCCCTTGACCTTGGGCTTCAGCTCTGCCTCTTATTCCCAGCCCACTAAAGCTAGAGTCTTTTCTTCACTCAGCCAGCTACTGGTTGCTGAGGCTGACAAACCCAAGGTGGACAAGTAAAAAGGCATAGTCTCAGTGTTATCAAACAACACAGCAGGCCACTAATTCAAGTCCATTGAAAGTCCCATGATCAGCAGGGCAACATGGAAGAGTGCTGAACAACGACTCAGCTACCTGCAGGGTTCAAGTGTGCCATCAGCTGAAAACCTTCCTCAAAGTTGCTTCTTCTATGTTGGAGGCAAACCACAGCCCTAAAACAGCTACTCAGCTGCTGCAATAGATTCTACCATGGAGTTAATTACCTGTCTCCCCATGGGGAATAACTACATCCAGCTGCCCAGCCACTCAACCAAGCCCAGCCAAGTTGACATACAAAGTTAACTACCACAGTACTGTAATTTATTAAGGCATTTATTTGACTGTTAGAAGTTTTTGGTTTGAACCCACCAGCTACTCCACAGAATGATCAGGCAATTTGTTTCCATAAAGATTTACAGCCTTGGAAACCCTCTTGGGGTGGCTGTGAGTCAGAATTGACTTGATGACAGTGAGTTTGGATTGGGTTTTTATAATTCATTTAACCATTCTCCTAATGGTGAACACTCATGCTCTTTACAGATATATATTTTTTTTTTTTTAAATAGTGCAGTTGACTTTTTTTTTTTTTTTTTACTTAAATGTTAGTATATTTCTGTTGAGTAAATTCCCAGTAAAATTTCTGGGTCATTCTTCAACTATAGAGTTGTTACTAAATTGCTTTGAAAAAAGACTCTACTGATTCTAACTCCCACCAACAATTTGAATAAGAATGGCAGTCACATCTGCATTTAAACATATTAAACCAAACCCACTGCCATCAAGTTTCTCCGACTCAACAACTCCCATTGGGTTTCCCAGGCTTTAGGAAGGAGCTCTGGTAGCCTAGTGCCTAAGGCACTGGACTGCTAACCAGAAGGCTGGCCGTTCAAACCCACTAGCCACTCCTTGGAAGGACGGTTGGGCAATCTACTTCTGTAGTGATACTGCCTCAGAAATCCAAGGAGGGGTTGCTGTGAGTTGGGACCCACTTGAAGGCACATAACAACAATTCTTTAGGAAGTAGATTGCCTCATATTACTTCTCTGAAGAGCAGTGGGTGAGTTTGAACTGCAGACCTTCTGGTTAGCATCCAAATGTCTTACCCATTACGCCACCAGAGCCCCTTTTAAATATATTAAATTCAAACTCACTGCCTTTGAGTTGATTCTGACTCATAGTGACCCCACTGGGTTTCTGAGGCAGTAAATCTTTATGGAAGTAGATTGCCCCCTCTTTCTTCTACCAGAGCATCTGGTTGGTTTGAACCACCAACCTTCTGGTTAGCAGTCAAATGCCTTAGGCACTGTACCACCAGAGCTCCTTTTTAAGTATATGAATCATTTTCAGAATAATAACCTTAATAGTAAAATTTCTACAAATATGAAAAATACGTTTTGCTCCTTAAGATTCATTTATTCCACATAGAGAAATCCTTTGTAAATTGTAAAAGGAAGAAACTCATGTCCTTTTCCTTTTTCCAGTTCATAAAATTTCATTGATTCAACTTATGAAGTGGTGGTTATTAGAAAATAAGAGTAATACTTAATTTTTTATATGATGGTAAATCTCGTATTTTTTTTCTCTTTTAACCATAATGAATTAGATCATATATGAAAATGCTGTCTTTTGTGCCATTTTATTTTAACTTACAGCTTTAGACAATGAAACCAAAGATTGTCTTCAGAATGCATACAATCTGAATAGTGTGCTAGCAGGAGTGGTTTGTCGAAGCAGTGCTTGCCACAACGATGCGGTGTTTTTACAGGTACAGATGCCACAAAGTACTTGTATTACTAATTTTCAGATCAAAATTTATAAAATTTATTAAAAACTGCTAATTTACAATATATGTGCTGACATTATACTACATGATTAGGACCTTTCTTATCATTAATAAATTTAAGAACTGATTAGATAAAAATGTAGTACTATTCTAGGTTTCTAGATACTGGTCTGATAGAGATGAGTGTAATCCCTAAGACTATAACCCTTAGGAACCTGTCAAGCCTGGAACTGAACTCACCCCAAAGGATAAACTTTCAACTAAACAATGGACAGGCCTATAAAGTGAATAATAACACCAGGGAGGAACCTACTCTTCAGTATACTCAACCATTCAACACCAAAAGGGCAGCGTCTGCCCAAAAACACAGCTCAGAAGATGGGAAAGAAGGACACATGGAAACAGGGAACCCAGGGAAGAAATGGGAGGAGTGCTGTTACATTTAGGGGATTGTAACCAATGTCATGAAACAAAATGTGTATAGATTGTTGAATGGAAATCTAATTTGATCTGTAAGCTTGCACCCAAACCATGATAGAAATAAAAAAATAAATGAAAATATCTAGAAAACAGAAGTTTATCCACACCTAGACCATTATTGAAGAAAAATAAATCTATAGAATTACAGATGTCTTTGTCTTAGGATATAAAGTGCTTATATTAAAATTACAATCTGAGCTGCTATCTAGTGTCACTCCGTTGAGGAAACAGCACAAAAAATGAAAATATAGATAGTTTTATTTAGAACCTAGAATGCCATAGTTGTATGAAAGAACACTGCCAATTAAATGGACATGCAGTTCTAAAGATGGTAAAGTTGATGGAATGTGATATATTTTCAACCTGTGTACAATATGATTAAGCAGACAAAGTATATGGCTAGATGTGCTGTTTGAAGTAGAATGTATAGAAATGTGTCAATCAGGAGATGAATGTTAAGGTTCTCTTATTACTTTGTATGTATTTTATTCATTTTTGTTGTGTTATTGTTAAAGTTTGAACATTTAAGAAATGGAAAAGTTCTTGCCCTAAACTCTGTCTCATAAAATGTTGACATGCTCAGAATCAGTATATAGTTCATTCTTGTGAGTAGACAATATGTTTTTATATGTTTGCATTCATAACTATTTTATTATTCTCAGTGCATTCAACTTCTACAGAGGTTAACATATAATGTCAGAATTTTCCATTCTGGTGCCAATATAGATGAATTAATTACATTTCTGATAGATCACATGTGAGTATACCTTATTACTTAATCATGTAACCAAATAATCCATTGGGTCTGTTGGGTTCTTTGAAACTAAACCCATGTAGTAGTTCAGTTTTTCTTAGATAATTTTTCAACTTTAAAGTGTGTGTGGTTGTTTACCGTTCTTAGATGGAATCAGAATTAAATGTTGTAAACCAGCTTTACATTAATTTTTATTACCAAAATTATTACATGAATTGATTTTGACCAAAATAATTGTTACTAAAACTGAAAATTGTATGTTTATATCATATATTTACATACTGATGAAATAATTCATGATCAGCAGTTAATTCCATATTTCTATGATACAATTGAATAAGATAATTTGGATTTAAAACATGAAATAAAGGATCAATCCTATTCAGAATGAGACTGGTTTAAATGTTATATATTTTTTTGCTTATGTAAAAAAAAAGGAAGAAATGTTTACTCTTAACCTCTAGTTTGTAGAAAACATTTGTAAGTATAAATTACCATATTGTTTTGAGAAGATAAGAATTAACCTAATGCTTTTTCTTTTATTATATTCACAAAACAATAGTCAGTCTTCTGAAGATGAGTTAACAATGCCTTGTCTGGGATTATTGGCAAATCTTTGTCGGCACAATCTTTCTGTTCAAACACATATAAAGACTTTGGTAAGAAGTTTATTTTTAAAATACTTAATTTATGGTGAGTTCGATGATTAAAGAAAATTTTATCCATTTTTTTCCTTTAAGAGAAATTTTAACAAAGAGTCTCATGTGTAGTCCAGTTGACCCTTCAAAGCTTATGAAGAATCAGATTGACACATAAATATTTTAAGTATTCCAGTCTTTGTGTATACTGTAGTTGAAGGCCATAATTGTTAATGCAGATGTTAAGTACTAAAAGTTTTCCTTCTCTGGCATCCCACTATTTGTCACATTGAATAATATTAAGAAATGCTAAATTACTTTATGTTTAGTTAACAGGAGGTACATTTGGCTGTCTATCCCATTTACCTCAGTATTTTACTCCACAGCAGTAGCGACTCCACCAAAAGGATCAGTGAATAAGTGCCTAATACCAACTACAGTGGGAGCTCTGGTGGCATAGTGCCTAAAGTACTTGACTGCTAACCAGAAGGTTGTCAGTTCAAACCCACCAGCCATTCCTGAGAAGCCACTCTGTACAGACGTAGAGATACCACCTGGAAACCCAAGGAGGGGTTGCTATGAGTCGGAGACGACTTGATGGCACATAACAGCATGACAACAACAACCAACTATAGTAAAAAGCCCCCTGATGGTGCAGTGGTTAAATCCCTTGGTTGTTCCTCATAAGGTCAGCATTTCAAACCCATCAGCCGCTCTACAGGAGATGTGGCAGACTGCTTCTGTAAAGATTTACAGTCTTGAAAACCTTGTGGGACAGTCCTACTTTATCCTGTAGGGTCACTATGAATCCTGTAGGGTCAGAATTGATGGCAACAGATTTGGTTTTTTATCAACTATGATAAGAGTCCCTGGGTGGCATAAACAATTAAGTGCTTGACTACTGGCAGTTCAAACCCACCTTGGGGCACCTTGGAAGACAAGCCTGGCAGTCTGCTTCCAAAAATCACAGCCTTGAAAACGCTATGGAACAGTTCTACTATTCACATGCGAGGTCACCATGAGTTAGAGTGGACTCAAAGGCAGCTAATGAGAACATCAATTACAATTACATGTGATAAGTGAAGGCACACAAATATATTTCTATGTCTAGAAATACATTAAATGAAAGTTCACTGATTCTTTAAGGTGTTTTGTGAATAATGCCTCTGCTGTGCAATATTCAAAATTACCTGTCTCATTTTAATATATTATTTGTTTGTATGCTAGATTTTTCTGACTTGGTTTTATTTGAAGGTGGAGATTAATTTAGAGCCATGGAAGTGATGAAGGTTTATGGATAGGGAAGAGTACAGTTCTGTGTTTATCCAAGTTATGAATAAATCTTGAGATACACTTTATAGATATCACACAAATAGTTCTCTGTTCCCTATATATACATATTTTTAAATTGAAAAATATTTGTATTTATAAGACACTTAAGTATAATTAAGGCCCAGCATTCACTCATGATCCCATACTTAGAAACTGTTCTCAACTACAATTGTATTTGTCTGTACTGTTGTCAGCAATAGGAGTTCTGGTAGCATAGTGCCTAAGGCACTTGACTGATACACAGAAGACTAGCGGTTCAAGCCCACCAGCCACTTCTCAGAAGGAAAGTGGGCAATCTACTTCCGTAGTGATACCGCCTCGGAAACCCACAGAGGGGTCGCTGTGAGTCATCCAAGTCGATGGCACATCACAACAATGACAATTGTCAGCAGTATATGAATGTATCCAGCTCACTCTCCCTTGAAATGATCTCTTAAATTTATATAGTAATCAGGAAGTGTAGTAAAGTTGACCACTGCCCTAAATGTGTAACACAAAAATTCTCTAATGTAGTAAATGTTTTGTTGCTTTTTACCTTAATCATAAGGGTCCCTCATTACAATTCCTTTTTTAACTTAAACGCCAAATAAGTTTTCCTACAGTGTTAAGGTGGCTCTTTGTTTCCACTTTCCAGACTCTCCATCTGTCCCTTTGAACTACTGTTAGAATTGACACCCAGATTTACTGCTAGTGAATTTTTTATTCTAAGATGATAAAACTTACCAAGATTTCCTCTTGTATTCTTTTGGGTACCTTTGCTAGGTTATTTTTGCCTGAGTGCTCTTTGTAACAGTCTTTGAATTAAGTTTTTCTACAATTTTATGACTTTCTCCTTTTAGAATACCATAAAACATCTCTTAAAAGGGGACAATCATGTTTCTCATAGAATTGATAATGATGCTTAATAACAGTTTGTTTACCTATTCTACAGGATATACTTTTTATGCCAAAATATAAAACTCCTAATTTTTTATTCTAATTTTTTTTCGCCTCAGAGTAATGTGAAATCTTTTTATCGAACTCTTATAACCTACTTGGCCCATAGTAGTCTAACTGTGGTTGTATTTGCACTTTCAATATTATCCAGTTTGACATTAAATGAAGAGGTTGGAGAAAAGGTAAATACAAGTTATTAAGACCTTTTGCTACATTTAAGCCTGGTGTCATTTTCCATTTTTTGTGTAATACACTGTTTTTAATTTGTTTTTAAGCTATTCCATGCTCGAAACATTCATCAGACTTTTCAGTTAATATTTAATATTCTTGTAAACGGTGATGGTACACTAACTAGAAAGTATTCAGTTGACCTGCTAATGGATCTCCTTAAAAATCCTAAAATTGCTGATTATCTTACCAGGTATGACTCTTTGGAAAAATTTTAAACTTTTTTTTTTTTTTTTTTGGTAAACCAAGAAATATTTGCAATACAGAAAATTGCCTTCATAGATTTAATAAATATCAGTTCTACTGATTCACAGTAGACTAAATCTAAATGCTTTGATGTGCATTCTTCCCATTCTGTTGGCTTTCTTGCCCTGAAATGTAAAATTATAACGAGGTTTTCCGTACGCATGAACATGTATATTATGTGTTTCAGTCTTTATTGTGTATCAGTAGGGTCATATCATTTTCCAAAATATAAACTCTTGATTAATCTGGTTCAAAACTATTTTTAAATCCTGAGCATTATATGAGTCTTTGAAAGAATATTTTATTAGGGGAACATTCCTGTTAGCATATTTTTGAGACTTTTCTATTTTCTATTGAAAATGAATAATGTATCTTTTGATGCATGCCTTTATCATATTGTAAGACAAAATGGAAGTATGTAATTATAGTTGACCCTTGACCAATGTGGGTTTGAACTGTCAAGTCCACTTACACACAGATTTTTTTATATAGGAAATATGTTGGAAAATTTGGGGGATATTTGCAACATTTTAAAAACACAGACAAACCACATAGCCTAGAAATAACAAAAAATTTAAGTAGTTAAATATGTCATGAATATATAAAATATAAGTAGATTTTAGTCTATATTATCACTTACTACCATAAAATATTCACAAATTTATTGT
The DNA here is from genome assembly GCF_000298275.1 of Orycteropus afer afer. Taxonomy (NCBI): domain Eukaryota; kingdom Metazoa; phylum Chordata; class Mammalia; order Tubulidentata; family Orycteropodidae; genus Orycteropus; species Orycteropus afer. The sequence continues at coordinate 1,621,042 of NW_006921753.1, forward strand.
AAAATTGAAATTTATCAAAACTTACAAGCACTGACTGTACATAGTGCCATTCTCAGTCAAGAGAAATGTAAACAAACATAAAGATGCAATTAACTATAGCACATACTGTTATTGTTGTTAGATGCTGTCAAGTTGCCTTCAACACATACAACCCTGTGTACAACAGAACAAAACACCGCCTGGTCATGTGCCACCCTCATAATACTTCTTATACTTGAGCACATCATTGCAGCCACTGTTTCAATCCATATTATTGAGAATCTTTCCCTTTTTCTTTGGCCCTCCACTTTACCAAGCATGATATCCTTCTCCAGGGAATGGTCCACTCTAACATGACCAAAGTAATTGAGAACTAGTCTGGATATTCTTGCTTCCAAGAATCATTCTGGCTGTACTTCCTCAAATACAGATTTGTTACTTCTTTTAGTAGTCCATGGTACTTTGAGTATTCTTCACCAACACATCAAAAACATCAACTCTTCTTCAGCCTGCCTTATTCATTGTCCAGCTCTCACATGTGTATGAGCCTATTGAAAATATTATGGTTTGGTTAGGCTCACCTTAGTCTTCATAGTGACATCTTTGTGCTTCAAGACTTTAAAGCAACTTTTACAGCAGATTTTTTTAAAGAGGTTTTTTACAGCCCAGTGCAATATGACATCTGAAATTTTTTGACTGCTGCTTCCATGGGTGCTGATTATGGATCCAAGTAAAATGTAGTTTTTGACAACTTCGATCTTTTCTCCATTTATCGTGATGCTGCTTATAGGTCCAGTTGTGAGGATTTTTGTTTTCTCTATGTTGAGGTGTAAGCCATAATGCAGACTTTAGTCTTTAATCTTCATTAGTAACTACTTGAAGTCATCTTCAGCAAGCAAGGTTGTGTTATATTCTGAATAAGTATGATGAAAGGATACAACCCTGATAAACACCCTTCCTGGTTTAAAATCATTCAGTATCTCCTTGTTCTGTTTAAATGACAGACTTCTGAGCTATGTACAGGTTCCTCATGAGCATAATGAAGAGTTCTGGGATTCCCATTCTTCACTATGTTATCCATCATTTGATATGATTCACACAGTTGATTGCCTTTGCATAGTCAATAAAACATAAGTAAATCTTTCTGGTTGCTTTTAGCCAACATCGGTATGACATCAGCAATAATATCCCTAATTCTACATCCTCTTCTGAATCCAGCTTTCATATCTGGAAGTTCCCTGTCAGTATACTGCTACAACCATCTTTGAATTATCTTCAACAAAATTTTACTTGCTTGTGTTGTTCATGATATAGTTTAATAATTTCCATGTTCTGTGGGATCACCTTTCTTTGGAATGGGTACAAATGTGGATCTCTTTCAGTCATGTAATTGTCTTCCATATTAGTTGCCATAGATGAGTAAGTGCCTCTAGTGCTATATTCTATTGTTGAAATATCTCAGTCAGTATTTTGTCAATTCCTGGAGCTTTGTTTTTTGCCAATTCCTTCAGTGCCACTTGAACTTCTTACTTCACTACCATTAGTTCTTGGTCACGTGCTACCTTCTGAAATTGTTGAACATTGACCAATTCTTTTTGGTACAGTGACTGTATATTTCTTCTATCTTCTTTTGATGCTTCCTGCATCAGTCAATATATTGCCCATGGAATCCTTCTTCAGCATTGCACCTTAAGTCTTGAATTTTTTCTTCAGTTCTTTCAGCTTGAGAAATGCCAAATGTGTTCTTCCTTTTTGGTTTTCTAACTCCAGGTCTTTGCACATTTTTATTACAATAATTGACTTTGTCTTCTCAAGCTGCTCTTTGAAATCATTTGTTCTACTCTTTTATCTTGTCAATTTTTCCATTCACTTTAACTACTTTCTGTTTCAGAGCAAGTTTCAGAGTCTCTTTTGGTATCTATTTTGGTCTTTTCTTCCTTTCCTGTCTTTGTAATGACTGTTTGCTTTCTTCATGTGTGATGTTCTTTGTGTGTGTGTGTGCCTCTATTATTGCTGTCCTTTTCCAAAATATTCTACCACCATTAGCATAAACTCAATGTGCCAAAAACAAAAGCTTCCCCTTTCCCTCTCCCTCCTATCCCTGGATATATGATGTTCTTGATACCATCCCACAACACATCTGGTTTTCAGCCATGAGTGTTCATTGCATCAAATGTATTCTTCAGATGGTCTCTAAAGTTAGATGGGATATAATCAAGATCATATTTTCACTCTCATGGAGTTGTTTTAATTGACTTCAATTTCAGCTTGAACTTGCATATTAGTGATTGATGGTCAGTTCCATAGTCAGTTTTCAGCCTTGTTTTGGCTGAAGATATTGAGCTTCTTCATCAGCTCTTTCCACAGATGCAGTCAGTCTGATTCTGTGCATTCCAGCTGACGAGGGCCATGTGTATAGCTGTCATTTTGTTGTTAAAAAAAGGTATTTGCATTGAATAAGTCATTGATATTGCAAAATTCTGTCATGTGATCTCCTGCATCATTTCTATCACCAAGCTGTATTTTCCACTTACAGATGATTTTTTTTTTGTTTCCAACTTTCCCATTCCAATCACCATTGATAATCAGTACATCCTGATTGTATGCTTGATCAATTTCAGAAGTTGGTAAAAATCTTCAATTTCTTCATCTTTGACTTTAGAGGTTGTATAAATTTGAATAATAGTAATATTAACTAAGTCTTCCTTGTAGGCATGTAGATATTATCGTATCACCGATAGCAATGTACTTCAGGATAGATCTTCAAACATTTTTTGTGACAATTATGCCATGCTCTTTCTCTTCAATTTGTCATTCTTGGCATAGTAGTCGTGTTGTTGTTGGGTGCCTTCGAGTTGGACCCAACTCATAGCAACCCCTCCTTGGATTTCTGAGGCGGTATCACTATGGAAGTAGATTTCCCAACCTTCCTTCTGAGGAGTGGCTGGTGGGTTTGAACTACCAGCCTTCCATAGGATTGTCTAATTCAAAATGGCCAAAACCAGTCCATTCCAGCTTACTAATGCCTAGGATATCAATGTTTATATGCCTTCCATTTCTTGACAACTTCCAATTTTCCTAGATTCATACTTTGTACATTCCATGTTCTGTTTATAATTGGTGTTTGTAGCTGTTTCTTCCTATTTTCAGTTGTGCCCCATCATCAAATGGAGGTCCTGAAAGCTTTATTCCATCTGCATCATTAAGGCCAACTATGTTGAAGAGGACCTCTCATGGCATAGTGCCCAAGGCATTTGACTGCTAACTAGAAGGCTGGCAGTTCAAACCCACCAGCCATTCCTCAAAAGGAAGACTGGGCAATCTACTTCTGTAAGAGATACTGCCTCAGAAACCCAAGGAGGGGTCACTGTGAGTCAGAATGGACTCGATGGAACTGAGTTTGGTTTGAGTTTCTATGTTGAGGAAGCAGCTCTTCCGCAGTAGTATTTTGAGTGCCTTCCGACCAAGAGGTCATCCTCTGGCACTATATCAGTGTTTCACTGCTCTTCATAACATTTTTAATGGCCAGTTTTTTCAGAACTAGATTGCCCAATCCTTCTTCCTGGTCTGTCTTAGTCTGGAAGCTCCAATGAAACCTGTGCACTATGGGTGACCTTGGTGGTATTTGGAATAACGGCGGCAAAGCCACCAGCCTCATAGCAACAGGAAGCCACCACAGTATGACAGAGTGACAGACGAGTTACGGAGTACGTACTGTACTACTATAATAATTTCATAGCTGTCTCCTGTTGGTAGTATGGTGAGCTTCAGTGTTGTGAATGTCCACTTAAAATGCCATGGTAGGAGAGGCGGGGCAAGATGGCGGACTAGGCAGGATTGCACAGACCCTCTTCAACAAAGAAAAGGGAAACCA
>NW_006921753.1:1632014-1657620 GCF_000298275.1 Orycteropus afer afer
CTGCATTGTAAATTTTGGTCAATGACATGAGACAAAGTATATGTGAACTGCTGTATGAAAAGTGAATTTACTCTATAAATCTTCACCCAAATCCTAATTAAAAAAAAAATGCCATGGTAGTGATGGTAATCACTTCTGCGTGAGCAGTTTGTCTCTCCAGTGAATTGTGTATCACTGTAAAAAGTGATCTCGTGATTCTCACATATTTTTCATTGTGTATAATGCTATATCATAAACCTTGAATAACTCCATGGGAACCATTAGTAGTGCCACACTAGTGATGCTGCAGCTGCTTCCAAGAAGTAGAGAAAATTCACCACGTCACAGGAAAGAATTGAATCGCTTGATCTGTATCATAGATTGAAGTCTGCAGCTATGGTTGCATACCATTTCAAAATAAATGAATACAGCATCAGAACCGCTGTAAAAGAAAAGAAAATTCATGAAGACATCACTGCAGCTACGCCAGCATACACGAAAACCTTGTGCTCTCTGTAAAATACCTTTTCATCTCATATTGAAAATACAGCTTTTATGTGAGTGCAGAATTGCTATAAGAAAGATATAATTATAGATTCTAATATTACTCAAGAAAAAGCAAAGTCATTAGATGACAACTTAAAGCAAAAGGAAGGTGAAGGATCTAACCCTAGAAAATTTAATGCCAGCAAAGGATGGTTTGATAATTTTAGAAAGAAATTTGGTTTTAAAAAATATATATATCAAGATATCAGGAGAAACAACTTTGGCCAACAAAAAGGCATCAGACAAGTTCCCAGATAACAGTCATTGAGGGGAAAAGATATCTGCCTGAACAGGTTTTTAATGCAGATGTGAGTGTCTTATTTTGGCGGTGGGGCGGGGGGTGCGGCTCAAAGGACATTTATTAGGAAGAGAAGCAAGGACCAGGATTTAAGGCAGGAAGGGACAGGCTAACTATACTGTTTTGTGCAAATGTAGTTGGTTTTCTGATCAGGACTGTTCATATGTAAGGCTTCTGTTCAACAGTAAGCTATTAGTAGTTTTTTGCTAGTCAAAAATTAATCACATATTTTGAACTATACAGGAGGTTGGAGCCCTTTGGTAGTTAAGATTGTTAACTTGGCTGTGCTGTGATTTTGAGTGGCATGGTACCTGGATGTAGTTATTCCTCTTGATGAGATTGGTTATGGTATAATCACATCTGTGGTGGAATCTGTTGTGAGCAGCTAATTAGTTGAAGAGGAGTTGCCCTCATGACTGTTTCCAATACATACAGAGAAATTTTGGGGAACATCTAGCTTTTTTGCTCATTTTGGAATCCTGCATTTGGCTTATCATCATCTCTCATTCCTAGACTTGAACTAGTGGCTTGCAGATGTTGGGATTATTGCCTTTGCGGCCTGTGAGCCAATAACCTGCAGCCTGCTATAAACTAAACTCACTGCCAGTGGTTTGATTCTGACTCAGCAACCTCCACTGGGTTTCTAGACTGCCCCATCTTTCTTCCATGGAGCTGCTGGTAGGTATAAACCACTGATCTTTTGTTTAACAGCCAAATGCCTTACCAGTACACCACTTGAGCTCCTCACACCCTGCTGTACTTCCTGCCAGTGGCTGCCAGTCTTGAGTTCATCAGTCCCTGCAGCTGTGTGAGTCAGGAGACGCCTCCAGCTTGCTCCAGTGGGCCTCAAAGGCAAAACTGAAGCCCAAGCTTAAGGGGCCTTCACCTAGCCCCTAGAGCCAACATTAAACTCACACTTCTGGCCTACATTCCCCTCGAGCCTGAATTCTGAATTTGGGCTTTTAGCCTCCTAAACTGTAAGAGAATAAACATACATTTGAGCCTCTACTGTGATCAAGCATTGGCAGAAGAAGGGAAATTAGCAGTGATTGGGGTATGAAGTTTTACAAAAAACAATCTAAATCTGAGAGCAAGTTGGCTTACTGCAAAACCAACAACACTCACATTACATTCTTTTTTTTTTAATTATGTAAAGAGTTTATTTATTTTTAGTTTTTGTTTTTAAATGCATTTTATTGAAGTATAATTTACGTACACTGAAATACACAAAACTAAAGTGACATGTCAATGCATTTTTTTTTGCAGTGTTCCCTCCCTTTCCCTCCCAACCCTAGTAACCAACAAAGAAAGTTCCCTTCCATATATAAACCTTTCCTTGACTTTTAACAATAATGAACTAGTACTATATTTGTCTATCTATGATTGTCTTCTTTTACTCAGCATAATGTCCTCCAAGTTCATCCATGTTATTTGGTGTTTTGCAGATTCTACATTATTCTTTAGCGTTGCATAGTATCCAATTGTGTGTATGTACCACAGCTTGGTTATCCATTCTTCTGTTGATGTGCATATAGGTTGTTTAGATCTTTTTGCTGTTGTAAATAGTGCTATGATGAACATGGGTGTGCCTATATCTGTTCTTGTCCTGACTCTCACTTCTTTAGGGTATATACCTAGTAATGGGATTCCTGGGTCAAATGGTATTTGTAATTACAGCTTTTTTAAGGAATCGCCATACTGTTTTCCACAGTGGTTGTATAATTTTACAGTCCCACCAGTAGTGTATAAGAGTCCCAATCTCTCTACATCCTTGCCAGCATCTGCCATTTTCTGTCTTGTTGAACTTTGCCATTAGTGCTGGGGTGAGATAGTATCTCATTGTTGTTTTGATTTACATCTCTCTGATGGCCAATGACCATGAGCATCTCTTCATATATTTGCTAGCCGCCTGAATATCCTCTTTGGTAAAGTGTCATTCATGTATTCTGCCCGTTTCTTAATTGGATTGTTAATCTTTTTGTTGTTGAAATGTTGGAGTTTTCTATAAACTTTAGATAAGTCCTTTGTCATATATGTAATTATTGCCAAGTATGAATTTGTTGCTGTCATTTTTTTATTTGCTTTTGCATGGTGTTGATTTCTTTGTTCCATATAATTTTCTGTGCTTAGCTTGTTTTGTTTATGAATCATGTTATCACTTCCTTTGTTGCTATTGTTTTAGTATTTGCTAAATATTTGTACTGGTCCTCTTTTTAATTTTGATGTGAAGGTTTATCATTATTCTTTGAGGTTACCCTATGATTTATAATTTCTTCTCAAGTTTAGAACAGTCTGTTCTATCTTACAGTTGTCTTGACTTCCCTACAATTTAGAAGTTCTGTAACTATACAGTTTTTTCCCTCTTTTTGGTTTGTAGTTGTCTTCATTTGTCAAATGATGTCTCTGGTTCCCTGTTTACAAGCTTGTAGGCTTATTTACTTTGGATACTTCTATAACTGGATTGGTTTCTGGGTTATGTCATCATGTGTATTAATGATCAGTTGTTCAGTGTTGTTGGTTCTCTGTCCAAAGGACTCCCTTTAGCACCTCTTGAAAGGTTGGTCTGGTTTTGACAAATTCTTTTAATTTCTGCTTCTCAGGAAATGTCCTAATTTCACCATCATATTTGGGGGACAGTTTTGCCAGGTATATAATTCTTGGTTGGAAATTTTTCCCTTTCAGGTTTTTATATATACCATCCCATTGTCTTCTCACCTGCATGGTTTCTGCTGAGAAATCTGAGCTTATTCTTACTGGTTGCCCCTTGTAGGTAACTTTATTTTTCCCGTGTTGCTTTTAGGATTCTTTCTTTGTCTTTGGTTTTGATAAGTTTGATGATGATATGTCTTGGTGGTTTTCTTTTGGGGTCTGTTCTGTTTGGAGTTTGTTGGACTGTATTCTTACCTTTAATCATACCAGGAAAACTCTCTTCCAACAAATCTTTGACAATTTTTTATGTGGTTTTATTTGTCTCTTCCTGTTCTGGAATTCCAGTTGCTCATTGGTTATTCCTTATGATGGTATCCCACCTTTTGTTTTGATCGTTTTTCTGATTGACCCCTTTCCAAAGAAGTATTGAGGTATTTGCCTTGAATCTCACTAATTCTGTCTTCCATTGATTCAGTTCTACTCCTTTGCCCATTCAATGCTTTATCTATTTCTGAAAAGTTAGTATTAATCTTCTGTACTTAGGTCTGTAGATTTTGTATCGTTTCTAATTTTTCCTTTATTTTGTCATTTTGTTCTTATATTGTCTTTTGAAATTGTTCTAGGATTTTCTCAACTTTGTCAGTGTTTTCCTTGAGCTGTCTCTCAATTCGTTGAAGATACCTAAATATAATTCTTTGAATTCCCTATCAGGGATTTCCACTGCTGCGTCTTCCTCAGGGATGTGTTTTGGGTCTGTATCCTCGTCCCTTTTTTCTCCTGCTTTATCTTGCTTCTTTGTGTGGACTATGATGCTCTGTTGTCTCTGAAGCATTGTGATGTTTTTGTGTTTATATTTAATTGGTGATTGTATGTTGGAGTGACTTACCCACAATTTTCATTTTCTTTATTTTGTTTGTATGTTATCTGTGTAAGCAGGGTACTGCGCTGTGCTCCTCTATTCACTACTTGGCAGCACTTATACACTCACCACCTGTCTCCTTTCCCGTTGTCTGCCTTCCATATGTCCCTGCCATCTTTGGCAAACAGATCCTATTCTTAGTCCCTGGAATCCAAATGAGAATGCTATCACTTTAAAATCCAAAGTGGCTGCTGCTTGTGAACATTCAAAATGGCTGTACTCTTAATTACTTTCAGTATCCAAAATGGCCACCACTTGTAAACATTCAAAATGGCTGCACCCTCGGTCACTTTCAATATCCAAAATGGCTGCTGCTTATAAATAATCAAAATGGCTGCACCCTTAGTCACTTTAAATGTCCAAAATGGCCACCATGTGTAAATAATCAAGATGGCTGCACCCTCCAGACAGCCGAAAGTCCACAGCTCAGGTTGTCTCGCTCTTTGCTGTTTCTCTTCGTAGTCATAGGTCACCAGTGCAGTTGTCTGCGCAGCCCTTGGTGACCAGGGCTGATCTTTAAGTCAATGCTCAGGTTCCAACACCACTTGTAAATATTCAGGCTGTGGGTGCCATCGGAGTAGCTGACAGTCCACTTCTCTGACCGTCTCGGTACTCACTGTTTTCATTCATATTTTTCCGCTAGTTTGTTCCTAATCCACTTCTGTATACTTCCTTTCAAAGCTCAGGCCTCCAGGATTATCTTCTGTATTTCTGTCAATTGGTTTTTCTTTTCTTATTGAAGAGGGTCTGTGGAACTTGTCTGCTTATTCCACATCTTACTGGAAGTCTGCGTTTTCTTCTTTTAAGCACCAGTAGGTAAGAGAATCTTTTCTTTTTGAGTATTTTCCCTTTACCTCCCCTCTCTTTCACTTGTTCTAAGAGTTCTCCCAGCACATTCTCCTGTGATACCAATTCTGACCATTGAATAGTGCTTATATGTAAGCTTCATGATAAGCAGAAAAAATCTTTTGCATATACTTCTCCAGGAAGACAGGAAGATAATCTTGTTTAGCATCAGTAGCTTAATCACTTCTGAAAACTCTAACTTCCTTTATCTGCTTTCTTCCCCATCCAGCCTAGAACCTATAACCTATCTCTGGCAAGAGAATTGTGTTTAAATGTATTGTTTTCTTAATTCTCTGTTATATCATTTAACAAGACCCCAATCCTGATTTTGTTCCAAAGTCTAACTTAGTACCTGTGTTCCTAATCAAAGTTTGAGAGAAAGTATATAATTTTGTCACTAACTTTATTTGGACAAGCACCTCTTGTATTTATTCCTAGTCAACTTTCTTTTCTCATTTTGTACTGATTTTATCAGATCTTCACTACTGTTCTCTTTCTATCTTTCATTCAGATGACCTTATATTTGTTTTCACAGGAAGAAAAAAATGAATTCCTTATCTTATTGGAGCTTCCTCACATTTGTGCCCCTGGACAAACTTACTTACCTGTGTTTATACCAGTTCTTACTTAGTTTCACTATAGAAAGTATCACATTACTCTATGCAGTAAGTCTCATTCTGTCCTATCTTCTTCAGCTATTTATCCTATCTCTTCAGTGCTTCCCATTCAGTTATCTCTTCCCCTGGACTGATAAACATGTTCAACTTTTAACTTCTCTTCAATCATATGCTCCTTTTAAAATCTGACTTCCCAACGTATTCAATATGAATATCAAAGTTCTCACTATTACCTTCTGAAATCTGGTTCTTGGAGACCTCTTAGCCTTATTTCGTCACATTTGCCTTATGTCTTTTTGTCTAATCATGTCAGATAAATACATCGTCCAGATTTGCTAGAAACAACTTTTTATATATCCATATGTTCTTACCTCTCATACTTCCTCTGGAATGCTAGAATAAGCTTTCCCCATTGTATATATAACTTTTATATATTCTTTAAAATTCAAGTCTAGGAAGCTTCACCTGATCAGACTTGCCCTGCCAAGTATAGGTTTGGTACCATCCTTTCTCCACATCCCTACATTCATCTATTATAATGTTGTATTTTAAATTGCATCCTATTATTATTTCTGATCTTTCTGCCTCCATCCTAAGACTGTGAACTCCCAAATCTAGGATGCACCATTCACAGAGAGTACAATGTGATTGGTACCTCTGATACCTCCTGGAATTTTGTAACAGAGCTTTTGCCTCTTACCTCTGTATTTCCAAACCTCACTTAATGCCTGGGCATTTGTACATGACTGATTAATAAATAGCTGCCTAATTTATTAGCTTACCTCTGTATCCTTTGAATTTTTACAAACAGAACACAAACTTAAAAAAGAAAAAAAATTAGACATTTGAGGTACAGAAAGTTTCAATGATTTATTTATTGCCACATGAGTCATTGTTTCACTATGCAATAAATAGACCAATTTATACTGTGATGGTATAAGATATATTTCTAGCTTTAAGTAAAAGTTTTAATAGATGATAGACAATGCACTTAAATTTTTATATTTATCTTGTATATAAATGCCTTTTGATGTATCAATTATATAATTACCATTTAATCTCTGTTTTTATTTTAAAACTAGATATGAGCACTTTTCTTCATGCCTTAATCAAGTATTAGGTCTTCTTAATGGGAAGGATCCCGATTCTTCTTTAAAGGTATGTGGAAACATAAGTTTATTTTACACTTTAAAAAAACTATAAAACCCACTACCATTGAGTCAGTTCCAACTCATAGCAACTCTATAGGACAGAGTAGAACTGTCCCATAGGGTTTGCAAGGCTATACATCCTTACAGAAACAGATGCCTCATCTTTTTCCCATGGAGCAGATGGTGGCTTTTAACCACCACCCTTTTGGTTAGCAGCTGAATGCTTAACCATTGTGCCACCAGAGCCCAAAAAAGCTGTAAAGTTTGGGAAAACACTTTGAATTTTCACAAACTAAAAGCCGCCTAACAGATGCTCAGATCAGGAAATAGCATCATCAGCACCCTAGAAACCCTTCTTGTGTTCATTTTAATCACGACCCACCACTTTACCTTCCTCCCTGCCCCACAAGGATACCCACTACCCTGAATTCAAAAGAATACTTTGCTTTTCCTGTTCTTTTAACTTTACATAAATAAAATCTTACATATTCTTTATCTAGACTCTTTTGGTCAATATTATCTTGTTAGATTCATTCATGATTATTTCTTCTGTTGATGCATATAGGCCATTATGAAGAGTCTTGCTTTTAACAGTTTTGTGACATTATGTACATGTTTCCCTTGAGTAAATACCTACTAGTAGAATCACTGAGGTACACATATGTTCAGGAAGTACCATGAAGCAGTTTTCCTGAGTTGGTTGTACCAGTGAATGAAGATTCCATTCACTGTATGTTCTTGTCAATATTTGGTATTTTTCATTATAGCCAGTCTAATGGTTATATAATAGTACTGCAGTATAGTTTGAATTTGTATTTCTTTAATGACATTTAAGTTGAATACCTGTTTGAAGTATGGCATTTATTGCCCAACAGTTTTCTTTTTGTTGTTGTTTTAAGGTATTTGTTCTTCTTTTCTTATTGCTTTCCAGAGTCTTTTTTGAAACATTTTCATAGATGAAATTCTTGGATAATCTATTCTATATATTTGTGAATCCTAGAATATCCAGAATTTCTTTTATATGCAATGTGAGAACTATTCCTAATGACAGTCTGAATGGGTCTTGATAGAGTGACTAGAAATATGGGCTAAATAAAAATTATTTGAATACAGTATATGTGCTAGATAAAGAATAGAAGATACATACAACAAGGGAAAAATTTAATAATATTGACTTAAAGGTTAAATTAGCTCAGGAGTTCAGGTATGGCAAAAGAGTAGAAACATTGCACAAGTGCCATGTAGTATCAGAAAACCTGAAAAGAATTACAGAAGTAAAAGTAATAAAAAAAATCTCATTGTAATACACAGTGATAGGGAACTGTGAAAAAGCACCTTAATGTGGGGGAGAATAGTCAAATATCTTACGTTTTATATTATAGTAGGAAAATGTGCTTGATTCTAAGGCTGCTGTAACCTTGAACACAAATCCTGACAAGGGTGGCACAAGAAAGGAAAAGAATAGACCACTCTCTTTTATAGATGCAAAATTCTAAATACAATATGAGTAGATCACAGCCAGTGATATAAAACAAAGGGCATCTCGTTACCCAAGGAAATTAATCCCAGGAATGCCAGGGTAGTTTTGTGTTTTTAAATTGATATAATTCATCGCAGAAAAATCATATTATCTCATTACAGATAGACTCACTGCCGTCAAGTCAGATCCGACTCATAGCAACCAGTCCAATACTTCAGGGAAAATGAACAAGAAATAGGGATTTCAAAGGAATAAGTAAAACTCATTAGTCAGATGACATGATTACAAATACAGAAAGTCTAAAATCTATAAAAATAACTATTAAAATTAAGGAATGTATTTGGCCAGTTTTCTGGATACAAAAATCTATCTATTTATATGTAAATTCTTATGCTGGCAACAAAAAATAGAAAAATTTCTTGAATCATACCATTCACAATATCACCAAAAAAAAAACACAAAGAACTATGCCTAAGGGATAATCTAACAACAAATACTTAAAACCTCTACTTTCAAATTAGAAAACACAAGAAAATAAAAGACCTAAATAAACAGAGTGATATACCAAGTTCATGGATTGGAAGAGTCTTTAACATAAGGTCAGCCAAAATCATGGCAGGGTTTTATTTTATTTTGGTATGTAAAATTTGGAAAGCTGATTATAAAATTTATGTGGCTGTATAGTCTTCAGGATGAACCAAGAAAAAAAAACTCACTGCCATTGAGTCGATTCCAACTGATAGTGACCCCCATTTGGTTTCCAAGTCTGTAAATCTTTACAAAAGTAGATTGCGCCATCTTATTTCCACAGAGCAGCTGGTGGGTTTGAACGGCCAGCCTTCTGATTAGCAGCCAAACACCTTACCCAGTACACCACCAGAGTGTAGCCCTAGGAATAGCAAAGGCTATCTTGAAGAAAGTGGACAAAGTTGAAGGCCTTAAATTACCAGATATCAAGACTTATATAAAATTGTAATAATAATAATTAATACAATGCAGTATTGTATTGTAAAAAAGGATAAAGTGGGCTGCATTAAAATTAAAAGGTTCTGTTCATAAAAGGCCACCAGTAAACAAGTGAAAGACAACTCAGAATGGGAAAAGATATTCACAATACCTAAATTCAAAAAAGTATTCTTATCCAAAAATATGTATATATATTAAAATAACAGTAGGCACTTGACTGCTAACCAGAAGGCAGGCGGTTCAAACCCACCAGCCACTCCTCAGAAGGAAGGTTGGGCAATCCTACTTCCGTAGTGATACTGCCTCAGAAACCAAGGAGGGGTCGCTATGAGTCGGGGCCAACTCGACGGCAAACAACAACAACAAGAACATATAAATCCAAAAAAAAGACTGATAACCCAATTGCTAATGGGACAAGGAGTCAGCGCCTTCTGACCTCCTCTAACTACATAAGAGGAAGACAGAATCACCATCAGCAGCCCAAGGCCTATTATGAGGCCAGACATGCCACCACCTTCCAGCCCTCCTGCTAATCTTTATACCAACCATTCCTCCCACGACACCCACCACCTCTCTGTTGGGTTCAGTAATTCACTGCAGTGGCCACACAGAACTCAGAGATTATGGGGTTTATTAGGGAAGCAACAGGCTACAATTCAAGCTCAGGAATGCTCTCAGTCTCTCTCAGCCAACAGTCTCTGTCAGTAGCATGTCTCTCTCAGCAATGCATGTCTCTCTTTCTCAGCAACACGTTTCTCACAGATTCCTCTCTCAGCAGTTTGTTGCTATAAGCTGTGCATCTTTCGAGAGACTCCTGCCTTTAGGAGGGTTCCTTTTGAGCCTGGCAGAGTGGTCAAACTAACAAATCCCAACATTAGAATTCTATGCACCTAAGAGACAGAACTTCCCAGAAGATTGCTTTGTTTTGCTCTAGGTGGATGACTTTAACAAGCAGCTACTCAGTTACTCATAGCAAAGTGGGTGTTACAAATACTATGTTTAGGAAAGCCATGTCATGTAATTTACTACATCGCACCTGTAGATACCTGAGCAAAAATCTTGATCAGTAATGAAATTGTTGCTCAACTTCAGTAATCTTTGGAGCATCCTAAATGTAAATAGTAATGTGATACCACTACCAAACCAAACTCACTGCCGTCAAGTCGGATCCCACTGTAGCGCCCCCTCCTTGGATTTCTGAGGCAGTATCTGTGGTAGCCTAAGGCACTTGACTGCTAACCAGAAGGCTGATGGTTCAAACCCACCAGCCACTCCTTAGAAGAAAGTTTGGGGCAATCTGCTTCCGCCAGCCTTCTGCTTAGCAGTCAAATGCCTTAGGCACTAAACCATGACTGCACATCCACTGAAAAACAAAACAACAAACTATGGTTCAGTCAGTTCTGATTCATGACAATCTCATGTGTCAGAGTAGAACTGTATTCCATAGGGTTTTTAATGGCTGATTTTTTTAGAAGTCGATCACTAGACCTTTCTTCCTCAGTGCCCCTGTGTGTGGATTCAAACGCCAACATCTGGTTAGCAGCCAAGCACATTAACTGATTATGTTACCCAGAGACTACCAATAGATGGTTAAAATAAAAAATAAGGGGACTGTCACGGTAAGCTGAGAATGTGGTGGATATATCATTCTCATAGAATACTGATGGGACTGAAAATTGCTACAACTACTCAGGACAACTGTTATCTATTATTGCTGAACATATGCATACACTGTGGCCCAGCAGTTCCACTCTTAGGTATTTACCCCAAAGAAATGCATACGTATGTTCATCAAAAGATTTGGTTCATAGCAAGCATTACACTCCTTGTAGCCAAGAACTGGAAACAGCCCAAATGTCCATCAGTAGTATAATGGATAAACAAATGGTAGTGCATATTATGCATCAGTGACTATGAATGAAAAGCAGTTACATGCAACATGGTAGATGAGTCTCACTAACATAATAATAAACAAAACATGTCAGACATAAAAGTGTACACTAGGATTCTACTTATGTAAAATTCCATGTGGGTTTCTTTGTATAAATTGGCAGGCAGAATCAAAAATATATGTGGAAATGCAAAAGTCTGAGAACAGCAAAGACAAAATTAATCTGTGGTGTCAAGAATCTAGTGGGGAGGCATAGTTGGGCTTTGCCCAGGAACGGGTACAGGTTCCTAGAATACTGGTAGAGCTTGCTTTCTTGAGTTGGTTGGTAGTTGCACAGGTGTGTTCACTTTGAAAATCCATCTAGCTTTACACTAAATGATCTATCTGTTTATGTTGTATTTCAGTTAAGTGTACAAGAGAAAGTATGTTTATATTTGCTTGGGTGTGAGTCATATATCTTTGGTATAATGTACAAGAAGCTGATAATATAGTTCGCCTCCAGGGAGAGTGACAGCTAGAGGTCAGGGTAGTACCTTTGACTTTGGAACCCTGCATATGTTTACTTACTCAAAAACAAGTACTACAACTTAATTTTTTAGGAATAAATCAAAATTGTTTATCATTTCTTATGATAAATTTTAGTGGACTAAGTTGTATTAAAATCACATACTATCTCATTTACATGTTCTTTACATGAAACAATGGTAAAGAGAGATAGAAAATAAGTGGATAGACAGATTACCAAGAAAATTCAAACAAAGTGATAGATTAGTAGTATATGAAATAAGGTGCAATTTAGTTTTGTATAAGCTAATAAACAGTTTGCTATGGGATGCTGTATAACAGTATAAGGCCCAGTTTATGGTGTAGAAGACGGTCATTAAGGGGCATAATATGTAAATTTTGTGTGGAAGTAGCCAAATTCAACATTTTAAAGCTTGAGGGTGCTATTTTTAAATCTTGCCCTAATGTTTGTTTTAGTAACAATTCTTAAATCTTAAGTGTAAAAATGGCATGAGGGAAAAGGGTCATCTGGCCTTGTCTAACATCACAACTGGGAGGAGGATCATTATCAACAGCTCAAGGCTGATTCCTGTGAGGTGGAGGTCAGATCTGCCTCCCCCTCTGACTTTCTTACCAATTCTGACACCAACTGTCCCTCCCAGCGTACTTTCTGTTTCTCTGCTGGGTTCCATAATTTGTTGCAGTGGCCATACAGAACTCATGGGAAAATACTCACAGTTACGGGGTTTAGTAGGGAAGGAAAAGGTTACAGTTCAGGATCTGATATGACTCAGGATATAGTTCTTCGATCGGGACAGTCTTTTCTCAGCATTGCATGCAGGCACACCTCTCTCTGGGCCTCAGCCTCTCAGCCCTGCAGCCCCTTGGACTCTGCCCTGCTCTGGCAAGTATTACAAAGTTCTTGTTGCTCTGCCAGTAGGTGCGTAGAGGCACCCTACTCTGCCAATAAGCCTTGGCCTTATGATGCTTAGTTCTAGTTCATGGGTCAACAAAAAGTTCCCCCTAATGCCCATAGGCAGCCTACTCTGCTAGAAAGGCTCCCGTCTGAAGACATTCAACTTTTTCACTCCATGGGTCAGTGAGCTTAACTCCATGAATAAGTGCCTAGAGGCATCCTACTCTAGCACCCTACTCTGCCAAAAAGTGCTCTGCCTGAAGGCACCCAGCTTCCTTGCACTATAGGGCAGGAAGACCACTGTTCTGTCTTATACCAGTCTCTTGGTTCTGCTGCCACCATTTCTCTGCCACTGCTTCTTGTTGCCTCTGTTGTCACAGCTCTCTGTTTCCTAGATCAAGGAGGTTCAGTGCAGGGATCTCTGTCCAAAGGACGTACACCACTCCTGACTTCTTGATGGTAGTGAGATTTCCCCTTTCTGCCACTAGGATGGCTCATTTTAAGTAGTGAGAGGGCAAAAGTGATGGATCCCACATTAGGGGTCCATGTCCTTAATTTGCATATTGTCACCTCCACAAGGGTGCCATGTACCTTATTAACATTATTTGCAAGTGATTCAATCCCATTGGTGGGCCACAAGCTCCTCATATTTGCATAGTCCTACTGGTCATTTGATGGGAATTACAAAAACTATGGCTAGAAGGGCCTCTGGTAGCATAGTGTCTAAGGCACTTGACTGCTAACCAGAAGGCTGGCGGTTCAAACCCACCAGCCACTCCTCCGAAGGAAGGTTGGGCAATCCTACTTCCATAGTGATACTGCCTCGGAAACCCAAGGAGGGGTCGCTATGAGTCGGGGCCAACTCGACAGCATGTAACAACAACAAGAAGGACCATATTAAGTAATTCACTGCACCACATTAGGATAACAGCAAGTATTCTTAATTATTAATTTTAAGTCTTTCCATCTTAAAAACAAAACATTTGGTAATTTAAAAAAAAAAGAAAGAAAATTCACTATGGAAGTAGTACATTAGTTGAAGTTGCCCCTCTCCTCTACCTCTCACAGTCCTGCTTCTCAGTGGTGATTCTTGAATGCTGTTGAGTCTATTCTGACTCATAGCGACCCTATAGGACAGATTGTTGTTGTTGTTGTTGTTGTTATTTGCCGTCAAGTCGGCCCCCACTCATAGCGACCCCTCCTTGGGTTTCCAAGGCAATATCACTACAGAAGTAGATTGCCCAACCTTCTTTCCGAGGAGTGGCTGGTAGGTTTGAACCGCCAGCCTTCTGGTTAGCAGTCAAGTGCCTTAGGCACTATGCTACCAGAGCTCCATAGGACAGATTAGAACTGCCCAATTAGATTTCCTGCACTGAAATCTTATGGGAGCAGATCACTGGTGTTTTCTCCTGCAAAGCAGCTGGTGAGTTCAAATCATCCTTTCTGTTAGCAGCCAGGCACTTAACCATTTTGCCACCAGGACTCCTTTCATCAGAGGTGATATTTATTATTATTATTACTATGTGCTATTGAGTCAGACCCAACTCATAGTGACCCCTCCTTGGGTTTCTGAGGCAGTATCTCTACGGAAGTAGATTGCCCAACCTTCCTTCCAAGATAATAGCTGTTAACAAATCCCCTTGTAGCCTGGAACCTAATCACACATTTGAAAAATTATACTGAAAGAAAAATTAGAAGCTGCTTTTATTTTTTGTTTTAGAGTATTTTTTTAAAATGCTGTTTTTAGCTTCGTCGTTTGATTATATGCTAAAGTCTTGTGAAATTAACATTTAATGGAGACTTTATATTGCACAGGTTTTAGAATTACTTCTTGCCTTCTGTTCAGTGACTCAGCTGCGGCACGTGCTCACTCAGATGATATTTGAACTCTCTCCATCTGGCAATACCATTCTAGGAAGCCGTTCTAAATGTTTAGAACCTACTGTGGCTATACTTCGTTGGTCAAGCCAACCTGTGGAAACAACAGAAAACTGTTCTATTTTAGCATTGGCGTTATTCAAGGAAATTTTCGAGGTAATAGTGATTCACAAATTGACTTTCCACTTCGAATTAATGATTTGTTTTCAGAAATGTTCATAATAAACTTCCAGTCATTTCATTCCTTTAGGAAAACTTCAATCACTAGTAATCATACAACTCGCTGTGACTCAGCTACTGAAATTCAGCTATTGAATTTTTTCTGCCATGTGTTAAGTGTTTTCCTTTTTTTTTTTTTTTTCACTGAGTAGCCTATGTATATTCCAGTGACATAAATATATAAGTATAAACTATGATTTGTGTATTTGGGTTATTTTGTGACTGTCCTGATATATGACTATGCAGTAGTCAAATTCTATCTCTCCATCGCAGTAGATGCTCTCTACTATCTGTATTAAGTTATTGAATGGATTAATATAGGGAAATTGGATTTATCAGTGAAATGGAGTAGAGCAAATATATGTATGAATGATTGTGTTTCTTGAGTATTATGCACAAATTATTCTTTATATTGGTCTAGACTCTTAATCAGTTTTAGCATTTAAAACTCTTTTGAGATTCTTGATGGAAATTATCCATATGGTAAAGTACAAAGACCAACATCATTATTTAATATATATATTTAGCTAATTCAGGATATTATTATTCAGTAAATACTTCTAATTTAGAATAATTTAAAAATGACATACATAGTCCACTTAAAAAGGTTTTGTTCCTACAGAACAATAAAGCCTTATTGTTCTGTTTGAGAAAACAGTCATCAACTCCTTGAAACTGGCTGAAAAGATAGATTTTAAATAGGAATATTTAAGTAGGAGACTCAGGTCAATGAAGTAATTCTAAGAAATTTTAAAGAGAATGTTGCAGCTCAGTGATGACTATTTCTGCATCCTTTATTAAATCTTTATATTTAATCATTGTTGATGATAACTCTCCAGGATGTCATAGATACTGCTAACTGTTCCTCAGCTGATCGTTTTGTGACCTTACTGCTGCCTACAATCCTTGATCAACTTCAGTTTACAGAACAAAACCTAGATGAAGCCTTAATAAGAAAAAAATGTGAAAGGATGGTCAAGGCTATTGAAGTTATGTTAAATATCCTTTTCTGTCATCAACATGGAAACTATACAAATACCCCTTACTCATTTTCCCCTCATATATCATTTACTCATTTTGTCTTTATTCTCAGTGAAGTCTAGAAAACTTGTTTTTCTGTGTAAAACTGTTATGCTAAAATACATTCTGACAAACATTTTCAAACTTGAATGTTTTTACCACAAATTGAAGTTAGAAGATATGTCATAAAATGCTTATTCTATTCCTCTTTGTTAATTCCTTTTCTGTTTTTTAATACTAATTACTGCTCCTGATGACCAGTGGTGCCATTCTTTAGTGAGGTATATCAGAAGATGAGGAAATATTGGTAAAGTTATTATTATTTTAGCCCAGTTTTATTTTTAATTGTTATTGTTGTTGTGTGCCATCAAGCCATCTCCAACTCATAGTGACCTTATGTACAACAGAAAGAAACACTGCCCAGTCCTGTGCCAGCTTTATGATCTCTACTGTAACTGAGCCCATCGCTGCAGCCACCGTGTCAGTCCATCTTGTTGAGGGCTTTCCCCTCTTTCATTTACCAACCATGACATCCGTCTCCAAAGAATGGTCCCTTTTGACAACATGACCAAAGTAGGTGAGACCAAGTCTTCCGTGTAGGCATATGGATATTATCCTATCACTGACAGCATTGTACTTCAGGACAGATCTTGAAACATCTTTCGTCATGATGAATGGCACACCTTCCTCTTCAATTTGTCATTCCCAGCATAGTAGATCATATAGTTGTCTGATTGAAAATGGCCAAAACCAGTCCATTTCAGCTCACTGATGCCTAGGATATTGATCTTTATGTGTTCCATTTCATTTTTGACAACTTCTAATTTTCCTAGATTCATACTTCATACATTCCATGTTCTGATTATTAATGGATGTTTGCAGCTGTTTCTTCTCGTTTTGAGTCATGCCACATCAGCAAATGGAGGTCCTGAAAGCTTTACACTAACCACATCATTAATTTCAGCTCTTATTTTGAGAAGGCAGCTCTTTCCTAGTCATATCTTGAGTGCCTTGGGACCTGAGGGGCCTGTCTTCCAGCCCTATATCAGATAATGTTTCAGGGCTATTCATAGTTTTTCAGTGATTTATCAGACAGTGTTTCACTGCTATTCATAAGGTTTTCACTGGCCAATTCTTTGAGAAGTGGACAGCCTCTTCCTTCTTCCAAGTCTGTCTTAGTCTGGAAGCTCCACTGAAACTTGTGCACCATGGGTAACCCTGTTAGCATTTGAAACACCAGTGCCATAGCCTCCAGCCCCACAGCAACACAAGCCACCACAGGACGACAAACTGACAGGCAAGTTTGTCTCCCTTAGCTGTTCCAAACTGCTCCACTCCTGCTTTCTGACCTGCCCTACCTGTTCTGGCCCTCCAAAGCCAGTTCCCACTGCTTCCCAACGTATTTTTAATTGTGTGTTTTAAAGATGAAAGTCAGCCTTTAATAAATATGACATCACAGTAGAATATGAAAAAGATAAATTAACTCATTTCAGTAAAAGAAAACCATGACTGCTTTGAATGCCACTACTTAAGTTATATACAATGATGTTCTTAAGTCTTTATTTCAGTTTTATTATTTTTAAGATCAACTGATGCCAAGTTGTGAAGAAGTCAAAGTCCAAATTCTTTTAAAATTTCGTTTTCTATGAGCAGTGAGCTCATAGAAACAGCTGTATCTGTTACATTACATAGTAAGATATCCTTGTTTATCAGAACAAGAATTTGCTCTACTTTTTCCTGTCCTAGGGCAAACTACACTTCTTTTAATCTTCTCTCCAAACTACTGCTCCTTAATTTTCCTATTCTTTTTTTTTTTTCTTACTTGCTTTTATTGTGATAAAAACATAACACACAAGACATTAGCCAACATAACAACTTCACGTTTACAACTCGGTGACATTGATGACATTTTTCATGTTGTGCCACCGTTATTGCTCTCTCTTTTTTCCTCCCTCCTACCCTTGATAACCACTAATCATCATCCATAAGTTTTCTTTTGTTTTGTTTTTTTCCCAAAATACTATCTAAGACTCCTCCCACTCCCCATCCTGTCCTGGTAGCTAACAAAGAAAATTCCCTTCCATGTATAAACCTTTCCTTGACTTTTTACAACAGTGGACTCATAACAATATTTGTCCTTCTGTGATTGACTTACTTCACTCAGCTTAATGTCCTGGAAGTTCATCCATGTTATGTGGTGTTTGTCAAATTCTGCATTATTCTTTACAGTTGCATAATGTTCCATTGTATGTTTATACTATTAGTTCGGTTATCCGATCTTCCATTGATGGGCACTTTTATGTCTTTGCTGTTGTGAATAGTGCTGCAGTGAACATGGGTGTGCATACATCTATTCATGTCCTGCCTCTCACTTCTTTAGGATAATACCAAATAATGGGATTGCTGGATCAAATGGTATTTCTATTTCCAACTTTTTAAGAAATCACCATACCAATTTCCACAGTGGTTGTATCATTTTACAGTCCCACCAGCAGTGTATGGGAGTCCCAAACTCTTCACACCCTTACCTTATTTTCTGTCTTGTTGAACTTTGACATTAATGCTTGGGTGAGATGGTATTTCACAGTTTGCATTTCTCTAATAGCTGATGATCATGAACATTTCTTCATGTGTTTGCTGGCTGCCTGAATTATCTTCTTTGCTGAGGTGTCTGTTCATGTCTTTTGTCCATTTTTTAACTGGATTATTTGTCTTGTTAATGTTGAGATGCTGGAGTGTTCTATAAATTTTAGAGATAGATCCTTTGTCAAATATGTCATCACTGAATATTTTTTTTCCAATCTATAGTTTCTCTTTTGACTCTTCTGGAGAACTCTTTTGATGCACATTAGAATTTAATATTTAGAAGGTCCCAATAATCTCATTTATTTTCTGTTGTCTGTGTATTTTGGGTTATGCTTGATATTCTATATATGCCATAAATTAAGGCCCCTAAGTTTGCTCCTATTTTTTCTTAGATAAACTTTATAGTTTTAGGTTTCACATTTAAGTCTTTGATCCATCTAGAGATAGTTTTTGTGTATGGTGTGAGGTATGGATCTTGTTTCATTTTTTTGCAAATGGATATCCAATTTTGGCAGCACCATTTGATGAAGAGACTATCTCTTCCCTGTTGAGTGGATTTTGGCCTTTTGTCAAAGATCAACTGAAAATAGGTTGTTGTTGTTGTTATTGTTGTTATATGCCATCAAGTCAGACCTGGCTCATAGACACCCCTCCTTGGGTTTCTGAGGCAGTATCACTACGAAAGTAGATTGCCCCATCTTCCTTCCAAGGAGTGGCTGGTGGGTTTGAACCACCAGCCTTCTGGTTAGCAGTCAAGTGCCTTAGGCACTATGCTACCAGGGCTCCCTGAACATAGGTGGATGGATCTATTTCTGGGCTCTCAGTTCTGTTCCACTGGTCCATGTATCTGTTGCTGTACCAATATCAGGCTGTTTTGACTATGGTGGCTGTATATTAGGTTTTGAGATCTGAGAGTGTGAAACCTCCTACATTGTTCTTCATCAGTGCTTTGCTTATCTGAGGTCCATTTCCTTTCTATATAAAATTAATAATTGGGTTTTCCATGTTTTTAAAGAATGTTGATGGAATCTGGAACAGGATTGCATTAAATATATAGACTGCTTTGGATGATGACATTTTTACAATGTTCAGTCTTCCTATCCATGAGCATGGTATGTTCTTCCATTTATGTAGATCTCTTATAGTTTCTTGAAGTAGTGTTTTATAGTTTTCTTTGTACAGATCTTTGGAGTTCCTGGTAAGATTTATTTCCAAGTATCTTATCTTTTTTGGTAGCTATTTTAAATGATATTGAGATATAAAGAGAGGTCTCCTTTCAGAGACCTCTTTGCTGGTATACAGGAATTCAACTGATTTTTGTATGTTGATCTTGCATCCTGCCACTATGCTAAATCTTTCAATAAGTTCCAGGAGTTTCCTTGCTGAGTTTGTTGGGTTTTCTATATATAGGATCATATCATCTGTGAAAAGGTATAATTTTACTTCTTCCTTATCAATTTGGATGCCTTTGATTTCCCTTTCTTGGCTTATTGCCCCTGGATAGTACTTCCAATACAATGTTGAATAGAAGTGGTGATAGAGGGCATCCTTGTCTGGTTCCTGTTTGAAAAGGGAATGGTTTCGGTCTTTCTCCATTGAGAATAATGTTGGCTGTTGGCTTTGCATATATGCCCTTTATTATATTGAGAAGTTTCCCTTCTATTCCTGTTTTGCTGAGAGTTTTAAACAGGAGTTGGTGCTGGATCTTATCAAATGCCTTTTCTGTATCTGTTGATATGATCATTTGATTATTTTCCTTTATTTTACTTATATGATGGATGATATTGGTTGTTTTTCTAATGTTGAACCATCCTGCATACCTGGTATGAATCCCACTTGATCATGATGAGTTTTTTTTGTATATAGTTGGAGTCTGTTGGTATATTCATGAGGGATATTGATTGGTAGTTTTCCTTCCTAGTGGTATCTTTGCATACTTTTGGTATCGGGTATGCTTGCTTCATAAAATGTATTTGGGAGGATTCCATCCTTTTTTATGATTTGGAGTACTTTGAATAGGATTGGTGTCAGCTCTTCTCAAAATCATTGGTATTCTCCAGTGAAACCATCTGGGCCAGAACTTTTTTGGTTGGTAATTCTTTTATGACCTGTTTCATTTCTTCTCTTGTTATGGGTCTGTTCAAATTTTCTACCTCAGTCTGTGTTAGTTTAGGTAAGTAGTGTGTTTCTGGAAATCTCTGTTTCTTCTAGGTTTTGAAATGTGTTGCAGTACAGTTCTTCATAGTATCCTGATATTATTCTTTTTATTTCTGTTTGTTCTCTTGTGACATTGCCCATTTCATTTCTTACTTGTATCATCTGAATCTTTTCCTTCTTTTCCTTTGTTAAGTTTGCCAGTGGTTTGTTGAGTTTATTAATCTTTTCAAAGAACCAACTTCTAGTTTTCTTGATTTTTTTTCTATTGTCTTTCTATTTTGTTTCATTTCTTTCTGCTCAGATCTTTATTAGTTCTTTTGTTCTGGTGATTATGGGCATTTTTAGCATCTCTTTTTTCATTGTTGGAGATGTTGGGTTAAGGTGTTGGTTTTGGCTCACTCTTTTTTGATGTGTGCATCTATTGCTACAAATTGCCCTCTGATTATGGCTTTTGCTGTGTTCCAAAGATTTAGGTATGTTGTGTTTTCATTGTCATTTGATTCAAAGAACTTTTTCATTTTCTTTTTTGTTTCTTCTATTACCCAGGCATTTTTGAGAATGGTATTATTCAGTTCCTATGTGTTTGCTCTTTTTCTGTTGCTCTTTCTGGTGTTGATTTCTAATTTTATAGCATTATGATCTAAGAAGATGCTTTGCAGTATTTCAGTGTTTTTAAATTTATTGAGGCTTGCTTTGTGGCCTAACATATGGTCTATCCTAGAGAATGTTTCATGTGTGCTAGAAAAGAATGTATATTGTGTTGTTGTTGGGTAAAGTGCTCTGTAGATATCTATAAGGTCAAGTTAATTGATCATATTGTTTAGTTCTTCTGCATCTTTGTAGAGCTTCTTTCCAGTTGTTCTCTTATTTAAAGTGGTATATTAAAGTCTACTGTAGAGTCATCTTTTTGTCTGTTTAATTCTGTTATAGTCTGTTTTATGTTTTTGGAGCTCTTTCATATGGGTGCATATATATTTACTATGGTTATTTCCTCTTCTTCAGTCAATCCTCTAGTCATTATATTTTGTCCTTCCTTGTCCCTTATTGTGATTTTTGTCTTAAAGTCTATTTTGTCAGAAATTAATATTGCCACTCCTGCAGGCTTTTTACTGCCATTTGCTTGATATATCTTTTTCCAGGCTTTGATTTTTAGACTGTTTTTGTCTTTGTGTCTGAGATAAGTCTCTTGTGGACAGCATATTGATGAGTGATGTTTTCTTATCTACTCTGCAACTCTTTGTCTCTTGAGTGGTGCATTTAATCCTCTTATATTCACTGTAATTATTGACAAGTATAAATTTATTGATCTCATTTTGTTATATGCTTTTTCATGGTGTTGCTGATTTCGTTGTTCCGTATCATTTTCTGTGCAGAGCTCATTTTGGGCTTGAATTGTGTTGTCATCTCCTAAGTTGCTGTTGTTTTAGTATTTGCTAAATATTTATACTTTTCCTCTTTTTAATTTTTATCCCAGTGTTTATTATTTTTCTTTGAGTTTACCCTGTGATTTATAATTTTCTTCCCAAGTTTAAAACTGTCTCTTCTATCTTGCAATTGTCTTGATTTCCTCACCATTAGGAAGTTCTGTAACTACACTAATTATTCCCTCTGTTTGGTTTGTAGTTGTCTGCATTTACCAATTAATGTCTCTGGCTTCCTGTTTCTAGTTTTGTAGGCTTATTTTACTTTGGATACTTTTATAACTCAGCTAGTTTCCGTGTTAAGTCATCATGTGTGTTAATCATCAGTTGTTTGCTCTTGTTGGTTCTGTGTCCAAAGGACTCCCTTTAGCATCTCTTATAAAGTTTTTCTTGTTTTAACAGATTTCCTTAATTTCTCCTTATCTGGATATCTCCTAATTACACCCTCATATTTGGAAGACAATTTTGCTGGATATATAATTCTTGGTTGGAAATTTTTTTCCTTCAGGGTTTTATATATATCATCCCATTGCCTTCTCACCTACATGGTTTCTGCCAAGAAATCAGAGCTTGGTCTTAATGATTGTCCTTTGTAGGTAACTTTTCATTTTTTCTGTGCTGCTTTCAGGATTCTTTCTTTGTCTTTGGTTTTCATGAATTTGATTATGATATGTCTTGGTGATTTTCTTTTGGGGTCTGTCCTCTTTGGGGTTCATTGAACTTCTTGAATAGATATATTTTTGTCTTTCATCATATTAGGGAAATTCTCATCGAACGATTCTTTGAGAGTTTTTTGTGTAGTTTTATATGTCTCTTCCTGTTCTGGAACTCTTAACTACAAACACGTAGGTTATTTCTCTTGATGGTATACCACATGAATCTTTGGCTTTCTTTATTTTGTTTTGTTTTCTGATTGATCTCTTAATAAAGTAATATTAAGGTGTTTGTCTTCAGTCTCATTAATTCTGTCTTCTATTGATTCAATTCTGCTCTTTTGTCCATTCATTATTTTATCTAATTCTGAAATCTTAGTGTTATTGTTCTGGATTTGTTTGTTGTTTTTGTATCATTTCTAATTTTTTGTTTATCAATTTGTTCTTGAATTCTTTTCCTAAATTGTTCTAGAGTTGTGTCTGTGTTTTCCTTAATTTGTTATTTTCCTTGATCTTTTCTGTGTTTTCCTTTATCTGTATCTCAATCTGTTGAAGTTACCTAAATACAAGTCCTTTTAATTCCTCACCAAAGAATTCAAATCTGCTTCTTCCTCAGATGTTTTCTGGGTTCGTGTCTTGGTTCCTTGTTTCTACTACTTTATCTTCCTTCTTTGTGTCCACTGTGATGGTCTGTTGTCTCCAAGACATTGTGCTGGTATTGTATTTATGTTTAATTTATCATTGTATGTTGGTGTGATTTGCCCAAGAATTTTTTTTTTCCCCTTCACTGTGTTTTGAAATATCTCTGTGAATAGGATACTATGATCCTCTGTTCACTAGTTGTTAGCACCTCGTCACTTATCACCTGTCTCCTGATGGGTGTGATAAAGAAGAGAATATGCACAGATCTCTGTTAGCTGTTCATAAAGAGCAGTTGAGGATGGTATTGACCCCCATCTGTTGTTGGTTTCTTAGTGTAAAAGCAAGTAGTGGTCTTCATTCAGTGGGTGGGGCTGTAGGACGTGCTCATATGGTTGGGTTGTGTGAGAACAGTTGCTGGCTCCCACTCAGGAGGAAAAAAAAAAAATTAAATACCACCAAAAACATGAAAACAAGAGAAAAAAATCTCAAACTTCAAGAACAGGGAGGAACAATTACAAATAAAAAGAAAGGCAATAAATGAGAAGAAAAATTTTAAAACTATATTTAAAAAAAGATGAAAGATTATGACAAGAAGAGAAAAAATAACCCACAGTATCTGGGGAGGAGGGAATGAGAGAAAAGAGCAAGAGTAAAAAAATAGTAAAGAAAAAAATGGGAAAATAACAGAAGCAAAACAAAGAATGGGATGAACCAAAAGAAGGAAAAAAGACAGGAAGTTGGAAAAGGGAAGAGAAAAAGACAAAAACAAGAACCAAGGAAGGGAAAGAGGAAAAATAAATAGGTAAATGAAAAGGCAGTAGGAAGGAAGATGAAAAAAATTAAAAAAGAAAAAAAGAACTGTGGGGGGCAGGGCACAGCACCCAGGCTCTGTCAGGGCACCAACCAGGGTGGAATTCCTGTTGTTCAAGAAGGTGGATAGAGGCCAAGGATGGCCATACCTCTGTTCAGCATGAGGGTATGGGATAAAAGAGTAGCAAAGGAATGTCATACCTTTCTAGTCATCAGCCTCCAGTGCAGTTGTCCATGTTGTCCTTGGCAAACACAGCCTATTCTTAGGTCACTAAGGGTCAGAATCCTACTAAACTCACTGCTGTCAAATCGGATCCGACTCATAGCAACCCCTCCTTTGGTTTCTGAGGCAGTATTTCTGTGGAAGTAGATTGCCCACCCTTCCTTCCAAGGAGTGGCTGGTGAGTTTGAACTGCCAGCCTTCTGGTTAGCAGTCAAATTGCCTTAGGCACTATGCCACCAGAACTTACTAGGATATATTAAAACTGGGTGCACTGCTTGCAAATATTCAAAATGGCTGTGCCCTCAGGACAGCTGGAAGTCCCCAGCTCTGTGTGTCTCCTTCTTTATTGTTTTCCTTTCTGATTGTCAGGCACCAGTCAGTTCTTCCCCATGTAGTCATTGGTGACTAGAGCCAAATCTTAGGTTGCTACTGAGGACACACTTAAATATTCAAAATAGCTGCACCCTCAGGACAGCCGCTAGTCTGTAGCTCTGTTTGTCTCCTTGCTGACTGTTTTTGTTCATGTTCTTTTACAAGTTGGTGTGTAACCCGCTTCTTGATCCTTTCCTTTGAACCTCAGGGTTCTAGGATCGTATTCTGTATTCATGTCAGTTGGTTTCTCATTTCTTTGTTGCAAAGGGTCTGTGTAGTTTGTTTTCCTATTGTGCGATCTTGCCAGAACTCCCCAATTTTCCTATTCTTTTTTTTAAGGCATTTTATTGAAATATAATTTATGTACAGTGAAATACACAAAACTAAAGTGACATGGATCAATGCTTTTTTTTTTTTTCATTTCAGTGTTCCCTCCCACCCCTGGCAACCAACAAAGAACATTTCCCTCCATGTATAAACCTTTCCTTGACCCTCCACAACAACGAACTAATACTATATTTGTTTTTCTGTGATTGACTTGTTTCACTCAGCATAATGTCCTCCAAGTTCATCCATATTATGCAGTGTTTTGCAGACTCTACGTTGCAGACTCTACGTTGGTACTGCATAGCATTCCATTGTGTGTGTACCATAGTTTGGTCATCCACTTTTCTGCTATAAGTCTTAGAGATAAGTCCCTTGCCAGATATGTAATTAATCGGCAAATATGAATTTGTTGCAGTCATTTTTGTTATGTGCTTTTTCATGGTGTCGATTTCTTTCTCCCATATAATATTCTATGCTGAACTCGCTTTCTTTATGAATCGTGTTATCACTTCCTTCATTGCTATTGTTTTAGTATT
>NW_006921753.1:1658634-1660371 GCF_000298275.1 Orycteropus afer afer
AGTCTTATTGGTTGCCCCTTGTAGGTAACTTTTTGTTTTTCCTGTGTTACTCTCATGATTCTTTCTTTGTCTTTGGTTTTGGTAAGTTTGCTGATGATATGTCTTGGCGATTTTCTTTTGGGGTCTATCCTGTTCGGGGTCCGTTGGACTTCCTGAATGGATATATTCTCATCTTACCTCATACCAGGAAAATTCTCTTCCAGCAAATCTTTCACAAGTTTTTCTATGGTTTTATTTTTTTCTTCCTGTTCTGAAATTCCAATTACACATAGGTTATTCCTTTTGATGGTATCTCACATGAATCTTAGGCTTTCTTCATTTTGTTTTGATCTTCTTACTTATCACTTTCCAAAGAAGTGTTCTGGTACTTTTCCCATTCAATGTCTTATCTATTTCTGAAAATTTAGTATTAATCTTCTGGATTTTTGTCTGTAGATTTTGTATCATTTCTAATTTTTCATTTATTTTGTCATTTTGTTCTTGTATTGTTTTTCAAAATTGTTCTAGGGTTTTCTCTGTATTTTCTTTGATCTATCTCTCAATTCATTGAAGATACCTAAATATAATTCTTTTGAATTCCTTATCAGGGAGTTCCAATGCTGCATCTTCCTCAGGGAAGTACTTTGGGTCTGTATCCTAGTCCCTTGTTTCTCCTGCTTTATTTTGCTTCTTTGTGTAGACTGTGATGCTCGTCTTCAAGACATTGGAATGTTTTTTATTTATATTTAATTGGTGATTGTACCTTGGAGAGACATGCCCATGATTTACATTTTCTATGTTTTTTTAGTATGTTATTTACACAATCATGGTACTGTGCTCCTCTGTTCTCTAGTTGACAACATTTATATACTCACCACCTGTCCTTTCCTGTTATCAGCCTCTTGTATGTTCCTGCTGACCTTGGCAAACAGAGCCTATTCTTGAGTCCCTGGAATCCAAATTAGATTACTGTCACTTTAAAATCCAAAATGATTGCCATTTGAAAGATTCAAAATGGCTGCTCCGTTGACCACTTTACATATCCATAATGGCCACTGCTTGGAAACATTCAAAATGGCTACACCCTCGGTAACTTTAAAAATCCAAAATGGCCACCACTTGGAAACATTCAAAATGGCTGCACCCTCAGTCTCTTTAAATATCCATAATGACTGCCGCATGTGAAGAATCGAAATGGCTGCACCCTCCAGACAGGAGAAAGTCAACAGCTCAGTTTGTCTCCCTCCTTGCTGTTTCCCTTCCTAGTCATAGGCCATGAGCTCAGTCATCCCTGAAGCCCTTGGTGAGCAGGGTTGATCTTCAGGTCAATTCTCGGGTCCCAATACCACTTGAAGACCAGAAAAGATAGAAAAGTCAGCCGCAGGGATCCAGGAGAGGAGAGGGAACCCATGCCACGCCCCACAAGCAGCAAGGCGGGAAAGCAGGGAGAGTGCAGAAAAGGCAAAGGGGACCAGAACAGATAGAGGAGTCAGCCGCAGGGATTCAGGTAAGGGTGGTTGGAGAGATTTCCAACAGCTAAGGGAGACAAACTTGTCTGTTGTTTTGTCCTAATGTGGTGGTAACATGTTGCTGTGAGTCTTGAGGCTATTCCACTGGTATTTCAAACCCATTGTGGTGCATATGGTGCACAGGTATCAGCCCAGCTTGCAGACTGAGACAGACTAGGAAGAAGGAAGAGGCCATCCACTTCTCAAAGAATTGGCCAGGGAAAACCTTATGAATAGCTGAGAAACACTG
>NW_006921753.1:1660561-1671303 GCF_000298275.1 Orycteropus afer afer
ATGAATCTAGGAAAATTGGAAGTTGTCAAAAATGAAATTGAATGCATAAAGATTGATATCCTAGGCATTAGTGAGCTGAAATGGACTGGTTTCGGCCATTTTCAGTCAGGCAACCATATAATCTACTATGTCAGGAATGACAGTTTAAAGAGGAATGGCATGGCATTCATCAGTACACAGGATGTTTAAAGATCTGTCCTGAAGTACAATGCTGTCAGTGATAGGATAATATCCATACGCCTACAAGGAAGACCCATTAATACAACTATTATTCAAATTTATGCACCAACCACCAAAGCCAAAGATGAGGAAATTGAAGATTTTTATCAACTTCTGCAGTCTGAAATTGACCGAACATGCAATCAGGATGTGCTAATTATCACTGGTGACCGGAATGCAAAAGTTGGAAACAGAGAAGAATCACCAGTAGTTGGAAAATTTGGCCTTGGTGACAGAAATAATGCTGAAACTCACATGGCAGAATTTTGCAGGACCAATGACTTATTCATTGCAAACACCTTTTTTCAACAACACAGATGGCAGCTGTACATGTGGACTTCACCAGGTGGAACACATAGGAATCAGATTGACTACATCTGTGGCAAGAGGCAATGGAAAAAGCTCAATATCTTCAGCCAAAACCATGCCAGGAGCTGATTGTGGAATAGACCATCAACTGCTCATGTGCAAGTTCAACTTGAAGTTAAAGACAATTAAAACAAGTCCACGAGAGCGAAAATATGATCTAGAATATATCCCTCCTGAATTTAGAAACTATCTAAGGAATAGATTTGATACATTGAACATCAATGACCAGAAACCAGAAGAATTGTGGGATGACATCAAAAGCATCATCCATGAAGAAAGCAAGAGGTCACTAAAAAGACAACAAAAGAAGAGAAGACCAAAATGGATGACAGCAGAGACTCTGAAACTTTCCCTTGAGTGGAGAGCAGCTAAAGCAAATGAAGAAGTGACAAGATAAAAGAACTGAACCGAAAATTTCAAAGAGCAGCTCGAGAAGAAAAAAACAATTACTATAATGAAATGGGCAAAGACCTGGAGTTAGAAAACCAAAAGGGAAGAACACGCTTGGAATTTCTCTAGCTGAAAGAATTGAGGAAAATATTTAAGCCTTGAGTTGCAATATTGAAAGATTCTAAGGACAAAATATTGAGTGATGCAGGAAACATCAAAAGAAGATGGAAGGAGTACACAGAGTCACTTTACCCAAAAGAACTGGTCAATCTTCATCCATTTCAGGAGGTGGCATATGATCTAGAACCAATGGTACTGGAGGAGGAAGTCAAAGCTGCAATGAAGGAATTGGCGAAGGCAAGGCTCCAGGAATTGACCGAATACCCATTGAGATATTTCAACAAATGGATGCCACACTGGAGGCACTTACTCGGTTATGCCATGGAAGACAGCTGCCTGGCCAACTGACTGGAAGAGATCCATATTTGTACCCATTCCAAAGAAAGGTGATCCCACAGAATGTGGAAATTATCGAACAATATCATTAATGTCACTCACAAATAAGATCTTACTGAAAATAATTCAAAAATGGTTGCAGCAGTATATTGATGGAGAACTTCCAGAGGTGTAAGCTGGATTCAGAAGAGAATGTGGAACAAGAGATAACTGCTGTCAGATGGATCTTGGCTCAAGGCAAAGAATACCAGAAAGATGTTTACTTGTGCTTTATTGACTATGCAAAGGCATTTGATTGTGTGGATCATGACAAATTATGGATAACATTGAGAAGAATGGGAATTCCTGAATACTTGATTGTACTTATGAGGAACCTGTACCTTGACCAGAAGGCTGTCATTCGAATGGAACAAGGGGACACTCCATGGTTTAAAATCAACAAGGGAGTGTGTCAGGGTTGTATCCTTTCCCCATACTTAATCTGTATACTGAGCAAATAATCTGAGAAGCTGGACTATATGAAGAAAAACGTGGCATTAGGATTGGAGGAAGAATCATTAACAACCTGAGATACGCATACGATACAACTTTGCTTGCTGAAAGTGAGGATGACTTGAAGCACTTACTGATGAAGATTGAAGAACACAGTCTGCAGTATGGATTACATCTCAATATAAAGAAAACAAAAATCCTCAAAACTAGACCAATGAGCAGCACCACGATAAACGGAGAAAAAATTGAGGTTGTCAAAGAATTCACGTTGCTTGGTTCTTCAGTTGACACCAATGGAAGCAGCAGTCAGGACATTAGATGACGTGTAGCACTGGGCAGGTCGGCTGCAAAAGAACTCTTTCAAATGCTGAGAACCAAGGATGTCTCCTTGAGGACTAAGGTGCACCTGACACAGGCCAAGATATTTCCAATCACCTCATATGCATGTGAGGGCTGGACAATGAATAAGGAAGACTGAAGAAGAGTTAATGCTTTTGAGTTGTGGTGCTGGCAAAGAATGCTGAAGGTACCACGGACTGCCAAAAGAACTAAGAGATCTGTCCTGGAGGAAGTGTGGCCGACATGTTCCTTGGAAGCAAAGATGGCCAGACTTCGTCTCACCTACTTTGATCATATTGTCAGAGGGGACCATTCTTTGGAGAAGGATGTCATGCGTGGTAAGGTGGAGGGTCAACGAAAGAGGGGATGGCCTTCGACAAGATGGATTGACGCAGTGGCTGCGACAATGGCCTCTAATATAGCAAGGATCATGGAGCTGGTGCGGAATTGGGCGATATTTTGTTCTGCTGTGCATGAGGTCTCTATGAGTCAGAAACGACTCAACAGCACTTAACAACAACAACACCATTTGGAAATATTCAGGCTGTTGGTCCCATCATAGTAGCTGACAGTCCACAGCTCTGACCATCTCTGTACTCACTGTTTTTTGTTCAGGTTTTTCCACTAGTTAGTGCCTAATCCACTTCTGCATAGTTCCTTTCAAAGCTCAGGGCTCCAGGTTTATCTTCTGTATCTCTGTCAATTGGTTTTTCTTCTTTTCTTGTTGAAGAGGGTCTGTATCACTTGTCTGCCTATTCCTTCATCTTACTGGAAGTCCAGTTTTTCTATTCTTTTATAGCAGCGGATCTCAATCCTGACTGAGAATCAACTGGAAAACACTTTTTAAATAGTAACACCAGATCCTTACTTCTAGAGACTCTAATTTAATTGTAATAAAATGAAACCCTAGGATCAGGGGTGTGTTTTATGTATGTGTTTTAGTTTAAACTTACCCACGTGATTCTGACAAGTTGAAAATCACTATAGTCAATATACATGATTATTCTTTCTGACCTATTTGTAATTAATATATTCAAGCAGTCTGTCATTGAATGGTACTATAATTTGCTCCTTTTTAATGATTAGCATTCAACTTAATTTACCATATACAAATATGAAGAAATAACTTCCTTTAGTTTATTGAACCATTATGATTGCTCCTAACGAAAAATTAACATCCAGTGGAAGAGTCAGATCTTATTTTACCTTTAGTCAAAAATGTTTGGTGGTAGTCCATGTGTGTCATTAATTTGAGTCACTTAAATTCCTGAGCTCCAGTTCTTCAGTCTGTTGCAGAACTAATATACCAGTAATTACACAAGATTGCAATGATGAGATATTTGTATGAAATCATCTTGAATACTATATATCCAGCTAGTTGTTGTCAAGTTGATTTTGACTCATGGCAACCCTGTGTGTCAGTAGAAGTGTGCTTTTTAGGTTTTCAGTGACTAATTATTTTGGAAGTAAATCAGTAAGCCTTTGTTTTGAGCCACCTTTGGGTAGACTTGAATCATCAGCCTTTTGATTAGCTGCTAATGCATTAACCTTAGTTTGCACCAAACAGGAACTTCAAATGCTGTAAAATGCTATACAAATATAAGATATTTTGAGAATATTTTTGTTTGTGTTCCTTAACAAAAACTTACCTCTTTGTGGAGATGACACTCTCAAAATGCATGTTGCGAAAATTCTGACTACCATCAAATGTACCACTCTGATCGAACAACAATTTACATATGGCAAGATTGACCTTGGATTTGGAACAAAGGTAGCAGATTCTGAATTGGGGTAAGTATATGAAATATAAATGACAAAATGATAAGGCACATTTTCTAAAAATCAAAGGATGTGATTTTATGGTATTGGTTTTTATCCCTTTTGGAGAATCATGCCTAAGTATGTTATATCAACTCAAAGTATAGCAGAGAATTACCAAAAATATTTTCATAGTTAATTTATTTTTTTAATTAATTCAATCTATACATTATAAGCCTCTGAATAAATGTTTCAAAACTGTTATTTAATGATTGTTTAGGTTTATTTTAATTAATTGTGATTGTCTATGAGTTTCCTGTACTCCTGACCATTTCCTTTCTTGAACTCCTTTTTGACATTTTTATTCATTTAATTTTACATTGGGTAGATTTTACTGCAGGGAAATAATTCACTACAGGTTTCCTTTTAATAGAGACAAGTCTTTTTGCTTAATGTTAAAGATGATTTTTCCTGGTAGTAATAAAAACCAAACCACACTCAATGCTGACAAGTCGATTCAACTCATAGTGACCCCTCCTTTGTTTCTGAGGTGGTATCTCTACGGAAGTAGATTGCCCAGTCTTCCTTCTGAGGAGTGGCTGGTGGGTTTGAACCATCAGCCTTCTGGTTAGGCATGCCACCAGAGCTACTGTTTTATGCCCTTACTCCATCATGAATTCAGTTTAACAAATCTTAACTGAAGGACTACTAAATGCTAGGCTTTGATTTTTTGAAATTTCCATAAATGTCTTAATTGTCAATGATCGTGCTCAAGAACAGGTAATCTCTTTTTACTTTTTTTTTTTTTTTTTGGTACTTCTCAGGTACAAATTTTAGAACAAAGCTTGGTATAATTCATAACAGTGCATATTTGGTGTTCAACAAATCTCTGTTTCCGAAGGATGCCCTGTAGTGTTGATATTCCTATGACAAGCTAAGAAATAGGTCATATTTCTTAAAGCCCCAAATCACTCTTACTAATTTTGAAGCAGAAAGTCAAAAGGATGTTAATATTTGAAAGTAGAACTAGAAACACTGTCTAAACCTGCGTTATTAATGCCAATGTGTTGTCTTTGGGTCTGGATTATAAGGATGATGATAAAATATTTTACCTTCTTGAGGTTTAAAGCCAAGTAAGTGTTGGCTTTTTGTTTTCCTTAGCACTATGAAGGGAAATAAGCTCTACGCAATTTTTGAGTTATCTAATTTAACTACAACTTATTTTTAAAGCAAACTTGCTGCTGAAGTAATTTTGAAAACTCTTGATTTGATGAACAAACTTAAACAATTAGTTCCTGGTATGGAAGTAAGCTTCTACAAAGTTCTTCAGGTGAGTTAAACTCTTCAAACATTGAAATTTATTCATATGTAAAGGCTCACTTTTGTATGAGTTTCTGTTTTAATATTATTTTTCTTTTGAAGATGTTTTTCTTAGAATTGACTATCAGAAGAAAGTTTAAAGTTGTTACATGTCTTAAGTACTTGTAGTATTGTCACTACATAATTATTTTACATAATTTGACAGAAACTGAACATAAGTGCTCCTGAATCAAATGTTGAGAATGTTTATTATAGTAGTGCCGTCTCACCCTTTTCCTTCCTTGTGTGATACTTTGAAGGTTCTTCCTTTGTTTCTGTTGGCATTGTTGTGGGATAGATATATTTTGAGGTTTGTATGTTTGAATCAGAATTGCAAGGGAATAGAGAGACTTCTGGAAGAGAAAGATTTGATTGTACTGATAATAAAATTAGAGGGGATGTGCAGAAAATTGCTAACAAATTTGATTGATCGTGTAGCTCAATTCCAAAACCAAACCCATTGCCATTGAGTCGATTACAACTCATAGTTGACTTATTAGCCCAAGGTAGAACTGTCCCAGAATTTACAAGACTGTAAATCCTAGTGGAAGCACACTGACTCATCTTCTCTTGTGGAGCAGCTGATGGGTTTGAACTGCTGACGTTTGGGTTAGCAGCCAAATACCTTAGCAACTACACCACCAGCACTCCTATAGTTCAGTAAGAGGTCTGTATATCTGCTTTGATAGTTACAGTACCTGGCTTGTAATAGGAGTTTAACAGGCACAGGTAAACTGATGTACTACATTTTTGAAACTAACAGAGATGGCTCTCGTGTCTGTATAGTCAGGGTGGAAGCCCAAACTAAAACCTTAAATGGGGTTACAGTGACTGCATATACTTAAGACCCTGGATTCTTATGTTGCCTCTACCATTTGTTAGCCAGGGCATCCTTAAGCAAGTGATTTCACCATGCTGACCTACTATTTCCTTGGCTATAAATTGGAATAATAATTCTATTCTCTGAGTAGAATTAAGGAGCTCTGGTAGTGTAGTGCCTAAGGCATTTGACTGCTAACTAGAAGGCTGGTGGTTCAAACCCACTGGCCACTCCTCGGAAGGAAAGTTCAGCAAACTACTTCTGTAGTGATATCACCTTGGAAACCTGAGCAGGGGTCGCTATGAGTTGGATCTGACTTGATGGCAGTGAGTTTGGGTGGTTTTTTTTTTTTTTTTGGTAGGGAGGAGTTATGGAAGGTTATGGAAATAAATGCCACATGTTAGCATAGTTGTATGGAATTAGATTATACTTTAGTACCTACATGGCACTCATCATTTTAAAATATTGATAATTATAAAGGACTTGTATTTTGATATTTTCTCTGCTAATAACTTGATAATGTATGTAGCTTTTAAAAAATTGGGGTTAAATTGATTTTATATCAGATCTTAGGAGATGTGCTTCATAATAGATGATTTGGGGCTTATAGTAGCATAGTGGCTAAGGCCCTTGACTGCTAACCAGAAGGCTGGCGGTTCAAACCCACCAGCCACTCCTCAGAAGGAAGATGGAGCAATCTACTTCCGTAGTGATACTGCCTCGGAAACCCAAGGAGGAGTCGCTATGAGTCGGGTCCGACTCGATGGCACATAACAACAACAACAACAACAAGTGTTAATGTAAAATATTTACTGTTATGAAGGACTTATACTTAAAGTATAATTGTTTCAGTCAGTAAATTTAAATGTTCTAATTTGAATTTTACTTTTATTTATGGTTTTAATTAATTTGGAAATGATTAAGCCATTTTTAAATTTTTCTTCTTTTAAATGATAGCTAAAAAATAAATCAGAGATCAGTCAGTTGTAGATGAGATTTTAAATTCATCATAATATTTAAGGTGTGATTTTCAAAGGCACAATAAAAAGAATTCAGAATCTTTGCCAGAAAATTTTTAAGCTTGTATTCACATTGATTGTACACACAGTGTACACAGCAACAACAAAGTACAGACTAATCATACACTCAAGTGTTAGATAAACCACATTGAAGTTTACCTAGAATTATTTTATGATTTAGCTCTGTTTACTTACCTTACACTTAAAGGCTTAGCATTGTTTTTTCTCCTTTTGCAAGATAACTTGCTTATCTTCTGTTTTCTGATTTGTTTAGGATTCACGTTTGATTACTCCTTTGGCTTTTGCTTTAACATCAGATAATAGAGAACAAGTACAATCTGGATTGGGAATATTATTGGAAGCTGCACCACTCCCAGATTTTCCTGTTTTAGTGTGAGTTGGAGTCATATACATTGCATTTTTTTGTGGTGATGGAATGCCCTAATATGTTCCTTTAGCCTTTCCCACAATAGGCGGTTGTTGGTGGTGCCATCTAGTTGTCTTCAATTCATAGCAACTCCTATGTACAAGAGAACAAAATGCTGCTCAGTCTGCACCACCCTTACCATCGTTGCAGTCACTGAAAATCCATCTCGTTGAGGATCTTCCCCTTTTTCGCTGACCTCTCTTTTACCAAGCATGATATCCTTCCCCAGAAACTGGTCCCTTCTGATAATGTGACCAAAGTACAAAAGCTGAAGTCTAGCCATTCTCACTTCTAAGGAACATTCCAACTGTACTTCTTCCAAGACAGAGTTGTTTGTTCATCTGACAGTCCATGGTACATTCAGTACTCTTTGCCAACACCACAATTCAGATGTGTCAGTTCTCTTTTAGTTGTCCTTATTCGTTGTCTACCTTTCATGTGCATATATGGCTATTGAAAATATGGCTTGAGTGTGGTGCACCTTAGTCTTCAAAATGACATCTTTGTTCTTCAACACATTAAAGAGGTCTTTTGTAGAAGATTTGCCTGGTGTAATAATGTCATCTGATTTCTCGACAGCTGCTTCCATGGTTCTTCATTTTGGGTTTGAGTAAAATGAAATCCTTGACTCCTTCAGTCTTTTCTGTCATGACGTTGCTTATTTGTCCAGTTGTGAGGATTTTTGCTTTCTTTATGTGGAGGTGTAGTCTATATTGAAGGCTGTGATCTCCCCCCACCCAACCCTGTGTCTGCTAGCACTGGAGAGGCTCCTGAAGGCTGTAGTCTTTGATCTTCATCATTGTAGAAAGATTAGTAAGTGAATTGAACACTTCACTGTACTAGTCAATAATCTTTCAAATGATTTTAAAATATAATAAAAATTTTTAACTCTTATAACTAAAAAGTCCAGGCATACTCTCATTCAGGGAAAGGCTGGATCCAGGTGCTACAACCTGTCAAGGCACTCTCAGTTTCTTACAGCATATTTTTTGATAAAGTGGCTTTGGATTCTCTACCATTTTACTTCTTCCATAGAAAGAGTTGCTTCTTCCCAATTATTTAAGTGAAAAGTAAACATCACTCTCATTGACCAGAATCTGGGTCATGTGCCAAGGAGAAGGATCAACTATGAGAACTACGTGGACTGAACTTAGTGTTGGGATAGTGTAAGGGAAGAAAGTTCCACTAAGGAAAAAGGGGTGCTTTTATCTCCAAATGAAGCAGATGCCAATTTTTAGTGGCTTATTTGCTTCAAGTGTAAAAATCTGATACATGAATCAAAATTCAGAAGCTTCAGAGTGGAAAGCTTTAACTTTAGTGACAATAGGAGTCTTGTCCTCTGCCTGTCCACATAAGGCCTTCCCACCATTTTCACTGTACCTTGGCCTTGCCTGTCTTATGTATGTTGTAAATAGTTTCCTCTTGAATACCATCTCAGATATCCGTTTATGCTTACGGTTTTATTTAATGCCCTTACTTGACATTATCTTAAGCAGTTTAAAAAGGTATCCTGAATAGATCAGTGGATGGGTAGGTAGTTCTTTTGTTTTTCTACTGAAACATTTCACAAATGCATAGTATGTGCCAGCTATGTGTCAGGCCCTCTTCTGGACATTTTGGATATTTCAAGAAATAAGACTAGATACTCTGTCATGAGTTTCACATTCTAGTTAAGACACAAAGAACGTAAAAAGAGTTTCATGTTGTGTGTGTCACTGTGAGAAGATACAGTATTAATATTGTCAGGGAGCTAGTCAAGGCTTCTCTCTGAGGAATTTGGACTGAGATTTGATAAGAAGCAGTCTTATACAGATTGGTGAGAAAAGGTAAAGGAATAGCACATACAAAGGCCCTGAGGCAGTAAGTAATAAGATGGAGTTTTAAAAGGGCAGAGTGGAGGTCAGATTGATTAGAACATACTGAAAGGAAGGGACAGGATGTAAAGGATGATAAAAAGGCCAGGTGATCTTGCCCATGGTAGGAAGGGTACTCTGACCAGTATCTTTGTTCACATGAGCACATGGTTAGTTCCAAAGACCAAAAAATCAACATTATGCAAATCTTAAGGATCCAAATGCTTCTTGGGCTCCAGGAGTCATTTTGGAGGTAGCCACATGGGCTTGCTCTCTCCCCTCAGCCTGTGTGCAGTTCACTGGCCTCCATGCCTTGACTTCCATTCTTCAGGCAGGCAGTAGGTTTGTGCCATTTCAAAGCATAAGCACAGGTGATTGGGTCAGGATTTGCATCCAGGATGAGACCCACCCTACCCTGATCCATATGGAGTTCTTGCTATCCCGGAAAACATCTACCCTCCTTCCACCCGGAACACCTCCCGCTCACCCCAGCGCCCTGAAGTGTGCAAATGGGAAATCTCAGAGTCGCTTCCAAGTGACCAGTGCATGTGCTACTTGTGCCCCTCTGCCACCTTCTCAAAGACTCAGACCAAAGCCACAGCTCTACTCGGACATAGGGCAGCCACACCCTGCAGGCCCTACCAGGGCTCTGTGAGGCCACAAAGCAAGGATACAAATTAATGCCCCAAGGCCCTGGTTCTGACTTTTTTTTTTTTTTTTTTTTCCTCTCTGTCTTCTAACTTTATTTGTTTCCAAGACTGAGAAAAAGAGTGGGATAGGAGGGATAAAGGACTTGGGATTCAGGAGGCAGGCATTCTCTCACTCAAAACATATAGATCCTTACCTGTCTTTCA
This sequence comes from Orycteropus afer afer, assembly GCF_000298275.1. Classification (NCBI taxonomy): domain Eukaryota; kingdom Metazoa; phylum Chordata; class Mammalia; order Tubulidentata; family Orycteropodidae; genus Orycteropus; species Orycteropus afer. The sequence goes on from NW_006921753.1 coordinate 1,670,917, forward strand.
GATGATGTAAGTAAATTTCTTTACTGATGTCATAAATGTGAAATGTCAGACAACAGACTAGTCAAAAAGTGAGAAGTTAGGTTTATTTAATAATTTTCAGAAATAATCCACACCCCAAACTAGTTGTTCCACAGTGCTTCCAAACCAGAGGTGAAGTTATTAAAAATGAGTACAAAAGGAGTGGGTCCTGCAAATTTAAATATAAATAAATAAAATAATTTCCTAAAACCTTGCTTTGTCATGGTCTTTAAGAAGATTATTTCAAGAATATTTGAACATTTCTTTCTTTTCTTTTTTTTTTTTTTTTTTTTTTGTGATTTGGGTGAAAATTTACAGAGCAAATTCACTTTCCATATAGCAGTTTACATACACTTTGTCTCATGACAT
>NW_006921753.1:1671403-1708540 GCF_000298275.1 Orycteropus afer afer
ACTCCTGCCCCCTGAGCTGTCTCCCTGTGCATAAGCAGCCCTTCCTTCTCCCATGATTGTTCTCTCCAAGGAGTGTATCTACTTCAGGTAAATGTTCAACTCATATGCCTGTCTGTTGTTTGGCTGGAAGCCACAGGTGTGGGTTCCATTCCAGACCTGAAGGGCAGCTAGGGGCCATAGTTTCAGTCGCTCTGTCGGACAGCATACCTGGTCTCTCCCCCACCCCCTTTTTTTTTCTCCAAATGATTTTCAGTTTTGTTGTTTGAACATTTCTTAAAACAAAAACAAAAGACCCATTCTAAAGGTTTCCTGAATTCTACAAGAATTTTCTTTTGCCTTATTTTTATGTAATTGTTCCTCTCTCCTTTTGATCCTGCCATTCAGACTTGGAGAAAGTATAGCAGCAAACAATGCCTACAGACAGCAGGAAACAGAACATACGCACAGAAGAATGCCTTTGCAGTCATTACATCACAATTTCCCAGCATCAGTAAAGTGTTTAACTCCTCCACTTTTGAAAGATAGTGTTCCTGGATTGAACATTGAGGAATTAATAGAGAAACTTCAGTCTGGCGTGGTGGTGAGTGATAAATGACAATTATAAATAGCGTTATGCTGGTACATACCACTTAACTGGCAATTCTGATTATGTTGTTGTTTTGTTGTTAAATGCCATTGAGTCATCTCCAACTCATACCAACCCCTCCTAGGGTTTCCGATATACTATCACTAACGGAAATAGATTGCCCAACCTTCCTTCCGAGGAGTGGCTGATGGGTTTGAACCACCAGCCTTCTGGTTAGCAGTCAGGTGCCTTAGGCACTATGCCACCAGAGCTCCCATTCTGATATAACATTTATTTAAACAACTTTACATGGAAATTCCATCATTGAAATCTTACCTTTTTAGGTTTATTTTAAAATGTAAAAATAACAATATTCTGTGTGACTGTGAAGTGACATAACCACTGTGGAAAGCAATACAGTGATTCCTTAGAAAGTTGGAATTGGAGATACCATTTGACCCAGCAATCTCATTACTAGGTATATATCCTGCAGAGGTGAGAGCTAGGATAGGAACATATACATGCATGCTTATGTATCATCACAGCACTATTTACAATAGCAAAAAGATGGAAACAACCTACGTGCCCATCAGTGGAAGAGTGGATGACCAAACTATGGTACATACACATACTGCAATGCTATGCAGTACTAAAGAATAATGTAGAGTCTGCAAAACACCGCATAATATGGATGAACTTGGAGGACAGTATGCTGAGTGAAATAAGTCAATTACAGAAGGACAAATATAGTATTAGTTCGTTGTTGTGGAGGGTGAAGGAAAGGTTTATATATGGAGGAAACTTTTTTGTTGGTTGCCAGAGGTGGGAGGAGAGAGGGGAGAGAACACTGCAAAAGAAAAAAATGCATTGACCCATGTCACTTTAGTTTTGTGTATTTCACTGTACATGAATTATATTTCAATAAAATGCATTAAAAAAAAAAAGTGAGAGCCAGGACAAGAACAGATATATGCACACCCATGTTCATCACAGCACTATTTACAACAGCCAGAAGATGGAAACATCCTAGGTGCCCATCAACAGAATAATGGATAACCAAACTATTGTACATACACACAATGGAATACTGTGCAACCCTAAAGAATAATGTAGAATCTGCAAAACACCACATAATGTGGATGAACTTGAAGGACATTATGTCGAGTGAAATAAGTCAATCACAGAAAGATAAATAATGTATTAGTCTGTTATTGTAAAAAGTCGAGGAAAGGTTTATATATGGTAGGAAATTTTTTTGTTGGTTACCATGGGTAGTAGGGGAAGGGAGGGAAGGCTGTTAGATAGATAGAGATAAGTATTGATTTGGGTGAAGAAAAGGGCAACGTATCAAATGTGAGTGATCAACACAATGGCATTGAGGAAGAGGAAGGATTAGAGAGGTTCATGGGAGGTACAGAGAGCAAAAACATAAAAAAAATAAACAATATTCTGGAAAGTTTGGGAAGAATGGGGGTATTCGGTCATAAAATTCTAACATTTTAGCATATATAACCATTCTTTACCTAGTTGTCCACATCCCACAGCTTAAGAAACATTTTTAAAATTTCCACAGGTATGCAAATCTTACCTTAATGTTCTGCAGTATCCAAGTTAGTAAACTGCTTGCAGCCACCTGCTATGGCACTAATTAATTTTGTTTTTACTTTGATACTCATTACATTTTCATTACTTAGTTTTATCATAGGCATTTATTTTGTTACTTTGTCCAGTGTTAACATTTTCTGGCTTTAAATTCTATTATATTAAAACCTAGGTAAAGGATCAGATTAATGATGTGAGGATTTCTGACATAATGGATGTATATGAGATGAAATTATCCACTTTAGCTGTGAGTACTAACTTATTTTTAATTATGTATAGCAATTAAACTTTAATAAATGTTTTTTGTAAATGATGATGATCAATGATTTGTTTTCTTACAGTCCAAAGAAAGCAGGCTACAAGATCTCTTAGAAGCAAAAGCTCTAGCCCTTGCCCAGGCCGATAGACTGATTGCTCAATATCGCTGTCAAAGAACTCAAGCCGAGACTGAGGTGTGCACAACAGAAGAACATACCTGATTAGTAGTAGAACAAATCATGAAATAAAACATGTCCCCAGAAAGCCAAACCCACTGCGATCAAGTCAGTGCCTACTCATAGCGACCTTGTAGGACAGAGTAAAACTGCCCCAGAGGGTTTCCAAGGCTATAATCCTTACAGAAACAAACTGCCACATCTTTCTCCTAGGAAGTAGCTGGTGGGTCTGAACTGCTGACCTTTCCGTTAGCAGCTGAGTACTTTTAACTACTGTGTTACCAGGGCTCCTAAGACATGTGCAGAACATTGGTTATCTATTTGTTACTCTCACTGACATAAATTCCCCTCAGCATTTGACATGGCTTCTTGCTCCATCTTGACATTCTCCTCTTTAATTTTGGTCACGTCAGAAACTTCTGATCTTTCTAGCACTAAACAAAAACAAACTGAACTCACTGCCATTGAGTCAGATCCTACTCATAGTGACCCCTCCTTGGGTTTCAGAGGTGGTATCACTATGGGAGTAGATTGCCCAATCTTCCTTCCAAGGGGTGGCTGGTGGGTTTGAACCGCCAGCCTTCTGGTTAGCAGTCAAATGCCTTAGGCACTATGCCACCAGAGCTGCCATGGATATTCTTCCATGTGTTATGAACTTCTCTTCTTCTGCTCAACGTTTGGCTATTGGGGTTTCCCTGGATTGTGTTCTTTGCCCTTTTCCCTTATGTGCTTCATGGTTTCAACCGTTACAAAATGTCGACGCTCCCAACTTTTTATATCTTACCTAGATCTTTCTCCTGAACACTAAATGCATACTGTGTGGCTGCATTTAAATATATAGGAAACACTTCAAGATCAGCATAATAAATAGTGCACTCATCACTTACCCCTTTTTTAAAAAATTGTATACCCTCCTTTATATTCACTTTACTGCTTTTAGAGTTTTCCAGCTAAGAAACATAGAAAGTATGCAATTTACATCACACATTAGTCATTTCACTATGTTAGTTGATTCTGCCTCCTAATTATTATTCATCTCTTGTCTTCTCTTAATGCTACTATTTACTGTAGGTCAAACCCCTTTCATTTTTTCAAATGAATCTCGAAAGAGTTTCCTGATTGGTCTTCCTATTTTCACTCTAGGGCCCTTTTCTCAACCACCCTCTAAACTACTGCTAAAGTCTACTCTCTGTTGTGTTTATCCTTTCCCCAGACACACACACTCACTCTGCTTTGTCTGAGGTAATAATCTGATCTGATCACTCCTGTGCTGAATATCCTTCATAGTGCTCATCGTTGCTCTCAAAGTATAATTGAAATTGCTTAGTTTGGCATTCAGAGATCCTAGCTATTTCTCAAGCATCAGCTTGCATTTCACTCTGCATTCAATAAAGATATTTGCAATTCTGGAACCTGGCAAACTCTTATGTTTACCTGCCTTTGAACTTGTCCATGTGTCTGGAGCACCTTTTTCAAACTCTTTTTCTTTGCCTAAATGCCTCAGAAACCTTCCGATTTCAGTTCAAGTGTTTCTATTTCCCAGAAGCCTTTTCTGGTGTTTCTTTTTCCCCATATAGGTTTGGTGATTCTCCCTTTAATTCTCTGCACTCTGCTTACCTCCCTATCAGACTTACACCATTTGAAATTATATTCTCTCTCTCCCCTCTGTACCCCCTCCCCAACCACACTGTCTGGACAATTTCTGTGTTGCCAGGTCCAGCATAGTACTTGGTACATGGTGAGTGTTCTTGAAGTTATCATTATGCTATGTACATAAAAGCCAAGATAATAGAGGCATGTAATATATATGTATGTACACTAGGTTGCTGGGTGGTTTAAGCAGTTTGCACTCACCTTTTTACTGAAAGGTTGTCAGTTTGAACCTACTCATTGCTGCAGAAGAAAGGCATGGAAATCTGTTTCTGTGAAAATTACAGCCAAGCAAACTGTATGTAGCACTTCTGCTCTTAATACCTAAGGTTGCTGTGAGTTGGAGTCAGCTTGATGGCAGCAAGTTTGTTTGTAATAGAATACATTATGGGTGAGAACTTCACTGCAGTAATCTTAAAATTCCCAGCAGATACAAGTGGAATCTAGACAATTTATATCATTTGTAATCATAATAAAGTTTTTTCTGGCTTTTTAGAGAAACATTAAAATCAATGACAAACAAAATACCTTTTAAATCCTTTCAGAATAAAGATATACCCAAAAATATAAATATTACATTACTCTTATTTTAATGTGGGTGCATTTATCTTGACTGCTATCTTGAATTTATCATTAATTCCAAGAAAGAAAATTAGTGACAGTAAAATGTCCCTCTCCTTATAAACCACATTTTTATATTCTGGTCTGTTAGACATGTCTTGCATTTTGTTAAAGAATGTTATCAATGTTACTTTTAATCAGTATTACTGGAAAGACTTCTTTTTAAAATATCATTAAATAACTGAGTATTACTACATTATATTCTGTATCATAAAAGCAGAGAATGGCTCAGTTGTTCACCCAGCGTGTTTACAAGTAATAGTATTTTTTTAGGGAGGAAGAGGTCACTTTTTATTCTAGTTGTTTTTCTGCTTCAGTATGTTTCCTGTCATAAATTCCTTCATATTAAGTATAGGTTATGTTCCCTTATCAGGCTTGATGTGTAGCATTTGCTTATATATGTGTGATACAGATAAGATATTCTTACCTGAAATGGAATAACCAATCTCTGAAAACGTTGTTTTGTTTTAACATCTAAACCCAAGGCCTATTCATATTTAAATTGAGTACCATATGTAAAAAATTTTAAGCCAAGAGTTGCCTTCATGTTATAGTTATTCATTTCCATTAATCTGCTTATAATTAGGATGTTGTTATTAGAAAAAGCTGTAACAACACCAGCTCTGTTAGATGTAATTACATAGTAGATATATTGGACTAATACAACTTTACATAGCCCAATAGATATTACCCTATTAGTTATTTGGTAAAACTTTTAAATCGAAAAAGCTCAGCATATTATATAAATAAATAATAGAAAAGTCTGTTCTTTTGTTTTATTTTAAGGCCTGGACACTTGCTAGTATGTTGAGAGAAGTTGAGAGAAAAAATGAAGAGCTTAGTGTGTTGCTAAAGTCACAGCAGGTTGAATCAGAAAGAGCTCAGAGTGATATTGAGCATCTCTTTCAACACAATAGGAAGTTAGAGTCTGTGGCTGAAGAACATGAAATACTGACAAAATCCTACATGGAACTTCTTCAGAGGTAAATTAATAAAGTAAAAATTTCTGTGTGAAGTTAAAACCTAGAACGAGCCCACAGCATTCATTTTTTTCTGGCCCCAAAATCTCTTTTTAAGTATTTTGTGTATTCTGATCACATAATATTAAGTAGTAAATGAGAAATTCTCACAGCCATTGAGTTGATTCTGACTCATAGTTACCCTGTTGGGTTTCTGAGTCAGTAAATCTTTACAAAAGTGGATTTCCCCACCTTCCTTCTGTGGACTGGCTGGTGGGTTTGAACCATCAGCCTTCTGGTTAGTAGTCATATGCCCTAGGTACTGCACCACCAGAGTTTCTTAAGTCAGAAACAAGTCATAGTGAAATGAAGTGTTGATTCCTCAAACTCAGTATCGAAGTTGGAAACAGAATACAGCTCTCTTTCTTTCCAACTGACTCTGCTTTTATTTATTGATAACTGTCATTTGGGGCATACTTGTCTACTTTATTCACTGAAAAAATCCTTAGAGCCCAAAACAGATATAAATGTTTGTTGAATGTACTGAATTATAAAAATAAACACTCTGAGGAGCTTCTTCATTGTATTAATTTATAGTTTAAGACTAATTATGATTTGTAAAAAGTTTTCCATTGTTACACACTATTAATATAGAAAAGTAGAAACTTTTAGCTTTATAAGAATTATGGACTTAGTTGCCCATCAATTAAAAATAAAGGGTGGAAAAAGAATAGCATCCAGAAAATTTGTGATGACAAGGTGATTTCTAAACAGGACATTTTTCCCCTCTTTTTCCTAGTAATAATTTTTTCCAAAGTCTGGTGGTTTGAGGCAGCACAAAGAAAATGTACTATTAGTGATAAGGCAGGTTGTAGAGGAATGTAGGCAATAGTCTAATTATGTGATTTCTAGAACCTACTTGGGAATGTCTGGATGGCATGAACAGTTAAACACCCAACTACTAACTGAAAGATTGGTAGTTGGAACCCACCTAGAGGCACCTCAGAAGGCAGACCTGGTGATGCTTTTGAAAGGTAACAGCTTTGAAATCTCTGTGGAGCAGTTCTACTCTGACACACGTGGGTTCGTGATGAGTTTGAATAGACTCAACAGCAATTACCATCAACAACAAAACTTATTTAAGAAGAAAAACTCAATCCTGGAAGAGCCACATGGGTAACCAATGAATGAACCCAGTTGAGGAAAGATCATTTGTAGTAGTAGAAGACTGTCTAAAAGCATTCAAATTCAAATTTTCTGAAAACCTTATGTGGGACAAATAAACACTTCTGGCCAAATTTGAACAGTACCACCAGTTTTTTATGTTCTTATGAAATACAAGGGATATTTTATGATTAAGATAGTTGGGTTTCAAAGTCCCACCTTAGAAAGGGTTTCTTTTGTGTTACTTTGCAGGTAAAGATGGAGAGCTTTAAAGGAACAAAAGAAATTTAGAATCTTAAAACTTTCTAATTACTAGAAATATTTATTCATTTTTTTGACATTTTTAATTAAACATGTATTATGCCAAGAGGCTAAGGATAACATCTTTAACTTTTTTCTTTCTTTTTTTTTTTTTAAAGAAAAACCTCATTCTTTCACCAAAGTTGTTTTCATTTCTGTGCTTTAATGATGTCTACTATTTTATAGCATATTATATAATGCAATTATCATCTGTAAAATAAAGCTCTATAAATTAAAGATGAGTTTAACACTCCACCCATTTCCGTGTCACGGTTGTTTTCTACCACATCAGTCAGCCAAAAAATCTATCTTTGCTGTCTTAACTCAAGTTGATCTATCTCATATACAATTTAGTTAGTAGAAATAGTAAATAGTGCTTTATAGTTTCTTTCTTCTATAAGATGTTTTTCTCCCTCAAGATACTAATATATCTTTTTGTCTTTTCAGGAATGAAACTACAGAAAAGAAAAATAAAGATTTACAGATTACATGTGAATCTCTGAATAAACAAATTGAGACAGTGAAAAAGTTGAATGAATCACTCAAGCAACAAAATGAAAAGTAAAATTCTCTAGTCCAATAATTATTTTGGATTTTTCAAAAACGAAATGATTCTCTTTCAATATAGAACATTGTATTGACAAAATTAATTAAATTATAACTTATAGATATAAAGAATATAAAAAAATATTTCACAAATTTTAAAGATAATTGCCATTCCTATAAATTTTTTCCTTAAAATACTTGTTGGGGAAATATCATGATTCATTGATTATTTTTCCCAAAAATTTTTATTTTTACTACCCCAGAACTATTGCCCAGTTAATAGAGAAGGAAGAACAAAGAAAAGAAGTACAGAACCTGCTAGTAGACAGAGAATGCAAACTAGCAAGTGAGTAACTTCTTATTTGATAAATTGTCTGTTTCTTAATTTTGTGTTGCAAAACACATGAATGATGTTTACTTTTTCAGTATTTTCAATTTCTCTCATTTTTTTAAACCATAACTACATCCTAAACAGCTTCCCTTATCTTGCCACAACATTTCCACAAAGCAGCGTATTTGGGGTTGTCAAATTGAAATCTGAGGGTTATAGGAAATGATTTCCCTCTATAAAGTAAATTTTCTAAAAGAAACATAACAGCAGGTGGCAGTGCTAGGTAACTTTTAGTTACTAGTTTCTTAATGGTAGTAGCTATGAAATGAGTCACAAGAACATTTTTTATTTTAACTAACTTGCTTTAGAACACAGACACTTACCTATGTAATTTTTCATAGTTTTTTCTCTCCTTTCTCTGCTAACCATTAACCCCTGAGGGTTGTCCTTTTCTACTATAATATTTAGAACAGAGGAAAAGGGAAAGACATGGAAATTTTGCATTTTCTATATAATACTAGAATAGTAGAAGAGATTGGTGGTATTTTCCTATTCAGTACTTACTGTACAGTTAATATTTCCAGCAAGATATTTTGTGGTCTTCCTAGCTGTCTTTCTCCTAGCTACTAAACTTTCAAAGTCTTGTCAGTAAAAGACTTCTTAAATATAGCCAACTGTTTGTTTGCTCTTTAAGACTTGCAACAAAAAGCTGCAGTACAAGAAGAAAAAATTAAAACCTTACAAAAAGAAAGAGAAGATAAGGAGGAAACCATTGACATCCTTAGAAAAGAATTAAGCAGAACAGAACAGATAAGAAAAGAGTTGAGCATTAAGGTAAGGCTGTGTTCAAGTTCTCCTTTGCCAGTAAAGTGAAAAAGTTTATTTTGTGAAAAAATTGAATTTGGATAAACTAATGTTCTATTTCTTTAGTACTTTTGTTTAGAAGATATTTATTATGAAATCTATCACAATGTAAAAACCCATACATCCTAAAATCGCCCAAACTGTATTAAGTATGTACTGTGTGCCAGTACTGCTTTACAGCAGACACTTACTGCTTTCAGGTCAGAATAGAGAAAGATCCCCACAGTTCTTGGTGTCACATACAGATAGCTATATAAAGTATATAGCTTACATCTATTTGCTTGTTGGGATGGTAATAATAATAGCTCAAATTTGTTTGTTGTTGTTATGTGCCGTCGAGTCAAACGCGACTCATAGCGACCCCTCCTTGGGTTTCCGAGGCAGTATCACTACAGAAGTAGGATTGCCCAACCTTCCTTCCAAGGAGTGGCTGGTGGGTTTGAACCGCCAGCCGTCTGGTTAGCAGGCAAGTGTCTTAGCCACTATGCTACCAGAGCTCCTCAAATTTGTTTAGAGCTTTATAATTTGCTAAGGACTCTTAAATATTACCTTTTTTAATCTTCCTCACTTTAAGAAATATTAAATTAGTATATATTCTGATAACCTAGTACCACTCTAACAGAAGAAATACCACAAATGGTATGGCCTTAACAAATAAGAGTTTATTCTCATAGTTTGGAGGCTTTAAGTCCAAGTTCAAAGTGCCAGGATCTAGGGGCTATGTAGAAGCCCCTCCACCTTGGGCTTCAGCTCTGCCTCTTGCTCCCAGCCCACTGAAGCTAGAGGCATCTCTTCACTCAGGCAGCTACTGGCTGCTGAGGCTAACAAGCCCAAGGTCGACAAATAAATGGCACAGTCCTGATGTTACCGAACCACACAGCAGGCCCTTAATTCGAGTCCATTGTAAGTCCCAAGGTCAGCAGAGCATGGCAGGCTGAACAACGACACAGCTACATGCAGGGTCCAAGGGTGCCATAAACTAGAGACCATTCCCAAAGCTGCTGCTTATGTATGGGAAGCAGACCATATACCCAAAGCAGCTACTCAGCTGCTCCAATAGATTGATTCCCCCGTGGAGTTAATTACCAATCTCACCATGGGGAATAACTATATTCAGCTGCCCAGCCACTCACCCAAGCCCACCCAAGTAGACACACAAATGTAACCAGTATAGAAATATTTCAACTTACAAATGAAGAAACTGAGTCTCAGGTTAAGTTACTTTTCCAAGGTTACACAGTAAAAGACAAAATGGACTTAAGTATTCTGAATCGAAGTCCAGGGCTCTTTCTCCATTATAATGGTTGTAGTAGCTATGAATAATGCTTTCTGGCCCATTTAATATGAGGAAGATGAGGACAGATTAGGATTCAAAGGCTGTCTGAACTACAGAGCATGAATGAAAGAAAAGACATACAATTTAACACCACATTCACAGATTTCCTGATTCTGCTTTAATATGGTTATTTTCACAGTAATTTTAAAAGAAGTACATAGTATTTTTAGCATCATTTCAGCTGTTAGCATTGATGTAGAAGAAAAGTTGAAAATGTCTTCCCAATATGTATTATTTAATAATTAAGGAGCCCTGGTGGCACAGTGGTTAAACGCTAGGCTGCTAACCTAAAGATTGGCAGTTCAAACCCACCAGCTTCTCCACAGGAGAAAGATGTGGCAGTCTGCTTCCTCAAAGTTTTACAGCCTTGGTAACCCTATGGGGCAGTTCTACTCTGCTCTACAGAGTTCTGTGAGTCAGAATTGACTCAGCAGTGGTACATTTGTCTATTTTGGAAGGGGAGTTTTATGATTACTTGTCTTAAACTTTTCATATAATAAAGTTGACTAAAATATAATCCATATTATAGTGTGTCTTTTGACAAGGTTTTCTTACAAATGAAAATAAACACATTTTATAATCTGTGAAGAGAGGACATGATGCTAAGTTGTTTTTCCCTCATTCCCTTAGGCTTCCTCTCTAGAAGTTCAAAAGGCCCAATTAGCAGGTCGTTTGGAAGAAAAAGAATCTCTGGTGAAACTTCAACAAGAGGAATTGAACAAACACTCTCATATGATAGCAATGATCCACAGCTTAAGTGGTGGAAAAATAAGTCCAGAAACTGTGAATCTCAGTATATAGTTATTATGGCATTTTACAGTTTATAATCTAATGATATTTTTCATGTGTGTAGCTATAGTGGGATAAAGGAGGTAATTTGTTACTCTAAAACATTCGAAATTATTGTCTAATGACTAATTAAGTAAAGATCTTGATCTGATATGAGTTTTTATTGCTTTTTTTGAATAGAGAAATATTTTACAATTTTACTTTCTGTTTCTGGCTTTTTTGCTTAAAGCTTTCTTTGATTCTTACATTAGAATATAATCATCATGTTTATAAGGCTTTTTTCCTTTTCTTTAGTTGTTTTCCTCTCTTTTGTCATACTTTTCATCATTTGTGACTAAAGATTAATAACTTGAAAATGCAATTTAAAAAAGAAAAGATAATATTGATAGAGATTTTCTCTATCATAGCACTACAGAAATAAAGTCAGTCAAATGATGTAGTGTATTTAGGAGAAGTATTTATATCAATATTTTGATTGATTTTATTTCTATGTTACAACATCCATTCGTGTTTTCTTCCCATATCTGTGCTTGATTTTAGTTTATGTAGGAAAAGTTTTCTAATTTTCAACCATAGTATCTCTGCATTTATGTTTAGAAATTAAAATACATATATTTTACATACATATGATGTTTGAATCTGTGAAAATTGGAAGTTGTTAAAAATGAAATAGAATGCATAAGAATTAATATCCTAGGCATTAGTGAGCTGAAATGGACTGATTTGGCCATTTTGAAGCAATCATGTGGTCTACTATGCCAGTAGTGACAAATTGAAGAGGAATGGCATTGCATTCATCGGCAGAAAGAATATTTCAACACCTATCCTGAAGTAAAATGCTGTCAGTGGTAGGATAATATCCACATGCCTACAAGGAAAACCAGTTAATACTACTAATATTCAAATTTACACACCAACCACTAAAGCCAAAGATGAAGAAATTGAAGATTTTTACCAACTTCTGCAGACTGAAATTGACTAAACATGCAATCAAGGTGTATTGATTATTACTGGTAATTGGAATGTGAAAGTTGGAAACAGAAGCATCATCAGTAGTTGGAAAATATGGCCCTGGTGATAGAAATAATGCTTGAGATTGCATGATATATTTTGTAAGACCAACGACTTATTCATTGCAGATACCTTTATCCAACAACACAAGTGGCAGCTACACACGTGGACCTTGCCAGATGGAATACACAGGAATAAGATCAACTACACCTGTGGAAAGAGGTGATGGACAAGCTCAGTATCTTCGATCAAAACAAGGCCAGGAGCTGACTGGAAAAGACCATCAATTGCTCATATGCAAGTTCAAGTTGAAGCTCAAGAAATTTAAAACAAGTCCATGAGAGCCAAAATATGACCATGATTATGTCCCATCTGAATTTAGAGACCATCTAAAGAATAGATGTAAAGCATTGAACACCAATGACTGAAAACCAGCCAGGTTGTGAGATGACAGCAGGAACATCATACACAAAGAAAGCAAAGGTTATTTAAAAGACAGGAAAGAAATAAAATACCAAAATGGATATCAGAAGAACCTCTGAAATTTGCTCATGAAGAGAGAGTAGCTAAAGCATATGGAAAAAAATGACAAGGTAAAAGAGCTGAACAGAAGCTTTTAAAGGGCAGCTCACGACAAAGTAAGGTATTATAATAAAATGTATAAAGACATGGAGTTAGAAAACTAAAAGGGAAGGGGAAGAACATGTTTGGCATTTCTGAAAAGAACTAAAGCTGAAAGAACTGAAGAAAAAATTCAAGCTTCAAGTTGCAATATTGAAGGGTACTGTAGTGCCTATAGCTCAGTGGCTAAGGCACTTGACTGCTAACCAGAAGGCTGGCGGTTCAAACCCACCAGCCTCTCCTCGGAAGGAAGATGGGGCAATCTACTTCCGTAGCGATACTGCCTCAGAAACCCAAAGAGGGATTGCTATGAGTCGGATCCAACTCGACAGCATATAACAACAACAACAACGTGGGCAAAATATTGAATGATGCAAGAAGCATCAAAAGAAGATGAAATACACAGAGTCAGTACCAAAATGAATTTGTTGATGTTCAACCATTTCAGGAGGTAATATGATCAAGACCAATGCTACTGAAGGAAGAAGTCTAAGCTATACTGAAGGAGTTGGTGAAAAACAAGGTCCAGGAATTGACGGAATACCCACTGAGATGTTTCAACAAATGGTTGCAGCACTGGAGGCGCTTATTATTTATGCCAAGAAATTTGAAAGACAGCCACCTGGCCAACTGACTGGAAGCAACTGATATTTATGCCCATTCCAAAGAAAGGTGATGCAACAGAATGGGGAAGTTTTCAAACTGTATCATTAATATCACAAGTAAAATGTTGCTGAAGATAATTCAAAAATGGTTGCATCAGTATATTAACAGAGACCTTACAGAAATTCAAGCTGGATTTAGAAGGGGTATAGAACAAGGGATATCATTGCTAGTGTCAAATGGATCTTGGCTGAAAGCAAAAGAATACTAGCAGGGTGTTTCCTGTGTTTTATTGACTGTGCAAAAGCTTTTAACTGTGTGGATCATAGCAAATTATGGATAAGATTGAGAAGAATGGAAAATCCAGGACACTTAATTGTGCTCATGAAGAACTTGTACATGCACCAGGAGACTGTCATTCAAACAGAACAAGGGGATACTGCATGGTTTGAAATTAAAAAAAAAAAAAGTGTGCAACAGGGTTGTATCCTTCTAACCATACTTATCCTATCTGTATGCTGAGCAAATAGTCTTAGAAGCTGGACTGTTTGAAGAAGAACATGGCATCAGGATTGGAGAAAGAGTCATTAACAAGTGGTGATAAGCAGATGACACAATCATGCTTGCTGAAAGTGAAAATGACTTGAAGCGCTTACTAATAAGGATCAAAGACTACAGCCTTCATTATGGATTACATCTCAACAGAAAGAAAACAAAAATGTTCACAGCTAGACCAATAAGCAACAGCATGATAACGGGAGAAAAGATTGAAGTTGTCAGGGATTTTACATTCCATGGATCAACACCCATGGAAGCAGCAGTTAAGAAATCAGATGTCATATTGTATTGGGCAAATCTGCTGTAAAGGACCTCATTAATGTGTTAAGAAGCAAAGATAACACTTTGAAGACTAAGGTATGCCTGATCCAAGCCAGGGTATTTTCAACCCTCTCATGCATTTGAATATGAATAAAGGACACCAAAGAAGAGTTGATGCCTTTGAATTATGGTATTGGTGAAGAATACTGAAAATACCATGGACAGCCAAACGAATGAACAAATCTAACATGGAAGAATTACAGCCCAAATGATCCTTGGAAGCAAAAATGACTAGACTTTGTTTCACCTAGTTGGGGGGTCATGTTGTCATAAGGGACCATTGCCTGGAAAAGGCTGTCATGCTTGGTAAAGTAGAGGGTCAGCACAAAAGGGGAAGAACCCTTCAATGAGATGGATTGACACTGGCTTTATCAATGAGCTTAAGCATAGCAGAATTGACCAGGCAGTGTTTCTTTCTGCTGTGCGTAGGGTTTGCTATGAGGAAGACCTGACTTGATGGCACCTAACAACAACAACGACATATTTTAGAACTTTACTAATTATGCTAAATAATGTCAAGCTATAATAGCAGTTCTGGTGGCATAGTGCCTAGGGCATCTGACTGCTAACCAGAAGGCTGGCGGTTCAAACCCACCAGCCACTCGTTGGAAGGAAGACTGGACAATCTACTTCCGTAGTGATACCACCTCAGAAACCCAAGGAGGGGTCGCTATGAGGTGGACTTGACCTGACGGCAGTGAGATAGAGTTTTTATAATAGTTTCATATATTTGTATTCATTTTGTACAGTTTTGCAAATTTTAAAGCATTGTGCACAGTAGAACATTAAATTGTTTGTACTATAAAAGTTCACTCTTTTCTTTTGAAACAGTGTACATTTTAATTAACATGAAAAACATTTGAATGGATGGATATCACTGAAAAACCAAAAGTAGATTTTCATCTTACTGAGGTTTTGCCTCAGTTTTTTAAAATAAGTAAATGAGTTAATTAACCAAGAACTCTAGGGAAAAGCAAACATTTTTACAATTCAGAAATTCTTGTCAAGACAGTGTACCTAGCCCAGTGTGTGCTACCTAATAGAACTTTCTGCAATGATGGGCATATTCTTATCTGTGTAATCAAGTTCTGTATTTTTTAACTTAATTAATTTTACTTTTAATAACCAGCCTTTAGTCAATACAAATCTAGCCCATTTTTGCAATTCTGCATTTATTTAAACCACTGTACTTGGCTGTTCTTAAAGACCCATCAAAGACATTTGACTGTGGATCATAACAAATTATGGATAACATTACATAGAATGGGAATGCCAGAACACTGAATTATGCTCCTGTGAACCCAGTATGTAGACCAAGAACAGAAGTAGGGGATGTTGCATGGTTTGAAATCAGGAAAGGTATGTGTCCATGTTGCATCCTTTCACCATAATAACTCAGTCTCTATGCTGAACAAATAATCTCAGAAGCTGGACTATATGAAGTACAATGCGGTATTAGGGTTGGAGGAAGAGTATTAGTAACCTGTGATACATATATGCCACAACCTTGCTTGCTGAAAGTGCAGAAGACTTAAAGCACTTACTGATGAAGATCAAAGACTACAGCCTTCAGTATAGATTTCACCTCAACATAAATAAAACAAATTCTCACAACTGGACCAATAAGCAACATCGTGGTAAATGGAGAAAAGATTGAAGTTTTCAGGGATTTCATTTTACTTGGATCTGCAATCAACACCCATAAAAGCAGCAGTCAGGAAATCAAATGATGTATTTATTGCATTGGGCAGGTCTGCTACAAAAGACACTCTTTAGACACTCTAAAATGTTAAAGAACACTAAGGCATGCCTGACCCAAACCATGGTATTTTCAATTGCCTCCTATGCCTGTGAGACCTGGACAGTGAATAAAAAAGCCCACAGAAGAATTTGTGACATTGGCAAAAAATATTGAATATACCATGGTCTACTAGAAGAACGAACAAATCTGTCTTGGAGGAAGTACAACAACCAGAATGTTCCTTAGAAGCAGTAGTGGTCAGATGTCACCTCTTGTACTTTAATCATGTTGTCAGAAGGGAGCAGTCCCTGGAGAAAGGATATCTTCATAAAGTATAAGATCAGTGAAAAAGGGGAAGACCAATTCTCAAGGAGATGGATTGATACTGTAGCTGTGACATTGGGCTCAGGCATAGTAGGGATTGTGACGATGGTACAAGACCATGGAGTGTTTCTTTTTTGTTGTATGAGTCAGAACAAACTCCACAGCATCCAACAACAACAATAACATAAGGAACAGGCTCTACATATTTCTTGTAGCCTTATTTTTAATATAATTTTATTTTACATCTCTCTCTGAAAGAGAAAAAAATATACTTAAGCTTTAAAGATGAATACTATCACTTCTATTTATCTTAGTCTTTCTGTCCCTTGTAGCACTGTCATTACTGTTTTTCTTAATAACTCCAGTATAATAAGTACTTCTATTTTTACCTTTTCGTTCTATGTACCTAAGAGTGACTGAAAACAAAAGCACGTGTGTGGGTATTGTTTCTTCGATTTTTAAAAATAATGTCATTTTAAGCAATTTCAAGCTACCACCATGGTTAAGATTTTGCAAATGGCTTGTACGTGTGTGTCTGTTCCCTAAGTAAAGCTTATTAAATGCATCAGTATATTGGAATTGCTCAATTCTCTGAGTAATTTTACTAAGAGGAGGTTTTTCTTCAGTGTCCATTAACAGTTCCCTTTACCCACCAGCCACTCTCGGAAGGAAGATTGGGCAATCTACTTCTGTAGAGATACTTCCTCAGAAACCCAATACAGGGTCGCTATGAGTCGGGACTGACTCGACAGCAGCGAGGTTTTTTTTTTCCTATATACCAGTTATAGTGCCTAAAGCACTTGACTGCTAACCAGAAAGCTGGCAGTTCAAACCCACCAGCCACTCCTCGGAAAGAAGATGGGCAGTCTACTTCCGTAGTGATACTGTCTCGGAAACCCAAGGAGGGGTCGCTATGAGTCGAGTCCGATGTGACGGCATGTAACTACTACTATTACTATACTTGGCACTTGAACAGATATACTCTTAAAATTTGGGTGATCAGAGTTTATCCTTAACTGTCTTACTTCAATGGTAGGGCAAAGGAAGTACTTAGTAAAAGTTAATGCAATATCTTTGAGGGAAATTACCAAATTAGTGCTCTTTTGGTTCCATTATATATTTAAAGACTGGTTTAATAATGTAGCAGTAAATTCTGTCTTAAGTTACAACAGTTTGTTAAGTGAAAATGTGTTAGTATTTCAACTTCTTCCTGAGGCTCATGCATTTATGTTACAGGTACCTCAAATCAAGGTGTAGTCTCTAAAGTTTGAAGCCTAACATTAACATGATGCTTGCTTTTTTTCCTTTCAAATGAGTATGGACTGTATTTAGTTTTGCTTTTGACAAATGTACTGTTGGGTCAGACATGTGTCCTGTTTGTGGCCTATTTCCTTGCAGGACACAGGATCTCTGTCACAGCTCTGTAAGTCATTCATTAAACCACAAAAGCAGCCATAAATAGTATATAAATGGTATGGCAGTGTGCCAAAAAAAAACTTTATTTACAAAAACAAACAAAGCTTTGATGTTGAGTGCATAAATATTTGTGAATGTTTTATCTTGCTAATTAACTCGCTTATCCTCAAGAAATACACCTTTTTGTTAATAATCTTCATCGAATCTTATATAGCCTTTTCATATTTTTTGTTGTCATGGTATGTCTTTTTCTTTTGATTTACATATAAAATGTATCTTTACTTATAAAATGCATGTTTTATAGACAGTATATATTTGGATCTTTTTTATTTGACAATATATATCTTTAACTTTTCACAATCCACTTAAGACTTAATTGGTGCCACTTAACATAAAATGTAGAAACCTTATGACTCTATAGATCCATTTCTTCCCTCATCCTTTATGTTATAGTTATCACATATTTTACATCTATATACATTCCAGTGCAGTCATCAAGTAGATTTTGACTTTGACAATCTGATGTGTGTCAGAATAAAACTGTCCTTCATAGGATTTTCAATGGCTGATTTTTCAAAACCAGATCATGAGGCCTTTTTCTGAGACACCTCTTTTTTTTATTATTATGATTTGGGTGAAAGTTTACAGAGCAGATTCACTTTCCATATAGCAGTTCACTTACACTTTGTCTCATGACATTGAGTGCAATTTCCCACAGTGGGACAGCTCCCCTCCCATGCACTCCTGCACCCCTGAGCTGTCTCCCTGTGCAAACACAGCCTTTGTATTCTTCCATGATTGATCTCTTCAAGGAGTGTATCTACCTAATGTAAATGTTCAGCTCATAAGCCTATCTTTTGTTTGGCTGGAAGCCACAGGAGTGGGTTCAGTTCCAGACCTGCAGGGCAGCTAGGGGCCATAGTCTTAGGGGTTACATCAGGCTCTATCAGACCAGCAAACTTGGTCCTTTTTTTTCTTTTTTTAAAGATTTTGAGTTTTATTTCACATTGTTCTCCAATTTTATCTAGGATCTCCTACATAGATCACCCTCCAAGTGGTCAACATTGGCAGCAGGGCACAATCTAGTTCTTCTGGTGTCATAGTCCTATAGGCTGAGAATCGCGTGGTGTATCAGTCACTTGGACTAATTGTTTCCATGTACTGAAACACCTCTTGGTGGATGTGAACTTCTGTCCTTTCCTTTGCAGCTGAGTACATTAACCATTTGCAACACCAGCGATTCCCTGTATACATTACTAATTCCCAAAACAGTGTTAATAGTTTTCTCTTTAAACATTAATATGGGAAAACCTTGGACTCCACCATCATCAGTATATTTACCTGTTTGCATGCTGTGCTTAGAGAGTAGTTTTCTTAACATTATTATTTTCCCTATGAAATTAGTAATTTTTATGGAAATGCTACAAATATCCTTTTGTACTTCTAACTTTCATCCACTAGTTTTAGCAGCCTTTGATAATTCATGCCTGAATTAGTTATTCTGATGGTTGCCAAATGGTTATTTTCTTTTACTTTTTAATGAGAGGGAATTGAATATTTTTGTGATGTTCTGATATGTTAGGAATAGCAGTGTAAATTGCATTATTTATTATATGTCATTGACAAAATGAAAATACAATGTTCATTTCATGTTTTCTCTTTTTTTGGCATATTTTCACAAGCCAAGAATTTTAGCTTTGCTCTCTAAGAAAATAAATAATAATAATGTTTAGCATTTTGATTTTTTTTTTTTTTTTTTTTCAAATTACAGGGGCCCTTTGGAAATCGTTCTCTTTACCCAAACCCCTTAGTTTATAATTATTTATTTCATGAGATTCCAATACAGGTAGTCCCTGACTTAAAGACATATTCGAGTTAAGACAAACATCATTTAAGACTGCCTTTAAAAAAAAAAAAAAAAAAAATCTTACCAGTAATATGTACTGAAGACTTAAAGAGGCAAAGTTCGTGCCTGGTTTCAAGGCATTTAAAGACAGAATCGCACCACTACTTGAAGGAAATGCTGCTGGATTTAAATTAAAGCCTTTTTTGTTTACTCTTCAGGAAACCCTTGAGCATTCAAAAATATTGAAAAAATTAAGCTGCTGTTTAACTACAGGAATAACTCCAAGGCCTAGATAATGATTGTGTTAATTCAATGACTAGTTTTAAAATTGTTTCATCCCTGAAGTTTGAGCCTACAGCTTTCAAAATTCTGATGCTACTTATTGATGCCTCAGGACATCCTCACCTAGATGATATAAATCAAGATATGAAAGTTGTGCTTAAAACAGCTGTGAGTCAGCCTGTAGGTCAAGGCATATTATCTGCAGACTCCATTTGCTCAGGCAATAGCTGCAATAGATACAGGTATGGTAACATTATCCAATTTCTGGAACTTATATTCAGTGTATCTGGAATATTGTATCTTCCTGGGTGGAAGTTAGAGAAAATTACAGAGAATTTGGAAAAAATTACTGAGTTACATGAACACAGTCTAAGCATTTGATCAGGATGCTAGAATGGAGAAGATCAGTGGGAAAATTATCTCTATGGCAAGAACATTGAAGTTAGAACTTTAAACCACTGATGTGGAATTTAAAAAAAAAACCTAACAGCCATTGTGGTAGTTATGTTTGTGTGTCAACTTGGCTGGGCCTGGTTGAGTGGCTGGGCAGCTGATGGTAGTTATTCCCCTGATGAGACTGGCAATCAACTCCATGTGGAATCTACCACAAGCAGCTAAGTAGCTGCCTTTGGGATGTGGTCTGCTTCCTGTACATAAGGAGAAGCTTTGAGAATGGTCTCTAGTCTATGGTATGCTTGGACTCTGCATGTAGCCGTGTCATTGCTCAGCAGCCTGCTATGCAGTGCCGAGCTTGGGGCTTACAGTGGACTTAAGTTAATGGCCTGCTGTGTGGTTTGGTAACATCGGGACTGTGCCTTTTTACTTGTCAGCCTTGAGCTTGTCAGCCTCAGCAGCCAGCAGCTGTCTGAGTGAAGAAATGCCTCTAGCTCCAGTGGGCCAGGAGCAGGAGGCAGAGCTGGACCCCACGATTGAGGGGCTTTCACCCAGCCCTTAGATCCTGGCACTTTGAACGTGGGCTTAAAGCCTCCAAATTATAAGAATAAACTCCTATTTGTTTAAGCCATCCCATTTGTGGTATATTTTTGTCCGAGCGGCACTAGGTAACCGGAACAGCCATCGAGTGAGATCTAACTCATAGCAACCTCTCCTTGGGTTTCTGGGAGCTCTGGTAGCATAGTGCCTAAGGCACTTGACTGCTAACCAGGAGGCTGGCGGTTCAAACCCACCAGCCACTCCTCGGAAGGAAGGTTGGGCAATCCTGCTTCCGTAGTGATAACTGCCTCGGAAACCCAAGGAGGGGTCACTAGGAGTCGGGCCGACTCTATGGCAAATAACAACAACAACAACATTTCTACAGAAGTAGATTGCCCAGTCTCTCTCAAGGAGTGGCTGCGAGTTTGAACCGCCAATCTTCTAATTAGCAGTCAAATGCCTTAGGCACTACACCACCAGACCTCCTGGAATAGATCATGAAAAAGGGGAACTGACAGATCAAGACTTAATGGATTTTGAAGAGGAAGGAAATGCTGAAGAAGAAAGAAGTATGAGAAGGAGGAAGGAATACAGTCAAAAATTTTTTTGAGTGAGGATTAGCTGAAGTTACCTTTAAATCAGGAGCTTCATTGGCTTGAAAATATGAATTCAAAATTCAAATGCTGATCACTTTGCTAATGTCTATAGGCAGATTCAGGAAACGGATGTCACTGCAAAATATGAAAAAAAAAAAAAAAGACTATACAGACAACTTGCAATTTTCTGAGTAGAGATGACATCCTCATTCCCAGGGATAATTCAGATGATCCAGAACCTTCCACAAGTGGAGTTAGTACTGTAACTGATAAAATGACAGTGTTGTCCAACTCTTTTTCAAAGTTGGAGTAAATTTTTATGATTGTGTATTTATGTATGTATGAAAATATACCTATAAGTTTTTATGTAATGTTTGCACACCCCAAAGGTAATGATCAGATTTATAAAGATACTGATAATAAAAGGCAATAATAATGAAAGCTTTTCTTAAAAAAAGAAAAAAAAAGGTTTTTGACTTATATCGAAACATACTGATGATGGAGTCGTCTGAACCAAGCCCTAGCCTGTTGTTAGTCAGGAACTACCAGTACTTGTGTGGGTCATCGCTTGCCTTGGCCTCCTCCATGATCACCAGTTAATATAAATACTTATTTTCTATAATTATAAATTAGTAATTTGGATTTAGAAACATTGTTCATTTTTGCATTCACTGAGCTTACAGTCAAGATAGTAAAAAATAATTGGACCAAAAAAAAAAGCCTGTGCTTTAAAAGGGTAGTATATTTGATTTTTGCAATGTGGATAATGAGTCTGATAAGTACTTGCAATTGTATATCTCTTTAATCCATAAATTGAGAGGAAGTCTTTAAAATCACAAAAACATGGGGTCTTTTAAATTTGCATATTACTTTGAAATCTTACACAATCTTGATCTGTTGCATTTATTTGTAACTGATTGATTTTCTTCCTGTCATTCAGACTCTTAGGCCTATTTTGTTTATACTTGTGTTCATCTAAACATTTCAAAAATACCCTAGAGGACACTTAATTATCACATTACCATAAATGAGAGCTACTATAGTTCTTAGAACTCAGGTTTGTTTCCCACCCCCCAAGTGAGCTACAAATAACCCTTCAGAGAGATCATTAAGTATGAGAAGAAAGCTGCTTCCCTACCAACTAAATGCACTTTTTTAGTTATCTAATTCCCCCAGGATCCAGCGTTTATATGCTGTTGGTATTTCAGAGAGAGAGAGAGGGAAAAAAAAAAAAAAGGATAATCCTAGGATACTTAGCAGGTTTTTTATGTAAGGTCTAATGCTACATAAGAGAGTGACATTTTCAAAGTCAAAGTAGGTTGGGCTGCAGTTCACTATGTTATCAAAAAATAATTTTCCTATAAGTAGCTGAGCTTTTGGTAGGGATTTAGTAGTGAACATGGTTCTGTCTCCATCCCATTATCTACACTGTTATTCCAAGAGTTCTACTTCATCTCACTTAAAGAACCAAAAGATATATTGTATCTTCAGACAAAAAAGTTTATGATTAGCCCTAGTAAAAGACAACACTGTTCAAGTTCAACTAGGCTTTTCATCTTTCCATGAATTAAGACTGTATCAACTACTGTATTACTAATTTGTGTAAAACCCACAGTTAATCAGAGCATGTTAGAGCAGGAAGGATTCAGGAAGACCAGTGAGCCTTCCCCCTTTTGATAAAGTTACAGTGAGTCTCTGCAGTTTCAGACATCAAACTTAAACTCCTATCTGCCCTTTAAATTTGCCATCACTTTGAAATGATTCAACCAGCCCCTACTGCAACAAATTATTAATCACAATCACCTTTACTTGCTACACGTGCGGCTTTTAGATCATCAAAATACCTTCAAACCTTTTTCAAGGTTTCAAACCAGTTTGAAATGATTTAGTTAGTCATGGCAGACGGAAACAAGGGCAGTATATGCATTGCACTGTAACCATATCTTGTGTGGCAGATTTTGACCTTGCTCAATCCTACTTCCGTAGTGATAACTGCCTCGGAAACCCAAGGAGGGGTCGCTAGGAGTCGGGGCCGACTCTATGGCAAATAACAAGAAAATAGGCAGCTCAGAGAGGTGACTTACTGTGCCCCCTTTGAATGTATTTTGACTGTGAGCTTTGAGCCAGGCACTGCTACCTGTTTCCTACTCGGATCAAAATCTACCACACAAGATTGGGTTTCTATGCAATGTTTAAACTGCCTTTGTTTCTATCAGCCATGACTGACCCAGTTTGAAGCCCTGCTTTTCTTGCATTAAAGTAATGCTAATTTAGAACCGTCTGTATTTGTTCCGACCTACCTACTACATATTTTACTTAAGGACACACTTAGAAACGGCTCTCGTTCATAACCCAGGAACTGCCTGTTCTTAAACTTTACATTGCATTCTCAAGAGAGATTCCACAATTAAAACATTAAAAAATAATGATTAAAAAATGATATGTTAAATGGAAAAAGGAAACTAGACCATTTGTAGACGAATTGTGTATCTGCATATCTTTAAGATATGTATGCACATAAGTGTATGTATAATAAGAGTATTACTGAGTAATGAAATGGGCATTTGTTGTGTATCTGTATTCTAAAATGTTTACAATAAATATGTTATTCAACTTTTAAACCCATATTTTAAAACAGGTTTTGTAATCATATCTGATTTGAATTCTAGCTCTACCTAAGGAAAAGTTTTTACTTACCACTTGGGACCTCATTATCTGTAAAATGACAATAACAATTTACAGGATCGCTGTAATAAATAAAAACACAGATAAAACTCAAGGCTTCTGGTAGATTCTAATATCCACAATAGGCAAATGCATGAGACCAAAGTTTATTACTAGTTACCAGTGGTGGGTGAAAGAGAAAAATGGGTGGGGGAAGGGAGGGTCCTTGCTTAAGGTGTCTGTTAAGGACAAAGAAAAAATTTGGAAACTCATGATTTTTACACAAAATGGTGAATAATTATTGTAACTGAATTGTACATGTAAAACTGGTTGAAATGAGAAATGTTTTGATATATATTTTTCCAACAATAAATATAAATACATAAATGTCTAGGACTTGGATCCCACTATATTCCTAGCTCTTTTGACACTAAAACCAAACAAGCTTTAGAAACATGCTTGATTATTTAAGTCACATATTTGTAATAGCCTTGTTGATTTTCAGCTTAATATAAATTAGACTCTCCCTATTCTATGTTGATATTTCTATGTGGAGATGCCATTTGGAATTAGCCCCTTTTTAAAAGTCCGAAAACATTTAGTGCTATGTATTCCAAAGTGTGAAGATTTATGCATTATTTTTATAGAGACACTGAAAATACAAGCCTTTAGTTGTAATGTCAAAGAGGGCTTATAAGAATATTGGAAATTTGCTTAGGATCAAGTGGAGAGAGAACTTGGTAACAGATGTCTGAGGCAGTTGTGTAAAAACACTCAGATAACTATAAGCAAGGTCATCCTGAAACAGTCTGAGTGGCAGACTTATAAATACCCTTGAAATTAGGATAATTGAAGCTATAACTTGAATTGCTCCTTGAGCTACTAATTAGAATGAGAGAGTTGATTATTAGTATTGTGGATTGGTCCAAGTAGCATATGGTCTCATTTTCCATGATACTTGGGTAGGTGTTTAACTTCTGATCATTGTTATTGTTAGGTGCCATCAGGTTGTCTCCAATTCATACTGACCCTATGTACAGCAGAACAAAACACTTCCCAATCCTGTGCCAGCTCTACAATCTTTGCTATACCTGAGCCCATTGTTGTAGGTGTCATGTCAATCCATCTTGTTGAGGGCCTTCCCCTTTTTTATTGATCTTCCACTTTACCAAGCATTGTATCCGTCTCCAGGGAATGGTCCCTTTTTAAAACATGACCAAAGTAGGTGAGATGGAGTCTGGCAATTCTTATTTCCAAGGAGTATTCTGGCTGCACTTCTTCCAGGACAGATTTGTTAGCTCTTTTAGCAATCCATGGTACTTTCAGCATTCTTCGCCAGCACCACAACTCAAAAGCATCAACTCTTCTTCGGTCTTCCTTTTCATTGTCCCTCTCACATGCATATGAGGCTATTGAAAATACCATGGCTTGTCCAGAGACTTTCCTTCTAAGGTTAGTTCAGTGACCCCTTGCATATTATCCACACTTGTTAATGAATCTTCCCATCCTATGAGCAATAATATCACTTTAATTTTACCTACTGTAAGTGGGATTATGTTTTCATGGGGAAGTGGGGTAAGGGATACCTAATATAAGCACACGGTTCAAAATTTAGAAAGGATATGTAGTGAGAATTGTGTCCTTTTCACCTCTGCTAGACATCTAGTCATCACCTGTCACCCATAAGACCAATAACTATTACCGATTTCTTTATTCTTAAGAGATAACACATAATACATAAACATGTATATCCATATATGTGTTTTGTGGGTTACATAATGAAAGCATTCTATATTCTGTACCTTCTCTTTTTCATGACACTTTGGAGAACATTCCAGGATGCCAGTAAATGTAGAGCTGCCACCTCACTTTTCCCACCTTTATAATACTCCATTATGTAAATATACCACAACTCATTTAACTTATCAATGAACACTTACATTGTTTCTGTCTTGTGCTATAATGAATATTCTATAATTAACATCCTTATACAGATGTCATTTTAAGTAGGAGTCAAGGTATACATGCATTTTAAACTATCCCAATAGCAATGTTTGTTTTCTCTTGTCCTCATCATCCCATTATAATCAAACTATCAACTGTTATATTATCACTTTTGGATAGCTGTCATATATATGTAAAGATTATTTGTTCCCCTTACTGTGGAAAATTTTTGTGGTAGTTAAATTTGTGTGTCACCTTGGCTGGGCCTGGTTTAGGGGCTGGGCACCTGGTGGTAGTTATTCCCCATGATGAGACTGGCAATCAACTCCATGGTGGGATCTGCCACAGCAGCTGAGTACTTGCCTTTAGGATGTGATTTGCTTCCTTTATATAAGAAGAAGCCTTGAGGATAGTCTCTAGCTTAAGGCATGCTTGAACCCTGCATGTAGCTGTGTCATTCAGCAGCCTGCCATGCTTGGATGACCTTGGGACTTAAAATGGACTTAAATTAATGGCCTGCCATGTGGTTTGGTAACATCAAGACTGTGCCTTTTTACTTGTCAACCTCGGGCTTGTCAGCCTCAGCAGCCAGCAGCTGTCTGAATGAAGAAATGCCTCTAACTCCAGTGGGCCAAGAGCAGGAGGCAGAGCTGGACCCCAAGGTTGAGGGGCTTTCACCCAGCCCCTAGAGCCTGGCACTTTGAACTTGGACTTAAAACCTCCAAACAGAGAATAAACTCCTGTTTGTTAAGGCCATCCTATTTGTGGTATATTCTTATCACAATGGCACTACGTAACCAGAACAGTTTTTATCTGTAGAGCCAAAGTCTGAGATTGTCAAGAAAGAGAAAGCTTATGCACAGGCATTGGATGGAACCATGCTTTACTTGTGTAGAAAAGAGACACAGCAAGGTCAGCTTTGATAGTGGGCATCCCATGGCTAGTGAGACAATCCCTGCTGGAGCCAACATAGCAATGATGGTTTGCATGCACCCCTCTTGCCCCTCAAAAGAGATAGACCTTTTTCTTTTCCTTCCAGGAATAATGTATTGAAATGGGGTGGTCAGGGGCCATATGATGGTCACAGTAGCAGACTTTGTACCAAGAACAAGGAAGGAGTTTCCCTAATAAGAAATTAACAGAAGGGGTGTCAGTACCTATGATAGTTGGAGCTGTGTGTCAACTTGGCTGGACCAGAATTCTGTGTAGTTTAAGCATTTGTGATGTGTATTATTCCTATGGTGGGATCAGATGTATATGTTTTGAGCAGCCAAACTTGAAAGGGAGTTTCCCTAGGGGTTTGGCCTGCTTCCAATATATTTATGACATCCTGGGAAAAGAGATACTCTTCTGTGGATCCGGATCCTGTTGTGCTGCCTAAAACTGTCCGTAAGTAAACAGTCCACCATTCGGCCTGGAGATCTTGGATTCGTCATTCATTGAAGTCAACAGCCAGTATACTGCCTGCAATCCTTGAGCTCATCGGCCCCTACAGCTGCTTGAGTCGGGAAACACCTCCAGCTTGACGTTTGATCCAAAAACTTGGGACTTGCCAGCTTCTATAAGTGTGTGAGTCATTTTCCTAAGATAAGTTTCTCTTTCTCTATATGTATATATAATCTTACTGGTTTTACTTCTATAGAGAACCCAGCCTAACACAGTACCCAACTTCCATTGCTAAGGAATGTTCTGGGCCCAAGGATTCTAAATAGGTAATCCAAATGAGGGTCTCAAGGTCACACAACAGACCAGCTTCCTAACAGTTGTCACAGTGAAGCACCAGTCTTACACTGTGTTAGAAGTCAAAGTGAAGAGTTATTGAGAGAGAGATCTACAAATCCAGAGACACACTGGCACTCAAGGCTGGGTGGGTGAATATCCATCAAACCTACCTAGGCCTGAGTAATTTTGAAACAAATATCTGATGGATAGGTAGGTAATTCTAGAGGCACCATAATTTGATGCAAATGGCTTATTTAAATGGTTTTTTCAAAAGCAATAGTAAAGCTAGGTATGAATTTATAATCTAAAACTTACAGCAAGGGGATTGATATGGTCTAATGGACTGAGGGGAAGGGTACCATACTTACCATTCATTCAAATTGCTGGTGCTGGTTACTGATTTAATTAATTTGATTAAAAAAAAAATCATTACAAGCATCAGTGATGGTTATGACAAACAGAAAAAAAAATGCTGTAATAAAGAAAAAAAATAATGAATATAAAACACATCCTTCTTTTAGTAAGTTACAAAGAAATGTTAATCCGTGTTAGTAAAATAGTTTGCAAAATAGCACAGAACAAATTGGTGAAAAGCAAGGGTCCAGAAATTGACAGAATACCCACTGAGATGTTTTCCACAAACTGATGCCACGCTGGAGGCATTTATTCATCTTTGCCAAGTAATTTGGAAGATAGCTACCCGGCCATCTGACTGGAAGAGATCCACATTTGTATCCATTCCAAAGAGAGGTAATCCAACAGAATATGAAAATTATTGATTATTTAATGATAATAAATATCACTTAATGTTACACACAAGTAAAATTTTGCTGAAGATAATTCAAAAGTGATTGCAAGAGTATATTGTCAGGGAATTTCCAGAAATGTGAGCTGGATTCAGAAAAGGTAGAATAGGGGATATCATTAGTAATGTTAGATGGATGGTGGCTGAAATCAAAGAATACCAGAAAGATGTTTACTTGTGTTTTATTGACTATGCAAAAGCATTTGACTTTGTGGATCATAAGAAATTATGCATACCATTGTGAAGAATGGGGATTTCAGCACACTTAATTGTGCTCATGATAAACCTGTACATAGACCAGAAGGCTATCATTTGAACAGAACAAGGGGATACTGCATGGTTTAAAATCAGAAAGAACATGTGTCAGGGTTGTATTCTTTCACCATACTTATTCAATCTGTATGCTGAGCAAATAATCCAAGAAACTCAACTACATGAAGAAAAGCATGGCATCAGGACTGGAGGAAGACTCATTAACAACCTGTGATACGCTGCTGACACAACCTTTCTTGCTGAAAGTGAAGATGACTTGAGGCACTTACTGATGAAGATTAAACACTACAGTCTGCAGTATGGATTATAACTCAGCATAAAGAAAATGAATACCCTCACAACTGGACCAATAAGCAGCATCATGATAAATGGAGAAAAGATTGAAGTTGTCAAAGATTTCATGTAAAATCACAAGCAACACCCATGGAAGCAGCAGTCAAGAAATTAGATGTTGTATTGCACTGGGCAAATGTGCTGAAAGAGACCTCTTTAAAGTGTTGAAGAGCAAAGATATCACTTTGAAGTCTAAGGTCAGCCTAACCCAAGCCATGATATTTTAAATAGCCTCATATGCATGTGAAAGCTGGACAATGAACAAGGAAGACCAAAGAAGGGTTGATGCTTTTGAATTGTAGTGTTGGTGAAGAATACTGAAGCTATCATGGACTGCCAGAAGAATGAACAAATCTGTCTTGGAAGAAGTGCAACCAGAATGGTCCTTGGTAGTGAGAATGGCCAGTCTTCATCTCACCGACTTTGGTCGTATTGTCAGAAGGGACCATTCGCTGGAGAAGGATATCATGCTTGGTGAAGGGTCAGCAAAAACAAGGAAGCCCCTCAACATGATGAATTGATACAGTAGCTGCAACAATGGGCTCAAATATAGCAAGGATTGTGAGGATGGTGCATGACCAGGCAGTGTTTCATTCTGTTGTATGTAGGGTCACTCTGAATCGGACCTGATTCAATGACACCTAACAAGAACAACTAGTAAAATAAAGCTATTTTTAAAGACTGTAGGTACAAGCATACCTAGTTTTGTTGCACTCTACTTCATTGTGCTTCACAGATACTGCATTTTTACTAATTGTTGGTTTATGGTGATCCTGTGTTGAGCAAGTCTACCAATGCCATTTTTTTCCAGCAGCATGTGCTCACTTTGTGCTCCTGTGTCACATTTTGGCAGTTCTCACAATATGTCAGACTTTTTCATAATGCTATTACACACTTAATAGACTGATGTACCATAATGTTTATTATAATGTAAACAGCTATTATATGCCCTGGGAAACCAAAAATTTCATGTGACTCTCTTTATTGTGATACTCACTTTCTTGCAATAGTCTGGAACCAAACTCAAAATAGTTCCAAAATATGCCTGTATTAAGAAGAGTGCAAAAATTTCAGTTTTTGGCATAAGGAATGAAAGGTTTAATTTATTAGATTACAGTTAAAGGTAGTCAATGATTACCAAAGCTACTAAGAAATAATTCCACAAGTGTGCAAAAACAGCTAATATTATTAAAATACCAGCACTTAAGAAACAGAGTCCTAAAATTTCAGCAGCTGTCATGAGTCATGTTCTGTGTTTCTTGGGATTAGCTGCTTGCTTTTGAAGTCATGTACTTCTGATCACTAGAATATTTCACTCTGAGTTTCAAATCTCCATGTGACTGACAAGTCCAGACAGGTGCTTTCACTTTATTTAGATGTGAGAAATGAATCCAAAGGGTAATTCTTTCTTGTTTTGCTGCAAAAGGGTTAGTTAAGAAAACTAGATAAGCCCTCTGCCATCAAGGTTCTAATGAATCTTTTAGTTTACCCCTCTTCCAACAAACATATTTTCCTGTAGTAATTTTAAATAAAGGAAGAGAACCAGGTTTTTGCTCCTCAATTGCATCTTTAATTTGTGAAGAATATTTCTTATAGCATTGCTTTAAAGATTGACAATATTTCAATAATTCAGGTTTTACTAAATTAGAGTTGATATCAACAATGTAGGGAAGAGTCATAGACCTTCCAGTAATTATTTCATAACGAGAAAGTTTATGATGCCCAAAAGGAATGCTTCTTAAATTTAAAAGGCCACTCCTCGGAAGGAAGATGGGGCAATCTACTTCCGTAGTGATACTGCCTCAGAAACCCAAGGAGGCATCGCTCTGAGTCGGATCCGACTCGACAGCATATAACAACAACAACAACAACAATGGGAGAACTTTAGTCCAAGACAAACATAATGGCTCAGAAGGCTTAGCAAGTGTTTTTTCATTATCCCATTTGTTCTTTCCAAAAGTCCAGAGGACTGAGGATGATAAGAAAATTGTAACGGTTGCAAATCTGCATGCAAAATATGAGAAAAATGTGTAGAGGATTCAGTGAAACCTTGGAGCATTACAGTCCAGTTAAATTGTTGGTTGTCCCAAGTAAAGACAAATAAATATTGGATTCCAGGGTCTACATGAACACTTAAAAAGGTACTACAGAGGTCTATCACAGTAAGGCATGCCATGTCATTGGGAACAGTGGAAAATGACAAATGTGGGTTAGGGATAGCCAGGCATTTAGGAATGACAGTGTGAATTGCACGTAAGTCCTGAACAAATCCAACCTCTACTGTGTGACTTCTTAACTGGAAGGACAGGTGTGTTGCAAGGACTAGTGCAGGAGACACTTAACTCTTTAGAAAGAAAATCCTGAACTGAATCCTATTCTTGAACAAGCATTGTGGAATTTTGAGCAGGGGTTTAGATGTGTCTGCTTAATTTTAAATAGGTTCAACAGACAATGTTTGTAGATGTTGTAGCCCATAAATTTTCAGGGATATGGAAAATAACTTCAGAGGGAAGGGAACCTGAACAAGGACAGTTTTGAAAGGAAATAATAAGATCTTGCATATGGAAAAGAGCCTCTTCTTTCTGTATGTTATTTATCCCTAAGTTTCAATTGTCAGGCAAATTTATTATTTTCCCATTTTCTTTAGATTGTAAATGGCAATTCCATTTAGATAAAATATCTCATCCTATTAAGTTAACTGTGATGTCAAAACTAAGCAAAACATCTGCAAGTCCAAGTGATATTTACATAAGTCAAGAATGAATTAATATTTGTTCTTTATTAGTAACCTCCATTATTTTTTAGGTCATTTAATTCTGGGTTAAGGAGCTTTTGTAAATATGTGGGGTTAATTGCAGATAGGGTATATCTTGTATTGATTAAAAATTGGTAGGATTTGCCACTAATGTACATAGTTGTTTTTCCTTGAGGGTTTCGAGCCACCATGGGAAAAGTCGGTGCATTGTCCCCAGAGCTCCATTCTGAGTCAGGGTGTGGAAGGGTGATTGGAGTGGAAAACTTCTATTTATTCTTCAATTTAAAACATTCACTTTTCCAATGGCCAGTTTGGGGTTTTGTTGTTGTTTTTTTGTACACTACTGGCAGAGAACAGTTTTGGGTCCATTGACCCAAAATTTAAATTTCTTTCTTGGGTAAGCCCTTGTAACTGCTGTAATTGAAGGGCCATTCAATAGTTAGCCTTAGCAGTCTGCTTTATTTCTAGTTTGGGCAAAATCATGGTCCAAGGTAGTAAATTTGGTAGTAGGAAAAGGCTTCCAATCTAAACAAAGTCTTTTCATTGAGGCTGAAGTTTCAGGCTTGAAGCTGTATATAAATACTTCATTAAAGGCTCTTGTAGTTCCTTCATTTAAAGGATCTAATGTAGAACGTTATGAGAACTTCTGGAATAATCAGACTTCATAGTCTTACTCTTTTGTCCTTATTTTGTATGCAAGAATGGATTTTTGTCTAATCATTTATTGAGGGAAAGGCCTTAAAGATTTCTTCAAGTTAAGTTTTAGCCCCTAAACTTCAGGGTTCTGTGAGAAGTTTCAGCTGTTTTTGCCTGTAACCAAGGCTAAACTATCTTGGCGATCTTTCCATTCAGTATATTCTAACCATAATTTGGCTTTCCCAAGGCCAACTAGCATGTGGACTAATTGATATAAATCAGGCAAGTCAGACTAATAAACTTCAACAAGGTCTTTAAATTCTGTGGTGAATTTGTAAAGATCCTCATTAATTATGGAAAATCTTTAACAATTCTTTGTAATTCTATGTGAGTCTAGGGAGTAAAAGAAATAATAGGCTGCTTTGGATTTTCTCTGGTATTCGTTCCAGATTCTGTGACAGCAAATCTTAAAAGACATTTCAAAGATGGGCTTTGGACACTCTGATTTTGGACCATCTGGCTTTGAATCTTTAGCAGATTCTTCAGGGAAAAGAGGAAGTTCAGACAGTGTTTCTAGAAGGGTAAGAAGGTAGAGGAGGGTACAGAGAAGTGGCTGCTAACAGAGGAGCAGAAGGAACTGCAGTGTAGTGTGTGAGCATAGCAGAGTTCTGACTTTGTATTTCCTTATTTTGTTTAGTTACTTCAGAAACTGCAATTCTTTATTCTGCAGTCAATTCAGAAGGAGTAACTTTTTTTTTATTTCAGAGAAATATTATTTTTTTACAACTTTAGGGAATATTAAATGGATTATAATTTCCTAAGGCTGCTGTAACAAAATACCACAAACTAGATGACTTTAAACAGAAATTCATTGTCTCATATTTTGGAAGTCAGTAGTCTGAATTCAGAGTGTCAGCTGGGCCATGCTCTTGCTGAAGGCTCTAGGGGAACATTCTTTCTTATCTCTCTCTTAGCATCTAGTAGCCCCAGGAGTTCCTTGACTTGCAGTTACAATATAACTCCATAGTCACATGGCTGTACTCCTGTGTCTTTCTCTGTGTCTCTTCTCTTTTATAGGATTGGATTTAGACTCACCCTACTCTAATATAACCTCATTTTACTATATAACATCTTCAAAGACCCTATCTCCAAATAAGGTCACATTAGTAGGTATCAGCGGTTAGGACTTCAACATAAATTTTTTTGGGGACAAAATCCTATCCATAATAGAGGCCTTACAGTAATTTAATCACAGAAAAGGTTTTTGGGACCTGTAAGTCTGAAATGACCCACAGCAGGGAAACTTTGCCTGTACCATCCACTGTGTAACTCTGAGCAACTGCATAGCCATCTGGGCTCATTTCACTGGTCTATCTCTGTCGTCTCTGAGTTGTATCTAAGGTCTGAAGTACAATGATTGAATTTTTATACAATAGACACAAAGATTTCTGGCCCTTCCTTTTTCATCCCAGGTACTCCAAACACAGCTCAAGTTTCCTTTCCTGCATTATCTTCATAGCAGAGATACCAGCAAAACCAAATCTATCCATGGGGTGTAGTTAGAGAATACCCCACATCTCTAGAATCTGTTTGCAGACTGATTTGCATGGAGGGTGAAATATCTCTGGGAAGATGTCTTGGCCCCTGTTAGTAGTAGGGATTCAGACATGGCACAGGCACGTGGCAGACTTGAGGACCATGGGTGGGAAAGGACTTACAAGACCTGGAAGGAACTTGACCCAAGGGAGCCAGTGAACCCTTAGGGCTATAGCAGAGAAATGTTTTGGGTTTCCTATTGTAGCTGTCAGAGGATCTTTTTTTCATTTTGATTTGGGTGAAAGTTTACAGAACAAATTCATTTTCCATTGAGCAGTTCATTTTGTTTCATGACATTGACTGCAATGTCATAATGTAACAGCTCTATTCCCACTTCCTCCCTGTGGTTACTTTTTGCCTGTGTCCTTTCCTATGCATTCTGCCCTCTGAGTTATCTCCCTTTGTGAATGCTGCCCTTCTGATCACCTATGGTTGATCTAAGGAGTGTCTACCTTGTGTAATTGTTTACCTTGCAGGCCTTTCTGTTGTTTGGCTGGAAGCCAGGGGTTGTTGTTGTTGTTGTTATGTGCCGTCAAGTCAGCCCTGACTCATAGCGACCCCTCCTTGGGTTTCCGAGGCAGTATCACTACGGAAGTAGGATTGCCCAACCTTCCTTCCGAGGAGTGGCTGGTGGGTTTGAACCGCCAGCCTTCTGGTGAGCAGCAAGTGTCTTAGCCACTATGCTACCAGAGCTCCCGGAAGCCAGGGGAGTGAGTTCAATTCCAGACTCAAAGGGTAACTAGGGGCTATAGTCCCAGTGGTTTCACCAGTTTCTGTCAGACTAATAAGCCTGGTCTTTTTCTGGTTTTGAGTTTTGTTCCCCATTTTTCTCCCACTTTATTCAGGATCTCCTATGAATGGTTGACAGTGGTTATAAACAGTATTTTGCAGAGAGGTTATTTTTTTTTTGAGAGGCCTCAAGGTATCAACTTAAAAGGGTTTCCCATTATGATTTATTAATGTGGGAGCCTTTATTTTCTAATTTACTGCACAGAATATTTAACTTACAGAAATTAAAGATTCCCCCAAAGAGGCCACTGATCTTCTACACTCCCTTTGGTTAGGTCATGCCAAGAAGCAACCATGTTGAAGAGCCAAAATGCTTATTGATGAAATGAGTGGAAGTTCCTGAATGAGGTTCAGTATCACTCTTAGATTTAGTATTTCCCATGTTTCCAAAGGCAATGTAAAGTTAGCTTTGGAAGTTTTAACAAAAAGTTGAGGCTTTCAGTGTCTCACAAGCAGATAATATCCCTAATGAAGGGGTGCTTTAGAATTATTACGGCAGTATCTTGGTCTGGTTTGTGTCCACTGTTTCCAAGTGGCTTTAAGGTTCTAAGATTCTTAAGAAATGACTATATGGAAGCTAAAACCAAAGGAACTTATATTCTATTTTATATAAACAGAACATAAAGAGAAAGATAAATTCTTCAATAAAACCAGGGCTTCAAACATTCTTAGTTCAAACACCTGCTGAAGATTTGCATTTCCATCCCAGATATACTGAATCAAAATGTACATTTTAATAATATACCCAGGTGATTGTTATAGATCCCTCAGTGATTCTTATGTATACATAAGAATACCTGGGATCTTGTTAAAATGTAGATTCTGATTCAGTATATCTGGGGTAGAAATGCGAACTCTTAGCAGGGGATCAAGCTGGACTGAGCCAGTTTGAAACTCTGACTAAAACACGGGGAACATTTATGCAAAGAAAGCAGAGGCTTGGACATAAGAGGTATTCCTTGCTGAAATCCCCAATTCTACCGTGGGCACTGAAGTCCCCAAAATATCTAATACTGTTGGCCTGAATCTCTAGTGCCTTAGAAGTTGCAGAAGCAAATTCAACTTTGGGTCCCTTCATGGTCATCAAGAAATGTCACAGCAAAGCACCAGTCTTACGCTCTGTTAGAAGTGATAGCAAAGAGTTTTATTGAAAGAGAGAGAGATTCACAAATCAGGTGACACATTAGCACCCAGGCAAGGTATTACAGTATTACAAATTACAAGAAAAGAATGAGGTTTTTATCAGGTGTAGTAAGGAAAGGGTTTCATGTATGTAGGCATGAGCAGGTACATGACAAAATGTTACAAGGGGATTTTAAAACTACAATACTTCTTAACATTAACACTGTAACTTGGCCTAAAATTTCTCCTTCCTCTGCTCTAAATTTTAGGCCAAGTTACAGTGTGATTCAAAATGGATTTTAATTTAGATCTGGAACAGCTATTGTAGACATGCCAAGTACCTCAATTTTGGGGTTCACTTATATACAATGTGCTTTTCCTATTTTTATCTCAGGTTATTAATGTTCTTCTTATTGAATTATAAGCAGTGTTTAGTAAGTAATTTATTTCATGTTTCTAAGATAAAAGTTATAAATATTTTTCCCAGTTCATTGACTGTATTTTGACTTTGTTTATGGCATTTTTTTTCTCTGAAGAATTTCCATTTGTAAAGTTTTTGTCTTTTCTACTTTTTATTGTTGCAGGTAGTTAATATTTTAATATTTTGTAGAACTGATCTCCCCTTATTTTTCAATTGAGAAGTTTCCTGAAAATATCTAGTCTTTATTATTATTATTATTAATTTAAAATCATCTTGTTTAGTTAAAACAAAACAAAAACTGTTGTTACTTTCCTTGAAATCATGTTAAATTTACATATTATTTTAAGAAGAATTTTTCTCATAGTTTTTTTAAGTAATCTTTGATAATATTTTAATGTTGTTTTGTATATTTTCTTTGTTAAATTTTAACTTGTTATATCTGTATTCACTTTATATTTTTGTTATGTGTACATACATATGGAGCCCTCATAGCATGGTGGTTAAGTGCTTGTCTGCCAGCTGAGATAGCAGTGGTTCAAACCCACCAGCTGCTCTGTGGGGGAAGGATGTGGCAATCTGATTCCAAAAATATTATTGTCCTGACAATCCTATGAGGTAGTTGTACTCTGTCCTATAGGGTCACTGTGAATCAGAATCAACTTGA
>NW_006921753.1:1708866-1710549 GCF_000298275.1 Orycteropus afer afer
TTTTTTTTTTTTAATTTTTGCTCTGTTCTATCCCCTTTCCTCCCACCCCTAGTAACCAACAAAGAAAGTTTCCTTCCATACATAGACCTTTTCCTGACTTTTTAAAATAATGAACAAATAACAACATAGCATAGTGCCTAAGGCACTTGACTGCTAACCAGAAGGCTGGTGGTTCAAACCCACCAGCCACTCCTTGGAAGGAAGGTTGGGCAATGCTACTTCTGTACTGATACTGCCTCGGAAACCCAAGGAGGGGTCACTATGAGTCGGGGCGACTCAACGGCAAATAACAACATGATTGACTTACTTCACTCAACATAATGTCCTCCAAATATAATGCTAACTTCTTAATTAACACATTTTAACATGTTAATTATGTATTCATCTATTTCTATTATATTGATAATTGCTATCAAAATAAGAAAGGATTATATCAAAGTGGATATAGAATTTTATCAGATTTCTTCTGTCATCTATGAAAAGATTTTCTATCTACTTATGAACATGATATATTTGAATAAGCTAATTTATGCTGCAGGTAACCAATAACCCTCAAATCTCTGTAGTTTAAACAACATTACTTGTTTCTTCTTCATGTAACATATCCAGTGGGGATCCATGTCTTCTTTACCCAAACCCAGGCTTAAAGAGCACCCATCATCTGGAACATTCAGTTTTACCATGATGGAGGAAAAGGGACTATGGTAAGTCATCCACTGACCTCCACCTGAAGGAGACACACATTACTTTGTCCCACACTTTATTTAGCAATGCAAATCACATGGCCATTTCTCACTACAAGAAGAGAAGGAAGAGAAATACTACCATGTGCACTGAAAAAGAATTGGCAATATGTCAGTCATGTATGATGAAATGTAATATATAATATATTCTGCTTGCTAACGATCATAAATGAGGTGGTTTTTAGTGTATGTGTGCTCATGTGTACAATTCTTGTCAAGATTTAGTATCAATATTATTCTAGCATCACATAAGTATTAGGAATGTTTTACTTTTTATGTTTCTATATAATTTAAGCAGAATTGGAGTTTTATGTTCCTTAAAGTTACAGTAGACCTGACCTATGAAACCTAGGCATTGTGCTTTTGAGGAAATGTAGTGCTGTGATAGCTTTCTACATTTCTTGTATGTTGACTGATATATTCTTATTTTTTTCTCTTTTCTGGATTCAGTTTTAATAATTTATTCTTTTCTTAAAAATATTAAAATGATTCCAAGTCTTCAATTGTTTTGAGCAAAGAAGTATCCTGATAAAGTTTTTATAAAATTAATTTCTTTTTTGGTGAAATTATACATAATAGCAAAGGATACACCATTTCAACTAATTCTACATGTACAATTCCATGACAGTTTTTACATTCTTTGAGTTGTATAACTGTTCTCACTATCCTTCTTCAACTTTTTCCACCATTATTAACATTAACATTAACTCCCTAAATTTCTCATCTAACTTTTTGTGTTAGGCTGGGTTCTCTAGAGAAACAAAAACCAGTAAAACTTATATATATGTATATATATATAGAAATTTATCTAAGGAAAATGGCTCACACACTTATAGAAGCTGGCAAGTCCAAAGTTCCTGGATCAAACGTCAAGCTGGAGGCTTTTCCTGGCTCTTGCAACTGCAGGGGCTGAGGAGCTCAAGGCTGGCAGGCAGTACAC
>NW_006921753.1:1716089-1717412 GCF_000298275.1 Orycteropus afer afer
GAAAAGTCTGATTATTTCCTTTTCCCCAATGAACAGTCACTCTCATAAAAGGCCTCAGATCCCATTGGGGAAGGCTAGGAGAAAGACTGACATTATAGATTTCTGGCAATGTAGTGGGGCCCTTCCTCAAAAGGACCTGGCCTCCCCTTTATTCAAGGGGTTGTGGGTCTGTAAACTGACTCTAGTCTGGGAATTGATTGTGAGATTGTGACTCTGTATTCTGGTGATTCAATCTAGTTGCTGTTCATGTGACCTAGAATTCTTCTGTATATACAGATCAAGTAAGTATTTATTTAGTAGGCTTGCCATGTATTTCACTACTAGGAACACCATGAGCAAGTAGCCAATGCCATAATTCTACATGTGTCAGACTATTCTGATTACTGTTCCGACTCTGCTGTCCATTATGGTAACTACTCCCACCTTGCCTTTGTCGATTAACTGCTGACACTTGGCCTCTACTACCACGGGGTCCAATCAGCCTCATTGTAGTTAAGTGTCTTAGTTCAATTAGAGCAATTCCCACTGTCAAATCAGGTTTACATAAAATAGCTATCACAGAAGTCTTCAAGGATGCTGGAGCTCCCTTCACAAATTTATTCCTCATGGTACTGGTCAAAGGCATGTCTTCTAGACTCTCCATTTCTGGCTCTAGGGGTCTAATCTGATAAATCCATTCTAACAGGCCAATTTCCCTAAGCCTCTGGATACCTTCTTCTACATTATACCAAGGCAGGTCTGGTACTTCAACTTGACTTAATGTAGGCCACTGAATAATCCATGCCTATGTAAGCCAACCAAATAAACTATTAGATCCTTTCCTAATCTCTCGAGCTGAGATATTGAATGAAGAATCCCATACTGAGTGGACCTAAATCAATAAACTCAGACTGATCAAATCTTACACTCCTTGCACCATTATCCCACACTCTCAGTAGCCATTCCCATACAGATTCTCCAGGTTTCTGTCTGTACATGTTAGCAAAATCAAGTAGGTCTTTTCGGATATAGCATACCACCTCCTCAGTCACACTTTCTATTTCACCTTTTGGGCTCACTTGGACTTAACTTTAGTTATTGGTCTAGCAGCAACAATGCATGGTTGAGGCAGTTCCTGAGAGCATTCAGGAATGTCTTCCATGGCCTCTGCCTCAGGCAATGACTCAGCAGGACTGGTTTGACTAGTCCCATCAAACTGCAGGGGAGTGAATAATGGTTTTACAGTAATCTGTTCAGATGGGAGGGATTCAACAGAATTTACAGGCTCCATATCCTGATCTTCCTGATTATCTGTCCATATGTCCCCATTCCAGGTTTCAGGAT
>NW_006921753.1:1719177-1719737 GCF_000298275.1 Orycteropus afer afer
CCTAAACCTACAAACCAGGAAGAAAAATCCTATGAGGTGTTTGTTTGTACATGAGCAGCACCACTCCTCCCCAATATGTTTTTAATTTCCTCTGCATCTGTAGTTATCACTAATTTTTTCCTGTTTTATGTATTTGAATCTTTCACTTTTTGTTCTGCTTTAGAATAGCAAGAAATTTATTTATATATTTCAAAGTACCAGCCCTTTAATATATTTATTAGTTCCAACATTTTTCTATTTACTAATATGTAATTCATTACTTTATTGTTTAGTTTTTTTTTCAATTGTGAAAAAACACACAGTTGAGAAGTGCACAGATCATAACATGTTATTTCATGAAATATAACAAAGTAAGCATTAACGAACCACACTTATGTCAGAATTCCACTTCATGTACCTTCTCAATTTCGAACCTTCCCCCTTAAAGGTAAGGACTATCATGCTCACACCAGTTTTACTATACCTAGACTTGAACTTTATAAAAATGGAGTCTATAAAGTATGTATTCATTTGTATTTTTCTTCTTTCATCAACTTTAAGTTTACAAGATTTTGTTTTTA
>NW_006921753.1:1720807-1724505 GCF_000298275.1 Orycteropus afer afer
TAGGGGTGTGGCCTGCTTCCAGGATATCCAGGGACATCCTGGGAAGAGAGACATTCTTCTGTGGATCAGGACTCTGGTGTGCTGCCTACAACTTTCCGTAAGTGAGCAGCCTACTGTTTGGCTGAAGATGTTGGATTTGTCTTTCATTGGAGTCAACAGCCAGTGTACTGCCTGCCAGCCTTGAGCTTCTCGGCCCCCTGTGGTTGCGGAAGCTAAGAAAAGCCTCCAGCCTGATGTTTCCTCCAGGGACTTTGGACTTGCCGGCTTCTATACATTTGTGAGCCATTTTCCTAAGATAAATTTCTCTCTCTCTTTATTTATATATATAAGCTTTGCTGGTTTTTGTCTCTCTAGAGAACCCGGTCTAACATACCCAGCCAAAATGACATATATTTTGGGAGGATACCATTCAATCCATGTTAATAGGCTTCTCTATTCCCACTGATCCAGCAGAATATGTGCTTTCTACTTCTGCAATCTT
Organism: Orycteropus afer afer; assembly: GCF_000298275.1. Classification (NCBI taxonomy): domain Eukaryota; kingdom Metazoa; phylum Chordata; class Mammalia; order Tubulidentata; family Orycteropodidae; genus Orycteropus; species Orycteropus afer. Next base: position 1,721,289 of record NW_006921753.1, read on the forward strand.
AGGTGCTGATGATTTTGAGTTTCTGGTTCCCATAGTAAGAAATATTTCCACCAAGGGCATAACAATGGCTCCATTAAACTGGAAGTTGAAACTGCCACCTAGCCCCTTTGAGTTTCTAATGCCAGTGAACCAGAAGGAAAGGAAAAGGGCATTGACATTATGGGAGGTTCAAACCCACCAGCCACTCCATGGAAGGAAGGTTGGGCAATCTACTTCCGTAGTGATACTGCCTTGAAAACCCAAGGAGGGGTCGCTACGAGCCAGATACAAATCGATGGCACATAACATCTACAACAACTTCTACACTATGGAAGTAGAGACATATATGGAATACAGGAGATCCTCTGGGCTGCCTCTTAGTACATTCTATGTCTGTGATAAAAAAGTAATGGAAACTTTAACCCAATATGATCAGAACGGCTAATGATGCAGACCCTTCAGGAATGACAAATTGAATCATCACAGTGTGTGAAAGCATGACCAGCAAATGTGTTTGCTAAGGGCAGAAGGATATGGAATAGATAGTAGAAGTAGGAAATAGAAATGCCAGATATGTCCACATGTCCAGTTACAAAAACAAGAACTGTAGTAATTGTAAGTATTTCTTCCCAACTTTGAAATTAATGTTTTCTTCTCTGCTTATTAACATGTTGTTGTTAGATGCAATGGAGTTGGCTCCAACTCATAGCGACCCTATGTACAACAGAATGAAACATTGCCCTGTCCTGTTTCATCCTCACAATGATTGCTATGCTTGAGTCCATCTTTGAAGCCACTGTGTCAGTCAGCCTTGTTGACAGTTGCTCCTTTTTCATTGACCCTCTACTTTACCAAGCATGATATTCTTCAGGGAATGGTCCCTTCTGACATGATCAAAGTAGGTGAGAAAAATTCTGGCCATTCTCACTTCCTAGGAGCATTCTGGCTGTCCTTCCTCCAGGACAGATTTGTTTGTTCTTTTGGCAGTACATGGTATTTTCAATATTCTTCACCAACACCATAACTAAAAGGCATCTACTCTTCTTCAGCCTTCCTTATTCATTGTCCAGTTTTCATGTGCATATGAGATGATGGAAAATACCATGGCTTTGTTCAGGTGTACCTTAGTTGTCAAAGTAACTTCTTTGCTCTTCAGCACTTTAAAGAGGTCTTTTGAAGCAGATTTGTCCAGTACAATAAGATATCTGATTTCTTTACTGCTGCTTCCATGGGTGTTGACTGTGGATCCAAGTAATATGAAATTCCTGATGTGATAATTGGAGCTGTGTGTCAACTTGGCTGGACCCCAGTTCGGTGTGGTTGTTCCCATGATGGGATCGGATGATTACGTTTTGAGTGGCCAATCTGTTGAAGGGGAGTTTCCCTAGGGGTGTGGCCTGCTTCCAGTATATCCAGGGACATCCTGGGAAGAGAGATATTCTTCTGCGAATTGGGATTCTGTTGTGCTGCCTACAACTGTCCATGAGTGAGCAGTTCAGTGTTTGGTCTGGAGATTTTGGATTCGTCATTCGTTGGAGTCAACAGCCAGTGTACTGCCTGCCAGCCTTGAGCTCCTTGGCCCCTGCAGTTGTGGGAGCCAAGAAAAGCCTCCACCTTGATGTTTGATCCAGGAACTTTGGACTTGCCAGCTTCTATATGTGTGTGAGCCATTTTCCTAAGATACATTTCTCTCTCTCTCTGTCTCTCTCTCTAAGCTTTGCTGGTTTTTGTTTCTCTAGAGAACCCAGTCTGACACACCTGACAACTTCCATCTTTTCTCCCTTTATCATGATGTTACTTATTGATCCAGTTGTGAGGATTTTTGTTTTCTTTATATTGAGGTATAATCATGTGGTTTAGTAAATTACATGGTATGGCTTTTCTAGCCATAGTCTTTGTAACTTCCACTTTGCTGTGAGCAGCTGAGTAGTTGATTGTTGAAATTATCCACCTAGTGTATTTCTGTTGGAGCAGCACAAAGCAATGTTCTGGGAAGTTTGCTCTCTCTCACATATGTAGAACTCTGATGTTGGGATTGGTTGATTTTGGCTACTCTGCTAGGCTCAAAAGGAGCCCTCCTATGGGCAGGAGTCTTTCTGACTGCCAGCTAAGAGAGACATGCTGCTGAGAGAGAGATGTGAGAGAAATATGCTGCTGGGCAAGAGACATGAGAGATACACATTGCTGAGAGAGAGACATGCTACTGAGAGACTGAGAGAGATGGCTGGCTGCTGAGAGAGAGGCCCGGCTGCTGAGAGAGATGAGTGCATTCCTGAACTTGAATTGTAGCTTATTGCTTCGCTAAAAAACCCCATAATCTGTGAGTTCTGTGTTGCCACTTCAGTGAATTATCAAACCCACCAGAGAGGTGGTGGGTGCCATGGGAAGGATGGTTTGTGTCAAGGTTAGTAAGAGGGCTGGAGGGTGATGGCATGTCTGGCCTCGTAAGAACAGGCCTTAGGCTGCTGATGGTAATTCTGTTTTCTTCTTATGGAGTTAGAGGAGATCAAAAGATGCTGCCTCCTTGCTCCTTTAGCAATTCCATCCTGAGGGCTGCAGTCTTTGATCTTTATCAATCAGTGCTTCAAGTCATCTTCACTTTCACCAAGCAAAGTTGTGTTATCTGCATATCACAGGTCGTTAATTGTTCTTCCTCCAATCCTAATACTGTGTTCTTCATATAGTCCAGTTTCTTGGATTATTTTCCAAGCATACAGATTGAATAAGTAAGGAGAAAGGATACAACCCTGTCATACACCCTTCCTGATTTTAAACCACATAGTATCCCCTCGTTCTGTTTGAATGACATCCTCCTAGTTTATGTACAGGTTCCTCACAAGCACAATGAAGTTTTCTGGAGTTCCCTTTCTTCGCAATGTTATGTTATGATCCACACAGTTAAATGCCTTTGCATATTTGGTAAAACACCGGTAAGCATCTTTCTGGTATTCTTTGTTTTCAGCCAAGATCCATGTGACATCAGCAATGATATCCCTCATTCCACATCCTCTTCTGAATCCAGCTTGCATTTCTAGAAGTTCCCTGTCTATGTACTACTGCAACCATTTGTTAATTATCTTCAGCAAGATTTTACTTGTGCACAATATTAATGATATTGTTTGATAATTTCCACATTCTGTTAGATCACCTTTCTTTGGAATGGGCACAAATATTGATTTCTTCTGTCAGTTGGCTAGATAGCTGTCTTCCAGACTTCTTGGCATAAATAAGTGTATCC
>NW_006921753.1:1724830-1730466 GCF_000298275.1 Orycteropus afer afer
CCTTTTGGTTTTCTAACTCCAGGTCTTTGCACATTTCATTATAATACTTTACTTTGTTTTCTCTGTGGCCCTTTTAAATCTTCTGTTTAGTTCTTTTATTTCAGCATTTATTCTATTGCTTTAGCTACTCTCTATTCATGAGCAAGTTTCAGAGTCTCTTTTGACATCCATTTTGGTCTTTTCTTCCTTTCCTGTGTTGAATGATGATTTGTTTTCTTCATGTATGATGTTCTTGATCTCATCCCATAACTCATCTGATTTTCAGTCATTGGTGTTCAATGCAATAAATTTATTCTTTGATGGTTTCTAAATTCAGGTGGGATATAATCAAGATCATATTTTGGCTCTTCTGGACTTATTTTTATTTTCTTTACCTTCAACTTGAACTTGTGTATGAGCAATTGATGGTCTGTTTCACAGTCCTCTCCTAGTCTTGTTTTGATTGATAATATTGAGGTTCTCCATTGTCTCTTTCCACAGATATAGTCAACCTGATTTCTGTGTATTCCATCTGGAGATGTCCACATGTATAGCCACCATATATGTTATTGTAAACAGGTATTTGCAATGAATAAGTCTTGGGTCTTACCAAATTTTATCATATGGTCTCAAGCATCATTTCTATCATCAAGGCCGTATTTTCCAACTCCTGATGATTCTTCTTTGTTTCCAACTTTTGCATTCCAATCACCAGTAATTATCAATACATCTTGGTTGCATGTTTGGTCAATTTCAAACTGCAGAAGTTGGTAAAAATCTTCAATTTCTTCATATTTGGCTTTAGTAGTTGGTGTGTAAACTTGAATATTAGTAGTATTAACTAGTCTTCCTTGTAGATGTATGGATATTATCCTATTACTGACAACATTGTCCTTAAGGATAAATCTTGAGATGTTCTTTTTGACAATGAATGCAATGCCGTTCCTCTCAATTCATGATTCATGGCATAGTAGATCACATGATTGTTATTGGTCAAAATGGCCAATGTCAGTCCATTTCAGCTCACTAATGCTTAGGATATCGATCTTTATCCATTCCATTTCATTTTTGACAATTTCCATTTTTTCTAGATTCATACTTCTTACATTCCATGTTCTGATTATTAATGGATGTTTGCAGTTATTTCTTCCCATCAGCAAATGAAGATCCAATAAGCTTTGCTCCATCCATGTCATTAAGGTTGACTCTACTTTGAGGAAGCAGATAGTCCACAGTTGTATTTTTAGTGCCTTCCAACCTGAGGGGCTCAACTTCTGGCACTATATCAGACAATGTTTCATGGCTATTCATAAAGTTTTCCAGTAGTATATCAGACATTGTTTCACTGCTATTCATAAATGTTTCAATGGCCAGTTTTTTCAGAAGTGGATGGCCCCATCCTTCTTCCCAGTCTGTCTTCATTTGGGAACTCCACTGAGACCTGTTGACCATGAGTGATCCTGCTGGTATTTGAAATGATGGTGGCATAGCCTCCAGCCTCACAGCAACATGCAAGCCACCACAGTATGACAAACTGACAGACAAGTGATGGCTAACATAAGATATGTTAATAGTAGTTAGACTTATTGCTCTGTATTTATATTACGAAAAAATAAAAAAAACCCTCCTGGTTAGCTGTCAAATCCCTTAGGCACTATGTTACCAAAGTTCCTATTTACATTATAGGATATCAAAAAAGTAGTGTGATTCTGCCAAAAGAGTACTGGGCATCACCCATAAATAAAGTGACATATGGAACTTTGTGATGTTTGGGAAGAGGATAAATATGTTTTGGTTTTCCAAGGAGGCATGTTGAGAGCATAATTTTGCTATTGACTGTATTTGGAAGCTAAGTGTGGTTAAAGTAGGTGTGGATACAACATTGGCAATGCACTCAGTTGGGTGGTTTTGTTCTATGTCAACTTGACTGATCTGGCACTATACTTCCCAGAATCCCCTTCTTTTTAGGCTCTGTATTTGAGGTAGTCAGAGAAATTTCCATGAGATTTGAAAGGTAGAAATGAAGCAGCTGTCCTTACCTTCTGAAACTTGCCATAGTTAGATGTGGTGGAAGGAAGTAAACCAGCAGATTCTAGCTTACCTATATTCTCCTCTGCTCTGGGTGCAGCTCTTCCTAACTGCCAGTTCTACCGATTCACAGAATCTCAGGCTCATCATAAGATGTGGCACAACAGTTTTCCATGCACTTCACCGCCTTTCTTCACAGTCACACTCTGGCAGCTGGTTTCAAGATCCAGTTTGCTTTAGTGCTTTAGGAGAGTAACTAGTGACTTGTGTCTAATCCTCCAGCATCCCCTTTTAGACCTTTCTTTCCCATCACCTTCCACAATTTTTCCACTTATTTCTATAATAAATTCCTCATTGCATGACACTCAAAATGGTTCTGCTTTCCTGATGGAATCCTTACTAGTACACTTGTGTTCTTAAATTCCTTTCTACCTCTAGAAATTATTATTTCTTACCCTTGCAACATTTTATTAGATACCAGCACCAGTTGCAATTTAGTCTATTCCAACTATTGGTGACCCCATGTATGTCAGAGTAGGGTTTTCAATGGCTGTGGACTTTTCAAGGGCTGAAAAGTAGATCACCAGGCCTTTATTCTGAGATGCTTCTAGCTGTATTTGGACCTCCAAATTTTTAGTTAGCAGCTGAATGTATTAACCATGTGCATCACCCAGGAACTCTATTTTTATCAAATATTATTCATGTATTCCTCATAGGTTATGTTTCAGCGAAACATCTCCCTGTGATTTTACACTCTTTCTTTGTTAGCAGTTTGGAGGAGTTATCATATGCTCTCCCATGTTCTGGGTTATAATCAGTTAAGAACAAACAAGAAATCAAACAAGAATCAAAATACAGAATCAGTTTAATAGTGGAAAACATATTTCTGGAATTGGCAATATTTCCTCTGTCCTATCCTAATTTGAATTTCCCCATCCAGCAATACAGACAGAACAGTAAATTTCTACCCACTCTGTGAAGTGATAAAGAGCTCTGGTGATGTAGTGGGTAAAGCATTTTGCTGCTAACCATGGAGGTCAGTGGTTCAAATCCACTAGCTGCCCCATGAGAGGAAGATAAGACACTCTAACTCTACTTCCATAAAGATTTACAGTCTTGGAAACCCAGTGGGGATGCTATGAGTCACAACTAACTAGGTGGCAGTGGCTTTTGTTTTTGGTTTGTGAAGTGTTTACTGTGGGAGAAGTAACTGTGGAAAGAGAATGTGTTACACTTAAGACCAGGGGAGAGAGATATACCTGCACTATCTATGTTTCCAAACTGTAACACTTGCCTCCAGGATAATAGAATCTTGAGTGTCAGGTTCTCTCAAGTTTCATCAGCAGATAGGTCACTACTTCTAGGAGGAACAAGTGATAAACAGTAAGGAATCCCAGGAGTATTCGTTCTAATATGGCCCCTTCTTGGGGATTTGGGGAAGATGCCTAAATAGAAGTTTGGGGAAAAAGGACTCAGGATTCCACCTTGGCACACTTCATCTTACCTATGTCACTGCAGCTTAAAGATCCTGTATGTAAATTCTTTTGTTATGGCTACCTAGGCTATGTCCTTTTGGTAGAACCTTGACTGACATATGATATATTCTATTGGCTGACTGACCCATAACCCATGCCAATTCTTTTCTCTCCTCCTTGCCTGTATGAGGTTTGTTTTCTTAAAGAAAACAAACTCTACAATATAGGAAAACAAAATTCTGTCTTTCCCTTCCAGCAACCCCTGATGCTAGGGCTTATATGCCATGGTTCTAGCTAATGAGATACAGAAATTGGCTCAGCAAGGTGTTGTTCTTGGAAAGGTTTTGTTGTTATGATAAAAGAGGAAGACAAAGGTGTAAACCACTTATTTCCCTCCTTCTTCTCATCTTCAACATGTAATTGTTTCCTAGTGCAATTTGTTGAGGTAACAAAAGGAATGTCATTATGCTATGATAGTTGTCTTGTTGTTAGGTGTTGAATTGGTTCTGACTCACAGTGACCCTATGAACAATAGAATGAAATACTGCCCTATCTTGTGCCATCCTCACAATCTTTGGTATGCTCAGGCCCATTGTTGCAGCCACCATGTCAGTCCACCTCATTGAACCTGACACCCAGGACCATATAATCCTGGAAAGAAGGTTACTGTTTAGGAAAATAGATAGTTCAGGTCCATCTCTCTCTCTTGCTGACCCTCTACATGCTTATGAATGTTGTTGTTTTTAGGTCTTCAAGTTGGGTCCAACTCATTGACCCTGTGTACAAGAGAATGAAACACTGAACAGTCCTGTGTCATCCTCACAATTATTGCTACGCTTGAGCCAATCGTTGCAGCTACGGTGTCAATCCACCTCATCTTCCCCTTTTTTGCTGACCCTGTAAGTGCTCTGGTGGCATAGTGCCTAAGGCATTTGACTGCTAACCAGAAGGTTGGTGGTTCAAACCCACCAGCCACTCCTTGGAAGGAAGATTAGGCAATCTACTTCAGTAGTGGTACTGCCTCGGAAACTGAAGGAGGGGTCACTACAAGTCAGATCTGACTTGATGGCAGTGAGTTTGGTTTTGTTTTTGTTTTTTTTTGGTCCATGGCAGTGTGTTGTGTTGTTACGAAGCATGATATCCTTCTCCAGGGACTGATCCCTTCTCACAATATGATCAAAGTGCATGAGATGGAGTCTGGCCATACTTGCTTCTATGGACCATTTCAGCTGTACTTTTTCCAAGACAGATTGTTCATTCTTTTGTACATCCATGGCATTTTCAGTATCCTTCCCCAATAACAAATTTCAAATGCATCCATTCTTCTTCAGTTTTCCTTATTGATTGTCCAGCTTTCACATGCATATGAAGATAGTGAAAATATAATGGCTTGGGTCAGGCTCACCTTAGTCTTCAAACTGACATCTTTGCTCTTTAAAACTTTAAAGAGGTCTTTTGCAGCAGGTTTCCTCAGTGCAAAATGACATCCGATTTCTTGACTACTGCTTCCATGGACATTGATTGTGGATCCAAGTAAAATGAAATCCCTGACACCTTCAGTCTTTTCTCCATTTATAATGATGTTACTTATTGGTCTCTTTGCAATAATTTTCATTTTCTTTATGTTGAGGTGTAATCCATACTACAGACTATATATAGTCTTTAATCTTCATCAATAAGTGCTTCAAGTCATCTCACTTTCAACAAAGTTGTGTCATCTGCATATCACAGGTTGTTAATGAGTGTTCTTCCAATCCTGGTGCTGCATTCTTTTTCACACAGTCCAGCTTCTCAGATTATTTGCTCAGCATACAGATTGAATAAGTATGGTGAAAGGATACAACCCTAATGCACTCCCTTCCTGATTTTAAACCATGCAGTATCCCCTTGTTCTGTTCAAAAGACAGCCTCCTGGTCCATGTATAGCTTCGTCATGAGTACAACTAAGTGTTCTGGAATTCTCATTCTTCTTTTTTTTTTATTAGGATTTGGGTGAAGATTTACAGGGTAAATTCACTTTTCATACAGCAGTTCACATATACTTTGTCTCATGTCATTGGCCAAAATTTACAATGCAGCAGCTCCCCTCCCACTTCCTCCCCATAGTTACCTCCTCCCAGTGTCCATCCCTTCATACTCTTCGAGAGGCCCATT
>NW_006921753.1:1738951-1740336 GCF_000298275.1 Orycteropus afer afer
TCTGTGGGATCACCTTTCTTTGGAATGGGTACATACATGGATCTCTTCCAATCAGTTGGCCAGGTAGCTATTGTCCAAATTTCTTGGCATAGACGAGTAAGTACCTCCAGCACAGAATTTGTTTGCTGAAACATCTCACTGGGTGTCTCATGTGTATCCCACCACTCATCTGTCAGTTTGTCATACTGTGGTGGCTTTTGTGTTGCTGTGAGGCTGGAGACTATGCTACCAGTATTTCAAAATATCAGCAGGGTCACCCATGGAGGACAGGTTTCAGTGGATCTTCCAGACTAAGACAGACTTGGAAGAAGGAAGGGCTATCCACTTCTCAAAACATTGGCTGATGAAAACCCATGGAAGTAGCAGTCAAGAAATCAGATGTCATATTGCACTGGGCAAATCTGCTGCAAAGATTTTTGAAGTGTTAAAGAGCGAAGATATCACTTTGAAGACTAAGGTGAGCCTGATCCAAGCCATGATCTTTTCAATAGCTTTATATGCATGTGAAAGCTAGACAATGAATAAAGAAGACATCAGAAGAACTGATCCTTTTGAATTGTGGCACTGGTGAAGAATTTTGAATGTACTGTGAACTGCTAGAGGAATGAACAAATCTCTCTTGAAGGAAGTACAGCTGGAATGCTCCTTAGGAGAGAGAATGGCAAGACTTCACCTCTCTTACTTGTTATCAAGAGGACATTATCAAGGGGACCAGTCCCTAGTGAAGGACTTCATGCTTGGTAAAGTAGATGGTCAGAGAAAAACAGGAAGACCCTCAACAAGATGGATTGACACAGTGGCTGCAACTATGGGTTCAAGCATAGAAATGATTGTGAGGATGGTGCAAGACAAGGCAGTGTTTTTCTGATGTCACTACAAGTCAAAACTGACTCAAAGCATCGAACAACTACCAAAACCAAACTCACTGTTGTCGAGTGAGTTATGACTCATAGCGACCCTTCCTTGGGTTTCTGAGGTGCTATCTCTATGGAAGTAGATTGCCCATTCTTCCTTCTGAGGAGTGGCTGGTGGGTTTGAATCACCAGCCTTCTGGTTAGCAGTCAAATGCCTTAGGCACTACCAACAGTCCTATGCAATTAATTTCTGTTCTATGAGATTCTGGGTTAACAGTTGTCTGTGAGCTCATCAGTTTCTACCAGAGATTTTGATTCAGCATAGTGTTATCCACATTTACATATTTATCACAGTCTTATTTATTTATAATGAGTTTTGAATATAGTTTTTGTTGTTGAAACACTCTTGAAAATTGCTTTCAGGAAATCAGCAAAGTAAAAACTATTTGCAGGCAACAAAACTTAAAAATGGCCAGTTAATTTTTTAAGTCATTTAAAAAACTTTTTTCTTGTGAATTGGGTGAAAGTTTA
>NW_006921753.1:1741086-1742334 GCF_000298275.1 Orycteropus afer afer
GGGCAATCTACTTCCGTAGTGATACTGCCTCAGAAATCCAAGGAGGGGTCGCTATAAGTCGGGTCCGACTTAATGGCACATAACAACAACAACATTCTTCACTCCGGACAAGGAGAGTCCAGTAGGGTGCACCTTAGAGGGCTGCTTGCAAGCTTTTAAGACCTCAGTTACTACTCACCAAAGTAGGATGTTGAATATTGTCATTGTAGGCTATGTTATTCCAATTGATCTTGATGTCCCCTGCAGTATGGTCCTGAGCACCTAGAGCCAGTAATGCATTCTCTCAAGATGTTTGGTTGTGGCTAAGAAGTTTTCTTAACTTTGCTTCCCGTTAGCTGTACTATATACATGGACATTTTTAAAGCTTGTCAAAAAATTGTCAAAAATGAAATATAAATGTAAATATATAAATATGTGTGTAGAAATATTGTTTGTCAAACCTACATATGGTCATGGGTATAGTCCTGTTCACCTACCTATACCTGACCATCTTGCTTGTCTATCCTCTCTAGGATTAATGTTTGTTATTACTGATACTGCTGGATTGTGTATGAAATAGTGTTTACCTTTCTTCTCTGTAACTCTTGTGTACTGTCTTGGTAATTTCCCAGGGAGGTTAAAACTTCCTACTGGGTAGATAAGGAAAGGTAGAAAAACTTCCCTAGAGGCATAGGCAGTGACATGGACATTTGTGAAGAATAGGAACAAAGAGAATCAGGAGAGAAGGGATTTAAAAGATAAAAGAAAGCAGGCTTACAAATGTTGCTAGCAGGTTCCACATCCAGCAGCCTCTGGCTGGGATGGACCTAAGATGACCACTAAACCCTCCCATTTTTGTGGGGATATTTATACCTGAGTTGGAGGAATTGGGGATGAGGGTTATGAGACCAGGACTGGAGGGCTATGTGACTGGTTTTAGACATTGTGACCCTGGAGCCACTCAGGAGGGAGTCCCTGACCACCACCTGTGTATGCTTTGATAAAATGCTGCCAGTTCACAAGCTTTTATTGCCTAAAGCTATTCTAGGGGATGAGTTAATACCTTACAGGGAAGGTGGTTAATACCTGACAGGTGGGAGAAGGGGGATATGTGACAGGGAAGGAGAGGGAAAATGGCTTGTAATTCTTACAAGCGTGGCTAAACAAGATTGAATGTAGAGCAACTTTGGGGGGTTGCAGTTACTGACCATATATGCACCTCTTGTTGTCTTCCTTTTCCTTCAATATTGTGCTGTTGTTGTTGTTGTT
>NW_006921753.1:1744299-1745491 GCF_000298275.1 Orycteropus afer afer
AAATGGAGCACACAGGAATCAGATTAACTACACCTGTGGAAAGAGGTGATGGAGAACCTCAATATCTTCAGGCAAAACAAGGCCAGGAGTTGATTATGGAACAGAGACCATCAACTGCTCATATGCAAGTTCAAGTTGAAGCTGAAGACAATTAAAATATGTCCACAAGAGTCAAAATATGACCTTCATTATATCCCTCCTGAATTTGGAGACCACCTGAAGAATATATTTGATGCATTGTACACCAGTCACTGAAAACCAGAGGAATTGTGGGAAGATATCAAGAACATCAAGAACATCAAGAAAGCAAAAGAATCAGTCAATTTTCATCCATTTCAAGAGGTGGCATGTGATCAAGAACCAATGGTATTGAAAGAAGAAATTGAAGTTGCTCTGAAAGAATTGGTGAGAAACAAAGCTCCAGGAATTGATGGAATACCCGCGGAGATGTTTCAACAAACGGATGCCCCAGTGGAGGCACTCACTCGGCTATGCCAAGAGATTTGACAGGTACCTGGCCACTGACTGGAAGAGATCTATATTTGTACCCATTCCAAAGAAAGGTGATCTCAAAGAATATGGAAATTATAGAACAATATCATTAATAGTACATGCAAGTAAAATAGAGCTGAAGATAGTTAAAAAATGGTTACAGCAGTATATTGACAGAGAACATCCAGAAATGCAAACTGGATTCAGAAGAGGACTGGGATCAAGGGATATCATTGCTAATCTCAGATGGATCTTGGTGAAAGCAAAGAATACCAGAAAGATGTTTACTTGTATTTTATTGACTATGCAAAAGCATTCAATTGTTGGATCATAACAAATTATGGATAACATGGAGAAGAATGGGAATTCCAGAACACTTCACTGTACTAATGAGGAACCTGTACATAGACAAGGAGGCTGTTGTTCCAATAGAACAAGGGGATACTGTGTGGTTTAAAATCAGGAAGGGAGTACATCAAGGTTGTATCATTTCACCATACTTATTCAATCTGTATGCTGAGCAAATAATCCAAGAAGCTGGACTACTTGAAGAACAAGACATCAGGATTGGAGGAAGACTCATTAACAACCTGTGATACACAGATGACACAACTTTGCTTGCTGAAAGTGAGGATGACTTGAAGCACTTACTGATGAAGATTGAAGTCTGTAGTATGGATTACACCTCAACATAAAGAAA
>NW_006921753.1:1745976-1747540 GCF_000298275.1 Orycteropus afer afer
GGAAAGGCCCTCAACGAGGGATTGACACAGTAGCTACAACGATGGGGTCAGGTATAGCAAGGATCATGAGGCTGGCAAAGGACCTGGCAGTGTTTCGTTCTGTCATACATAAGGTTGCTATGAGTCGGAGAAAACTCAATGGCACATAACAACAACAACAAAAAAAACAACAACAATGGTTAGGCACACCTGAGTCTTCAAAGAGGTATCTTTGCTTTTCAGCACTTTAAACGGGTCTTTTGTAGCAGATTTACCTAGTGTAATATGTCATCTGATGTCTTGACTGCTGCTTCCATTGGTGTTGATTGTGGAACCAAGTAACACAAAATCTTTGACAACTTCGATCTTTTCTTCATTTATTGTGATGCTGCCTATTGATCCAGTTGTGAGGATTTTTGTTTTCTTTATGTTGAGATATAATCCATACTGGAGATTGTAGTCATTAATCTTCATCAGTAAGTGCTTCAAGTCATCTTCATTTCCAGCAAGCAAAGTTGTTTTTTTTGCATATCACAGGTTGTTAATGACTCTTCTTTCAATCCTGATGCCATGCTTTTCTTCATGTAGTCCAGCTTCTCTGATTATTTGCTCAGCATACAGATTGAATAACTATGGTAGAAAGATACAACCCTGATGCACACTTTTCCTGATTTTAAACCATGCTGTATCCCCTGGTTCTATTTGAATGACAGCCTCCTGGTCCATGGACAGGTTCCTCATGAGCACAATTAAGTGTTCTGGAATTCCCATTCTTCTTAATGTTATCCATAATTTGTTATGATCCCCATAATTGAATGCTTTTGCACAGTCAATAAAACACAAATAAACATCTTTCTGGTATTCTTTGCCTTCAGTCAAGATCCATCTGAGATTAGCAATGATATCCCTCATTCCATGTCCTCTTCTGAGTCCAGCTTGAATTTCTGGAAGTTCTCTCTCAATATACTGCTATAAGCATTTTTAAATTATCTTCAGCTATATTTTACTTGCATGTGCTATTAATGATATTGTTTTATAATTTCCACATTCCTTGGGATCACCTTTCTTTGGAATGGGTACAAATATGGATCTCTTCCAGTCAGTTGGCCAGTTAGCTGTTTTCCAAATTTCTTGGAGATGACTAAGTGCCTCCAGCATGGCACATGTTTGTTGAAATATGTCAATGGTTATCCTGTCAATTCCTGGAGGCTGGGTTTTTTTTTTGCCAATTCCTTCATTGCAGCTTTGACTTTTTTGTTTAATACCATTGGTTCTTGATCATATGTCTCCTCCTGAAATGGATGAACATCTACCAATTCTATTTTACAATGAGTCTGTGTATTCCTTCCATTTTCTTTTGATGTTTCCTGCATCATTCAATATTTTGCCTACAGAATCTTTTAATACTGCAACTTGAGGCTTGATTTTTTTTCTTCAGTTCTTTCAGCTTGAGAAATGCTGAGTGTGTTCTTCCCTTTTTATTTTCTAACTCCAGAACTTTGCACATTTCATTATAATAATTGACTTTGTCTTCTTGAGCTGCTCTTTGAAATCTTCTATTCAGCTCTTTTATCTTGTTATTTCT
>NW_006921753.1:1748656-1749859 GCF_000298275.1 Orycteropus afer afer
TCGACTCAATGGCAAATAACAACAATAACAACATATCATTTTTGACAAGTTTCAATTTTCCTAGATTCATACATTCCATGTTCTGATGCCACATCAACAAATTGAGGTCCTGAAAGCTTTACTCCATCCACATCCATAAGGTTGACACTACTCTGAGGAGGCAGTTCTTAACCTAGTCATGTTTGTAATGCCTTCTGATCTGAGGTGCTCATCTTCTGGCACTATGTTGGACAATGTTTCAGGGCTATTCATGAAGTTTTCCAGTACTATATCAGACAGTGTTTCAGTGCCATTCATAAGGTTTTCCCTGGGCAATTCTTTAAGAAGTGAATGGTGGGAGTTATGATAAGATGGCGGACTAGACAGAAAGACTGCACAGACCCTCTTCAACAAAGAAAAGGGAAACCAATTAATGCAGACACAGAAGATAATCCTGGACCCCTGAGTCTTGAAAGGAAGGATATAGAAGTGGACTAAACCCCAACTAGCAGAAGAATTTGCATGAAAATACCAAAAAAGGAGACAGAGCTGCGGTCTGGCAGCGATCCTGAGTGATTCTGAAGGCATGGCACAGACAGTTTGGAGATTCCCGAGTGGTGGTAGGACTTAAGAATTAACCTAAAAATCAGCCCTGCTAGCCAAGGACTGCACGAAGGACTGCTCTGGTGGCTGGGAAATAAATGGAGAAGGTGAAGAGAAAGGCAGGCTGAACTGTGGACTTTTGCTGGTCTGGAGAGTGCTGCCATTTTGAATGTTACAAGCAGCTTGACAATTCTGGATATTTAAAGAGATAGCACTCTCTGAGATTCCAGGGGCTTAAGAAGAGGTTCTGCTTTTCAGCAACCCCAAGGACACTCCGGACCTGCAAGACTGCAAAGGTGTGACATTCCTCTTGTTACTCTTATACCCCATACCTGCCTGGTGAATGGAGGTGCGGCCATCCCCCACTCCCATCCACCTTCTGGGCCCACAGGAACTCCACCACAGTCTGTGTGCTCAGACAGAGCCTGAGTGCCCTGCCCTGTCCTCCACCAATTTTTTCCTTTTTCGCTTTCTTTTTTCTGGTGATTCGTTTGCTTGTATTTGTCTGTTTTAAAACAACTATTACTATTAATACTTTTGTCCTTTTTACCATTATTCTTATTCTTTCCCTCTCAGTTCAGCTTTTTTTCTTTTCCCTGTTCCTGGTTGGATTTTTTTTTT
>NW_006921753.1:1754291-1761491 GCF_000298275.1 Orycteropus afer afer
TGTCTGTCATTATATCAACACCAAGCTGTTTGATTACCATGACTGTATAATAGGTTTTGAGATCAGAAGTGTGAGACCCCTCCTTTGTTGATTTTCTTCAGTAGTGCTTTACTTATCTAAGGTCTGTTCCTTTTCCATATAAAAATAATGATTGTTTTTCCATCTGCTTAAAAAAATATTGATGGAATCTATATTGGGATTGGATTATATCTATAGATTACTTTGGGTAGTATTTACATTTTCACAATGTTCAGACTTTCTATCCATTAGTATGATGTGTTCTTCCATTTATGTAATTCTCTTAGTTTCTTGTAGTAGTGTTTTGTAGTTTTCTTAGTAGTCTTTTGTGTCTCTGGAAAGATTTATTTCTAAACCTTTTGTCCTTTTGTTAGTTATTGTAAATGGTATTGTTTTCCCAATTTCCTTTTCAGAGATCTCTTTGTTGATGTATAGGAATCCTACTAACTTTTGTATGTTGATCTTTCATCCTGCCACTTTGCTGAATCATTCAATTAGTTCCAGTCATCTTCTTGCTGAGGCTATGGAATTTTCTTTGTATACTATCAAATCATCTGCAGATAAAGATAGTCTTACTTCTTCTTTACCAATTTGAACACTTTTTATTTCTGTATTTTGCTTTCTTGTCCTGACTAAAATTCTAATACAATATTGAGTAGTAGTGATGATAGAGGACATCACCTGTTCCTGTTCACAACGGGAATGCTTTTAACCTCTCCCTGTTGAGAATAATGTTGGCCATTGGTTATGCATATATGCCTTTAATTGTGTTGAACTTCCCTACTATTCTTATTTTGCTGAGAGTTTTTTTATGAGAAATGTATGTTGCATTTTGTCAAATGCCTCTTCTGCATTGATTGATATGATCATGCAGTTCTTTACCTTTGTTTTATTTTTGTAGTGGATTATGTTGATTGCTTTTCCAATGCTGAACCATGCTTGCATACCCAGTATGAATTTCACTTGTTCATGATATTTTATGTTTTTGATATGATGTTGAATTTTATTGGTTAGTAATTTGTTGAAGATTTTTGTGTCTATTCGTGGGGGATATTAGTCTGTATTTTTAAAAAATTTTAGTGCTCTGTTTGCCTGGTTTTGGCATCAGGATTATGCTTACTTCATAATATGAATTTGGGAGTATTCCATCCTTTTCTAGTTCTTGAATAGTTTAAGTAGAATTGTTATCAACTCTTCTCTGAATGTTTTCTACAACTCTCTAATGCAGCCATCTGGGCAAGGATTTTTGCTATTGTTGTTGTTGGGACTTTTATTAAATTATTTTTTTAATGACCTGTTCAATTTCTTCTTTTGTTATGAGACTGTTGAAGTTTTCTTCCCCAGTGTGTGTTAGCTTAGATATTTCATGTGTTTCTAGAAATTTGTCCATATCTTCTAGGTTTTCAAATTAGTTGGAGTATAGTTCTTCATAATATTGTTATCATCCTTTTTATTTTAGTTGGTTCTCTTTTGACTTTGCCCATTTAATTTCTTATTCATGTTATTTGGATCTTCTCTTTCCATTCCTTAGTCAAATTTGCCAGTGGTTTGTCAACTTTATTATTTTTTGCAAAGAACCAATTTCTAGTCTTGTTGATATTTTCTTTTGTTTTTCTGTTTTCTGTTTCATTTACTATTCTCTAATCTTTATTATTTCCTTTCTTCTAGAGACTATAGGCTTTCTTTGGTTGTTCTTTTTCTAATTGTTGGAGTTGTTGAGTCAAGGTATTGATTTTGGCCCTTCATTCTTTTTTGATATGTGCATTTATTATGCTATAAATTGATTCTGAGTAATGCTTTCTCTGTGTCCCAAAGGTTTTGGTATGTTGTGTTTTCATATTCATTTCCTTCCAGGAATTTTTTTATTTCACACTTTATTTCTTCTATTATCTAGTAATTTTTGAGCAGTGTGTTACTCAGTTTCCATGTGTTTGATTTTTCCCACTGATGTTCCTGCTATTGATTTCTAATTTTATTCCTGGATATGATATTTTGTAGTATTATGATATTTCTAAACTTATTGAGGCTTGCTTTGTAGACTAACATGTGGTCTATTCTGGAAAATGATCCATGTACACTGGGAAGTGATGTGTATTGTATTTTTATTGGGTGCAGTGTTTCTTATAAGTCTATGAAGTCAAGTTGGTTGATTGTGTTGTTGAGATCTTGTTTATCTTTGGTGAATTTCTTTCTAGTTATTCTGTCCTTCATTGAAAGTGGTATGTTAAGTAATAGAACTATCTGATAAGGAATTTAAAAAATATATACATATAAGACCTTCAAAGAGTTCAAGGAAATCATAAGCAGAAGGAAGGAAAGGACAAAAAATACCCTTGAAGAATGTAGGAGAATCATATAAAAGCAAAATGACAAAATAAATAGACAATTAGAAATCATACAGAAACAGCCATTAGAAATTCAAAAGACAAACACTAAAATTATGGAGACAGGTAACACCTTGGAAGGACAAAAGAGAATCAAACTGGCTGAGGAATGCATAGCCCAGCCCCAAGACAAATTCCTTGACACTAGCTTGTATGAAGGAAAATCAGAAAAAAAGAATGCAGAGAAATGAAGAAAACCTAGGAGTTATATGGGGTGATATCAAAAAACTAACATACTCCTGATTAGAATTGCAGAACACAAGAAAAGGCAAAACAAAACAAAACAAAAACACCACAGGAAAAAGTTTTGAAGACTTGTAACAGAAAAATTCTCCAGTATAATGAAAGACAAAAAGATATCTATCCAAGAAGCTCAACAAACCCCATACAGGTCAGACCCCATGAGAAAGTCACCAAGACATATCATAATCAAAATTTCTAAAACCAAAGACAAATAAGAATCTGACAGCAGCTCTGAAAAAATGAAATGTTACAAAAGGCAGCCAATAAGACTAGGTTCTGATTTCACAGGAGAAATCATTCAAAAAGATAATGGGATAACATATACAAAACACTGAAGGAGAAGAATTGTCAACGAAAAATTATATAACCAGCAAAACTGTCCCAAAATACCATGGTGAAAGTAGGACATGCCCAGCAAACAGAAATTAAGGAAATTTGTAAAAAACCAGACTGACCCTATGCAAAAGGGACAAGGAGGCAGCAACTTCTGACCTCCTCTAACTGCACAAGAAGAGTACAGAATTACCATCAGCAGCCCAATGCCAGCTCCTATGAGGCCAGACATCCTGCCACCCTCCAGCCTTCTTACTAACTTTGACACCAATCGTTCCTCCTGTGGCACCCATCACCTCTCTGCTAGATTTGATAATTTGATGCAGTGGCCACACAGAACTCATAGATTATGGGGCTTATTAGGGAAGTAACAGGCTACAATTCAAGTCCAGGAACATGCTCAGTCTCTCTCAGCTGGCTGTCTCTCAACTGGCCATCTCTCTCAGTCTGTTTTAGTAGCACATCACTCTCTCAGGAGTACATGTCTCTCTCACATCTCTTAGCTGCATATTTCTCTCAGCAACACATCTTTCTCCGCTGGCAGTCAGAGAGATATTCCTCCTCTCTGCCTGTAGGAGGGCTCACTTTAAGCCCAGCAGTGTGGCAAAACCAACTGATCCCAGCACCAGAATTCCATACACCTGAGAGAGAGTGAACTTCCCAGAAAGTTGCTATGTGCTACTCTCAATAGAAATACCCCAGGTGTATAACTTTAACAATCAGGAGCTACTTAGTTGCTCATGGCAAATTCCACCACAGAGTTTACAAAGACCATGACTAGAAAAGCCATACTATGTAATTTATTACACTGCATGCTACAAGAAATGCTGAAAGGAGTACTTCCAATAGAAAATCAACAATGGAAGACAACAACTTTAAATTAAGACATGTGACAACACCATCCATAAACCAGTCCAGTAAAAGAATCCTCAAATCTAGAAAAAGCTTGCAAAATGGAAAATAGAGAACCAGAGGAGTCAATCTGTAAACAATACTAACTTAAAAGCAAATGGAGGGAATAAATGGTATAATTACAAAACTTCCATGTGGAGAGGAAGTCTGAATGATGCCAATAATGAACAGATTGTTCTAAACTTAGGGAGATAAGAATTTACTACAGGGTAGCCATAAAGTAATTAATAAGCCTTCTAAACAAAAAAAAAGAAAGAAGAAAATGACACAGACTTAGTCAATATAAAATCAACAATAATGAAGAAAAGGGAAAGAAAGCTCAATAATAAAATGAACTCAGCACAGTAAATATTTGGAACAATGACAGCAGTAAATTCATACCTATCATTAATTACACTAAATGTGAATGGATTACATGCACCAATGTAGAGAAAGAGAGTAGCAGATTGGATGAGAAAACAAGTCCCATCAATACGCTGTCTACAAGATTAATCACCTTAGACACAAATATCAAAATAAATGAAAAATCAAGGTGTAGAAAAAAGCATATGAAGCTAAGGACAACTAAAATACAGCAGTAGTGGCAATATTAATTTTTGATAAAATAGACTCCAAGGCAAAATCCAGCTTAAGGGAAAGAAAGTATATTATATGATGATCAAAGGGTCAATTGACCAAGAGAAGTAGTCATAATAAATATCTATGCACCTAATAAAAGAGCACCATAAAAAAAGGAAAGAAAGCATTAACTGAAATGAAAGGAGAAATAGGCAATTCTACAACAGTTGTAGGAGTCTTAAACATATTACTTTTGATGGAGAGGACAACTAGAAAAACAAAGACACTGAAGATCTCAACAACTCAATCAACCAACTTGACCTCATGACTATATATAGAACACTCCACCCAACAAAAACAAAATACACATTCTTTTCCATGCACATGGATCATTATCCAAAATAGACCATATATTAGCATCTTCTTGGAGTACAACACTATAAAATTAGAAATCAATAGTAGGAAGACAAGGAAAAAATATCAAATACATGGAAACTGAATAACACACCACTCAAGAACCACTGGGTAACAGAAGAAATAAAATGTGAAATGAAAAAATGTCCTAGAAACAAATGAGAAAGAATGCTGTTGTTGTTAGGTGCCACTGAGTTGACACCAACTCATAGTGACCCTATGTACAACAGAATGAAAATACAACATATCAAAACCTTTGGGACATAGCAAAAGCAGTATTCAGATGTCAATGTATAGCAATTAAAGCACACATCATAAAAGAAGAATCAAACAACACCTTAACCCAACAATTCCAACAACTAGAAAATGAGCAACAAAAGGAGCCTACAGTCTCCAGAAGAAAGGAAATAATAAAGAGCAGAGAGAAATAAGTGAAGCAGAAAACAGAAAAACAATAGAAAAATAAATGACTAGAAGGTGGTTCTTCGAAAAGATTAACAAAATCAACAAACCATTGGCACATTTAACTAGGGGGAAAAAAGAGAAGATTCAAATAACACAAATGAAAAAGAAAATGGACAACATTATAAGAGAACCAACTGAAATAAAAAGGATATTAACAGAATACTATATGGTGCTCTGGTGGTGCAGTGCCTAAGGCATTTGATTGCGTTAGCAGAAGGTTGTTGGTTCAAACCCACCAGCAGCTTTGTGAAAGGAGGATGGGGCAATCTACTTCTGTAAAGATTTGCCAGCTCAGAAACTGAATAGGGATCACTATGAGTCAGAATTGACTTGATGTTAGTAAGTTTTTTGTTTAGTTTTGTTTTGTTTTGCAATGAATAACTGTATTCCAACAAATTCGAAAGTCTGGAAGAAATGGCCAAATTTCTAGAAACACCAGACCTACCTAAACTAATGCAGACTGAGGTAGAAATTTGGACAGACCCATAACAAAGGAAGAAATGGAGCAGGTCATAAGAAAAGCTCCCTCCCAAAAAGTCCTTGCCCAGATGGCTTCCTTGGAGAATTCTATCAAATATCCATAGAAAAGCTGCCACCTATCTTACTCAAACTATTCCAGAATATAGAAAAGGGTGGCATATTCTCAAAATCATTCTATGAAGCAAGCATAACCCAAAGCCAGATACCAAAGCCAGGTAAAGACACCACTAAAAAGGAAAACTGCAGATCAAAATCCCTCATGAATATAGATGCAAAAATCTTTCACAAAATCTTGGCCAGTAGAATCCAACACTATATGAAAAAAATAATACACCACAACAAAGTTGGATTCATACTAGGTATGCAGGAATGGCTAAACATTAGAAAAACAATCAACATAATCTATTACATAAAGAAAATAACAGAAAAGAACCTCATGATCATATCAATAGATAAGAAAAGGCATTTGATAAAATCCAACACCCATTCCTGATAAAAAGCCTCCACAAAATAGGAATAGAAGGGAAATTTCTCAATATAATAAAAGCATATATGTAAAACCAACAGTCAACATTATTCTCAATGGAGAGTGATGCGAAGAATTCCTCTTGTTAATGGGAACCAAGTAAGGATGCCCTCTATCACCACTTCTCTTATACTGCAAGTCCTAGCCAGGTCAATAAAGCAAAATAAAGAAATACAAAGCATCCACTTTTAAAAGAAGAAGTAAAACTATCTATATTTGCAGATGACAGACAAAAATCAGTTGGGTTACTCTACATCTATAAAGAGATCTCTGGAAAGGAAATAAGGAAAACAATACTATTTACAATAGCTACCAAAAAGACAAAATACTTATGAATAAATCTTACCAGAGACACAAAAGACTTATACAAAGAAAACCAAAACCCACTGCCATCAAGTTAATTCTGACTCATCGTGAACCCTATTGGGTTTCCAAGGCTGTAAATCTTTATGGAATTAGATCGTCTCATCTTCCTCCTATGGAGCAGCTGTTGTGTTTGAACCACTGATCTTTTGGTTGGCAATCAAATGCCTCACCAATACACCACCAGAGCTTCTAAAAGAAAGTACATGAGACTTATATAGATGGAAGACTATGCCATGCTCATAGATAGGATGACTGAACATTGTGAAAACGTCAGTACTACCCAAACCAATCTATAGATTCAATACAATCCCAACAACCTAAATTCCATCAATTCTTTGTTGTTGTGGATAGGTAACATAAACTTGGCTTCACCTCACAGCAACCCCATGTGCAACAGAACACAACACTGACCAGTCCTGTGCCATCATCAAAATCTTCACTACACTTGAGCCCATCATTGCAGCCACTGTGTCAATCCATCTTGTTGAGTGTCTTTCCCTT
>NW_006921753.1:1762991-1784740 GCF_000298275.1 Orycteropus afer afer
AAAGGGTAACCACATGGAGGAAGTGGGAAGAGGGTTGTTACGTTGTGGGGATTGTAATCAGTGTCACAAAACCAAATGTGTGTTCACTGTTGAATGTAAAATGAATCTGCTTTGTAAAATTTCACCCAAATAACGATACAAAGTTAAAAAAAAATCTGTTTAATTCCAAGGAAAGGATCCATTTGGTCTGGACCAAAGCCCCTTCTGTATAAACGGATAGTGGCCTTGTCAGAACCCTCATTCTGAGAGAAAAATAAACAGCTCCAGGAAATGAGGGCTCCAAATAGATCATTCCTCAAAATGAAGGGCAGTCCCTCCACTTTCTCTTGGGACATTTCTTTTCTACCTTGGGGTTTTTACTTTATCTTTTTCGAAAAAAAAGTGTGTTAAAGTCTCCTACTACAATTGTGGAGTTATCTGTTTCTCTTTTCAATTCTGTTAATGTTTGTTTTGTGTATTTCAAAGCTATTTCACTGGGTGTATAGATGCTTATTATGATTTTGTCCTCTTGCTGGATTGGCCCTTTTATCATTTTTAATGCCCTTGTTTGTCCCTTATGCAGATTTTTTCCTTGAAGTCTATTTTATCAGAAATTAATATTGCCACTCCTACTCTTTTTTGGTTGCCATTAGCTCGATATATATATATATATATATATATATATATATATATATATATATATATATATATATATATTTCCCATCCTTTGAGCTTTAATTTATTTTCCTTTTTTTATCTAAGGTGAGTCTATTGTAGGCAGTATATTGATAGGTCCCATTTTCTGATCCATTCTGCCTTACCATTTCTCTTGATTGGTGCCTTTAATCCTTTCACATTCAGTGTAATCAATGGTATGAATGTACTGCTGTCATTCTTTTGTGTTTTTTATTGTGCTGTTGATGGTTTTTTTGTTTTGAATATTTTTCTGTGCTAAGTACATTTTGTTATCAGAGTTTCTATTCCATTTGGTGTGAAATGGGGCCTGTGGATTTGCATTTCCCAGGTGACACTAAAGGTGTTTACCTGCAGACCAGGTTTTGAAGTTTGTTGTCTTGATGTCAAGGCTGTTTCTTCTCCCACACCTATTTTGAGATAATGCGCCCCAATTCATTTATGTTTGATGCTGTGTGGAATCGTATTATGTATATGAATAAAGTGGGAGTGCTGAAGTAATTCCATTTCCTAAAGGACTTCATCAAAAGTTACCTTTTCATAGAGAAAGGAATTGGGTTTTCTTACCATATAACATTTTGCCAAAAATTAAGAGAGAAAATTACTATTTTATTATAATAATAATTGAATATTTCACTTGCTTCTGAATTTATGGAAGGTCAAATGATTTTAATTTAATTTCAGAAGTTTAATTTAATTTCATTATTTTTGATAGAGCTTTCATCAGACATCCTCTTGAGGTGAAACCTTCTGGAGATAAGGTACTATCAAACAAACTGGCCTAATCTCCTCTGTACAAGTTAAATGAATTAATATGGCCAATATTATATTGTATTGTCATTTGAAATAGGAGTTTTCTGATATACACTTTAATGATTACTACTATTGAGCGTTCTTAAAGAAACTGAACATCTCATTAGTATTCTGTTACTGAGCAGTGTGATGATTTGTGCAGCAGCTGGAGAAGGGTCATATATTTCACGAGACTCCTTGGATTAATGGCAAGAAAGGCTCTGTTAGTGACCTGTGGATTGACAGTGAATCTTTCAAAAAGCCCTTCAAATTTACAAGTCTAGGTTTTTCAGGATAAACATTTTAAAAGTTGCTTATAGTAAAGATCTACTTGACTCTCTACCCAGTATCCCTCTTTACCTCCAAATCTGGGAAGACATTGTCTCTCTCCATCTGTAGATTCAGCCCCACTCAAAACTCTAGATCAGTTATGACTTTGGTCAGGTGGTGTGGTAGTTAAGGTTACGTGTCAACTTGATTGGGCCTAGTTTTGAGTGTCTGGGCAGCTGGATGTAGTATTCCCCATCATGGGTAATCAACTCCATGGTAGAATCTACTGGAGCAGCTGAGTAGCTGTCTTAGAGATATGGTCTGCTTCCAGTAAAAGAAGAAGCTTTGAGAAAGTTCTCTGCAGGTTTTTGGCATGTTTGCACTGTGCGTGTAGCTGAGTCTTTATTCAGTACCCTGCCATTTTTCCTGCCAATCTTGAGACTGTCTCTGGACTTGAAGTAGTGGCCTGCCATGTTGTTTGGTAATCTTGGGACTGCGCCATTTTATTTGTTGTCCTTGGGATTATCAGCCTCAGTAGCCAACAGCTGTCTGAGTGAAGAGATGCCTCCAGCTTCAGTGGGCTGGGAGCAAGAGGCAGAGCTGAAGCCCAAGGCTGAAGAACTTTTACTCAGCCCCTAGAGCTGGCACTTTGAACTTGGACTTCTGGCCTCCTAAACTGTAAGAGAATAAACTCTTGTTTGTTAAAGCCACCCACTTGTGGTATTTTCTATTAGAGCAGCACTAGAGGACCAAAACATGTAGTATTTTAAAAATTCCACTAAGGGGGACAGAGTGGTTTCATTTTGCCCAATTTTCTAACAGTCTGGCACTGATTTATGTCCAGATTCTATGAACTAGGGTTTTTTCATTGAATTAATGACTTAAAACCAAGTCCCAATAGATGGATTCTTAACCTGCTCCATATATTCTGGATCCCTGTCCAGACCCTCAATTCTTTCATGATTGGGTTCCTCTCAACACCACAAGTCTTCAGAGAAGTACAGGCCTGACTCCCTCCTTAGTCTGAGCCCTTTTTCTATATGATGAAGTCTTTTGCTTGACCATTTACATTATATTCAATTGCCCCTGGATGATACCAATATTTGTATAAGACTTTCACAAATCACTTTTTAACAATTTTATACATTTTTCATTTAGTCATCAGAAATTATCAAGTGGGTCTGTTGGTAGTATTTTAGTTTTATTTAAAATTTAAATTAATTATAGAAAATATAAGGCTTAGGAGCGTTAAATAAACTGCCCAGAGTCCTAGAGCTAGTAAAGAATAAACAGTAATTTGGGATCAGGTCTTCTAAGTGTAAACTCAGCACTGTTTTCCCTACCCTCCCTTTATGTTAAACTGAAATTCTGGCACACACTTCTGTCTTAACTTCTTTTCACTGCTTGCTGTTGTGACCTTCTCTTGGGCAATCTGGTCTCCAGATTAAACCTATTTTTGTTAATTGTACCCATTCTCTTACTCAAAGCTCTTGAGAAGATGAAGAGTTTATTATCCTCTAAAATGTTTTATTGTTTTGCTATATTTGAGTTGAATTAAAGTACCATAAAAAATACATGATTTGAGATTAAGAAGAATAATTCACCCAAAAAGTAAATTTATCTCCAAAATAGGCTACTGGCCCATGAAAAACTTTTTTTTTTTTTTTATTCTGTCATCATCATTATTCATTTCTAAATACATGAGAGTTTAAAGCTACCAGTTGGAACACTGGTACAGCAGAACTACAGCCTCAGTAGTCAATATATTGGTTTGACACTATACTTATTCTTAATGAATTCATCATCCACAAGTGTATGACCTTGAGTTTTCCAATTTTATTCTCCTTATGTTCTCCTAAGGAGCTCTGGTAGCATAGTGTCTAAGGCACTTGACTGCTAACCAGAAGGCTGGCGGTTCAAACCCACCAGCCACTCCTTGGAAGGAAGGTTGGGCAATCCTACTTCCGTAGTGATACTGCCTCGGAAACCCAAGGAGGGGTCGCTATGAGTCGGGGCCGACTCGATGGCATATAACAACAACAACAACATGTTCTCCTAAACAAAAAGGTTATTTACCCTTGACCTTGGTCTTAAAAGACTTATGCGATCAACAATGGGAAACTGTTTTGTCCCTTTGTATTCACGCTGTTGGTGAAGGAAGAATCCTCTGCCCTAAATAGTACAAGATGGTTGAACATCCAGCATACAAGACTGGACAGATGAGATTAATAGCAGTTTCTTGGTCACATATACTCATAGCTTGGGGCAAGACACTGTCATATGAGGGTTGCCCTTGAAAACGGAGTGAACCAGTAGGGACTATGGAAAGTAGGCTTTGGAGTAACAAGAGTACCACCTGGTTCTCACAGGAGGATGTGATCAGCTTTTTTGAATAATTCTTCAGCCTGGCAGGGAAGCAAAACACCCTAGATTGAGGACCGAGTAGGGTGCACTGATCTGGCTGATACAGCAATTAGCCAGGTGGGGAACCTTTTGTAAAGGGTTGGAAACATATCTGTCAACAGCAGGGGAACTCAAAGTTAGGCTTTTGGGGCTTTGTGAGACTCAAAAATGTCAAGGCAGCACATGGAATTTTAGGCCTCAAAATACAGAAAACTTTTGTAAGTTAAGTCCTGAATCTTTATATAGGAAATTTAAAAAAATTCTAATCTTTATCTCCTTTTTCTTTTACCTTTCTTGGGAAAAGTCTATCTGCTGTCTCTAAATGTTCCTTTTCGACTGCTTTCCTGAAATTGCTTAATCTGAGGTAAAGGAGGAGCTTCTCTATTCAAATTTGATAGTTTTTCAATTCTCATCCCTTTCTTTCCATAGCATCCTGAATTGCTTCTCTTTCTTGTTTGATTCAGTCCTTTCTTATTTTTGGCCATGTTTGAAGTTCACATCCTTAGGAAAGGAGTGTGGAAGAGTGGGAGGAAGGGAAGTAGAGATCAGGTCCCTGGGAAAAAACTCAACCTCAAGATTTCTTTTCAGTAAAAGGGAGGTAATAATTGCTTACCTTAATTCCTACCAGTTAGGAAATTCACTTAACTGATTTTGTAAATAAAATGCCCTACAATTGAAAGTATTAACATTGTTACTTTGTTATTACATTTTATATACATTATTTAACACAAAAACTTGGCTGTTAAATCAATATCTCAGAGATAGAAAATAGTCACAGAACAGAAACTAGAACCAGATTGCCTAAATTCATATCTACTGTGTTTGCTCCACACAATATGCTTCAACTATGTTGACGCTAGATTACAATCACTGCTCTGCTCACTCTCTCCATTTCTATGACAATAGCTAGAGACCTCCACCAAAAGACCTGTTAAGGATCTCTAGTCTCCTACTCAAGGAGCTTTTGTGGTACAGTGCCTAAGACATTTGACTTCTAACCAGAAAGTTGGTATTTCAAACCCACTAGGAAGGTTGGGCAATCTACTTCCATAGTGATACTGCCTCAGAAACCCAAGGAGGGGTTGCTATGAGTCAGATCTGACTTAATGGAAGTGAGTTTGGTTTTTGATTTTTTGGTTACTCAATATGTCCTACTGTGCATGGTGCTTTGAGATACCAAAATATACCTGAGTAGGGGAAGAATCTTGCACTTAATAGATGCTCAATAAAGATATGAGACAGAAAAAAAGAATTGGAAAAGAAAGGTTGGGTATCTGTTATTCCTTGGTATCAATTCCTAACTCAAGGCTTCACTATCCAATAATGTAGCCAGTAGCCACATGTGACCGTTGAACACAACTAGCCAAAACTGAGATGTATTGTAGGAGTAACACACACCACATGTGTGTATATACACAGTATGTGTATATTTTAGTATGAAAAACAATGCAAAATATCTCATTAATGCCTTTTATATTGATTACATATTTTGAATATATTGGCTTAAATAGGAACTCTGGTGGCGTAGTGCCTAAGGCATTTAACTGCTAACCAGAAGGCTGGCGGTTCAAGCCCACCAGCCACTCCTTAGAAGGAAGATGGGGAAATTCACTTCTGTAACAATTAACCATGTTGGAACCCCAAAGGGGGTGGCTATGAGTCAGAATTGACTTGATGGTGTTGTTGTTGTTGTTGTTGTTGTTATGTGCCGTGGAGTCGGACCCGACTCATAGCGACCCCTCCTTGGGTTTCTGAGGCAGTATCACTACAGAAGTAGATTGCCCCATCTTCCTTCCAAGGAGTGGCTGGTGGGTTTGAACTGCCAGCCTTCTGGTTAGCAGTCAAGTGCCTTAGCCACTATGCTACCAGAGCTCCCTGACTTGATGGTAGCAATTTTTTTTTTTTTTTAATTTACTGTTTTATAATATGGCTACTGGAAAATTTAAAATCACACACATGACTTGAATTATATTTCTATTCAACAGAACTACTACTGGAATAATTCACTATCTGCCACTTCCTAAATTGACTGCTTCCCCTCTTGGTGTCTTTGCACATAAAATTTCTTTTACTTCAATCCATGTCTCTTCCTTTCTAACTCTGTCACAAAATTTGATCTCACTCATTTAACCAACTTTTATTTAAAACCAAGTAACTGTTACAATACTAACTTTCACACACTGTAAGAATTATTCTGTTGTTTATGTGTAAAAAAAAAAGTCTCAGACTTCATGGATGAAACTGCAAATACAATGTTTTCTTTTACATTGTTCTTGGACACTTGGTATAGTTATGAGAATTTATTTAAATGGGCTGGAATAATATCCTATAGACTTACAAAGTAATCAGCCATAGAGATAGCCGCACTAACTCTCCCCTTCAAAAGGACAGATAGTAGATATAAGGGTGCTCTTAGTAACAAACTGTAAATTTATATGTATATGTGTTCTTTTCTTTCTATTCCTACAGCCATTCTTTTAGGTCAAATATTTCTCATTTCCCCATTATATCGTTGCAGTTGCCTTCTGCCTGAATTCTTTGCTTCTGGTCTCCCCATCAATTCCATCCTACATCCCACTACTTACTCAGTTTTCCTAAACTACTACTGTCTCACGTTAAATTCTTCTGAAGTCTTCAATGGTTTCCAATTGCCTACAGCAATCATTCTCAAACTGTGATTTATTAGAGTCTATGATTTTGTTCTTGGGTTCAACACTTCTTGAAACAGAGAAGCACATCTATGTTTCTACTTATGTACAATCTTTCCTCTAGTATCTTTAATATATGTTGTTGTTAGGTGCTGTTGAGTTGTCTCTGACTCATAGTGACCCTATGCACAGCAGAATGAAACACTGTCCAGTCCTGTGCCAGCCTCATGATTCTTGCTATACCTGAGCCTATTGCTGTAGCCACTTTGTCAATCCATCTTGTTAAGGACCTTCCCCTTCTTTGTTGATCCTCCAGTTTACCAAGCATGATATCCTTCTCCAGGGAATGGTTCCTCCTGACAACATGAGCAAAGTAGGTGAGAAGAAATCTGGCCACTATTGCTTCCAAGGAGCATTCCAACCACACTAACAGATCTGTTAGTCCTTTTAACAGTCCATGGTATTCTTAGCATTCTTCTCCAACACCACAATTCAAAACCATCAACTCTTCCTTGGTCTTCCTTATTCATTGTCCAGCTCTCACATGCATAAGAGGCGATTGAAAATACCATGATTTGGGTTAGGCACACCTTAGTCTTAACATATGTAATACAGTTAAAATAACTGTTTTAAGTTCTTTTATAATGATTCTATCATCTATATAATTTCTAGGTTGGTTTTCATGAATTGATTATTTTCCTCATTTAAGGTAGTGCTTTCCTGTTTCTTTGCATGCCTGGTCATTTTTTGTTATATGCAAACATTGTGAATTGTCCCTTGTTGGATGCTGTATATTTTTCCATTTCTGTAAATATTCTTGAGCTTTGTTCTGGGGTGTAACTAATTTACTTGAAAACTGATTCTTTCAGGTCAAATTTTTGAACTTTGTTAGGATGAATCAGAGCAATGTTTAGTGCTAACTTGCCCCACTACTGAGGTAAACCCTTAAGAGTATTCAACTTGATGCTTCATGAATTATGAGGTTTTCCATTCAGTTTGGGGGAACAGGAGCTATTTCCAACCTAAGTGAGCTCCGAGAACTTTTCCCACTAATCCTTAGAAGATTCTCCCCCTGCCCCCAGTCCCACATCTCATTACTCTGCTCAAGGGAGATCTGAAGATTTCTGGAGCACTCTTTCCCTGAGCAGCATTCTCCTTTCCACAAAAACTAAAAACTCTAGTGGACAAGGTTTCTTAAAACTCCTGGCTCCATTTTCTTAATTAAAGGATATTTCTGGGTGTGGTCTGGAAACTGTCTCATAAGTAAACTGGAGCAGTCATAGGGCACACCTTATTTCTTTTCTCTCTCTCAGGTGTCACAGTCTTTTAATGCCTATTAACCAATGATTTGAAAATTTTATCACGTTCCGTGCACTTTAAAGTAGTTTTAGATGAGAGGGTAAGTCTGCTTCCATTCTCTCTCTTGTGGGAGCAGAAGTCTCAGTCAAGAGACTTATATTAGAGATTGTTTAGCCCTTTAAAAAATGTTTAAAAATCTAGGATAAAGTCTAAACTCCTTAGCCAGAGAGCCAAAAATTTCCATAATCTGCCCTCAACCTGAAGTTGCAACGTATTTTCCTGTTCCAGACAGGATTTCAAATATGGCTTGTGCTTTCCCCATTTCTTTATTCACAGATTCCCCACATTGTTTTGCCATCCTATCCACTGTCCTTTTACATGATCTCCTATTTTTGTTCTTTCTGCTTTATATGATCATAATTGTATTTACCTCATCTTACTAACAGGATTGTATGTTCTTTTAGGACAGGAACTATGTCATCTGATATGCTCTATATTTTTTTTCCAAAGACGTAGCACAAAGACTAGGCAGTGAATGGACACTCAACATGTATTTGTAATTTGTTCCAGGATGATAAATAGCCTGACAGTAGCAGTCTAAGGTTTTAATCTGGCTGGTCTTACTCAATAGCCCACAAGTTAGTATATGACAGAATGAAAAAAAAAAAAAAAACACACACACAACTATCATATAATTTCTGAGAGATTATAATATGGCATCATAAATGCATTCAGCCAACTTCATTAAAATCCGGGCAGAAAGTGAGACAGTTCATGTGATTTCCTTCTGTGTGGTCTTGTGTCCAACTCAGCAACATATTACTTCCCACTACCCTTTTCTCAGACACCGAGGGTCATAGTGGGTAAAAGCACTTCAATTTGCCTTCTAAAAACTGAAAATTTCCTTTTTTACAAGGCCTTTTTCTATACCTGGTGGATCAGAGTACGAAGAGTCACTTTCATTTTCATTGACAGCAAAGTGCATGAATTCCATTTATTTACTCAGAGCAATTCTTTCTAGGACCTATACAGAGGAAAAAAAGCAGAATGTTTAAGAGCATGACCCTTGGTGTCAGACTGTCTGAGAGTGAGTAGTGGTTCTGGTGAATATTCGCACTGTGACTTCATGTAGTAATTTTGTCTCCCTAAGCCTCAATTTCCTCACGTATAAACAAAAGATGTCAATAGTAACAGTGCACAGAGCACTGGGTAACACAAGAACTTAGATCTTCCTAGGGCACTCTGTGAGAGTTCAGTGCTTTTAAATTAAATTGAGATTATAGCTCATACTCCTAAATTGGGTCATTAGTCCTAAATTGGGTCATTGCTTTTAAGGGCAAATTCCTTACCAAATTGTTCAAAGCCAGTGGCGGTGGTTGAGTGGGGAAGGAGACAGTCATTGTCCCATTTTTCTGTATGTGTGATCTCAACTTGTTTCATTAAGCAGAATGTTGCAAGAACTTTATGACCAAAGAAATATAGCAGACTGGATGGAGTCCTTGGGTGGTATAAACACTTAACATGCGTGGCTGCTAACAGAAAGGTTAGAAGTTCTTGTCTACCCAGAGGCACCTCAGAAGAAAGCCTGGTGATCTAATTTTGAAAATTTAGCCATTGAAAACCTAATGTACACAGTTCTACATAAGCTAGAATCAACCCCATGGAAACTGGTTTATGCCTGTCTATTAGTATTGTAAGGATTTGGCCATTCGCTATTAAAAAGAAAGACAATTAAATTCTACTCATGTACACCCCAATATAATTTAACTTTTTTTTCTTCAATAACTGCTGACATTTATTGAATACTTTTTCTGTTCCAGTTACCATTCTAAGCAATTTGTGGATATTATTTCATTTAAAATGAAAATCTTATGCTACAGGTATAATATGGATGAGAATATTGCAGCACTGAAAAGATAAAGAACTGGCTCAATGCTACATGGTTAAACATGTTAATTTCAGAGCCCACTACTTAACCACTACACATTTCTAATAAGCCAAGATAAGATTTTATCTGTGGTGACATATTTTTCAAACCCAAAATTGGTCTGACAGGTGTAGATATTGAAAAAACCCAAGATAGAGTCAAAACTACCACAGGAATCTTGGAAAAGCAATCGAGACATTGCTTAGAGGTGGAGATGGGTGACAGCATTTAAAAAATTATTCAAAACTATCTAGAATAATAATATAAATTGTCTCAGAAAACATAGACTCTACAGCTGAGTCTTCTGTAGTGAGAAATGGTGGGAGGTGCTCTCAGGTAGACCTGTGCTAGGCCAGGATCCACTTGGAATATTCCTACCTCTTCTGAGTAGGGAGACACACTAGTGAGAGTGAATATCTAAATTACCAGAGAAAGAAAAATTGAGGCTGGCTTTCTGAGCTGGCTGGATAAGTAGGGGTAATGTGAATTCAGTAGCACTTGTAGTTTAACACAATCTCCCCCCTTGCTGCCATAAGAAATTCCTCTACTGTAGCACCAACCCAAACCAAACTAAAAACCAAAAACCCAACTCCCACTGAGTTAATTCTGACTCATAGTGACTACCATGGGTTTCAGAGGCAGTAAATCTTTACAGAAGTAGATTGCCCGGTCTTCCTTATGCGGAGTGGCTGGAGGTTTGAACCTCAACCTTCTGGTTAACAGTCAAATGCCTTAGGCACTATGCCACCAGAGCTCTTCCCAAACCAAATTCAAACCCTATATGATAGAGTAAGACTGCCCCACAGGGTTTCCAAGGCTATAATCTTTACAGAAGTAGATCGTTATATCTTTCTCCTGTGGAGCAGCTGAGAGGATCAGTGTGACCTCTTGGCTTAACCGCTTTGTCACCAGGACTCCTTCTAGTATACCACAGGGTTCTTAAAATTAGATTCTTAGATTCATCCAAATCACAATTTTAAATACACACACACACACACACACACATACACACAATGTTTTTGTTTTTTTAAATCTTAAGGCCTGTAGCATCAGCATTACCTGGAAGCTTTTCAGAAATGCAAATTCTCAGCTCCACACTGGACTTACCAAGTCAGAAATTCTGGATGTGGTGCCCAACAATGTGTTTTAAAAAACCCTTCAGATAATTCTGATGCACATTATTATTTAAGAATCACTGCTAGCAGGAAACTTTTAGTTCCACAATTAGAAATCAGAGTTGAAAAATGTGAGCACATGGTTGAGAGCCCTTTGAGTTAGTTACAGATAAATGTAAATGAGTTTTGATATGTTGCATTTGATAGCAAATGTAAATAACCTGTTCTCAATTTTTTTTTTTTTTTGGTTGAGATGAGATTGCCAGAACATTGATCTTCACCTTTTTCCTCAATTGTGCACATGGCTTCTTGTTGTTAGGTACCATCAAGTTTGTTCCAATAAATAACAACCCCACATTCAACAGAATGAAGCAACGTCCAGTCCAGCACCAACCTCACAATCATTGCTATGTTTGAGACTATTGTTCCAACCACTGTGTCAGTCCATCTTGTTCAAGGTCTTCCTCTTTTTGCAGATCCTCCACTTTACGAATCATGATGTCCTTCTCCAGGGACTGGTCCCACCTGATAACATGTCCGAAGTATGTGAAGCAAAGTCTCATGGTCTTCCCTTCTAAGCAACATTCAGGCTGTACTCCTTCTAAGACAGATCTGTTCATTTTACTGGTTTAATTGTGGTAATTAAAGTTATGTGTCCACTTGGCTGGGCCTGATTTTGCATGGCTGGGCAGCTGGTGGTTGTTATTCCCCATGGTGACTTGGTAATCAGCTCCATGGTGGAATCTACTGGAGCAGCTGAGTAGCTGCTTTAGGGATGTGATCTGCTTCCAGTATAGAAGAAGACTCTTTGAGGAAGGTCTCTAGCTCTTTGGCATGCTTGAACCCTGCATATAGCCAAATTGTTGTTCAGCAGCCTGCCATGCCCTGCCAATGTTGGGAATTTTTCTGGAATTAGTAACTTGCTGTGTGGTTTGGTAACATTGGGACTGTGTCTTTTTACTCATCAACCTTTGGCCTGTCAGCCTCAGCAGCCAGCAGCTGCATGAGTGAAGAAAATCCTCCAGTTTCAGTGGACTGGGAGCAGGAAGCAGAGCTGAAGTCCAAAGTTGAGAGGCTTTCACCCAGCCCCTAGAGCCTGGCACTTTGAATTTGGACTTTTAGCCTCCAAAATTGTAAGAGAATAAAATCCTATTTGTTAAAGGTGTGCCATTTGTGGTATATTCCTGTCAGAGTGGCACTAGGTAACCAAAACATTGATGGTATATTTAATATTCTTTTCCATTACCGTATTTCAAAGGCATTAATTGTCATTGTTTAGCTTTGTATGCATATGAGGCGAATGAACATCCCAAAGATTGAGTCAGGTACACCTTAGTTTTCAAAGTGATGTCTTTGCTTATTAACACTAATTTAAAGAGGTCTTTTGCAGCAGATTTCAATTCAATGTGTCTTTGATTTCTTGACTACTGCTTCTATGAGAACATATTATGGACCCAAGTAAAATAAAATCTTTGATAATTTCAATCTCTTCTTCGTGTATCATGATGTTGCTTGTTGGATCAGTTGTAAGGATTTTTGTTTTCTTTATGTTGAGGTGTAATCCATATTGAAAGTTTTGGTCTTTAATCTTCATTAGTAAGTGCTTCAAGTCCTCTTCATTTTCAGCAAGCAAGGTTGGGTCACCTGCAGGTTGTTAATGAGTCTTCCTCCACTCTTGATGCTCCATTCTTCTTCATATAGTTAGTCCAACTTCTCTATTTGCTCAGCATACAGGGTCTATGTACAGGTTCCACAGGAGCACAGTGAGTGTTCTCGAATTCTCACTACTTACAATGTTATCCACCATTTATTATGATCCATGCAGTTAAATACCTTTGCATTATCAATAAAACACAGGTAAACATCTTTCTGGTATTCTTTGCTTTCAGCCAAGATCCATCTGACATCAGTAGTGATATCATTTATTCCATATCCAGCTTGAATTTCTGGCCGTTCCCTGTTGATATACTGCAGCAACCATTTTTTAATTAACTTCAGCATGATTTTACTTGCAGTGATATTAATGATATTGTTCTATAATTTCCACATTCTGTTGGATCACCTTTCTTTGGCATGGACAGAAATACGGATCTCTTCTAGTTAGTTGTCCAAGTAGCTGTCTTCCAAATTTCTTGGCATAGACTAGTGAGTTCTTCCAGTGTTGCATCTCAACTGGTATTCTGTCAATTCCTGGGGCCTTGCTTTTCACTAATGCCTTCAGTGCAGCTTGGACTTCTTCCTTCAATACCATCAATTCTTGATGAAATGCTACCTCCTGAAATGGTTGAACATTGACAAATTCTTTTTGGTACATATTCCCTTGATGCTTTCTTCATTGTTCAACGTCTCGCCCATGCAATCTTTCAATATTGCAACTCAGTTCTTTCAGCTTGAGAAATGCCAAGCACATTTTCCCTTTTGTTTTTCTAACTCCAGGTCTATGCATACATTACTATAATACATCACTTTGTCTTCTCAAGCTGTCCTTTGAAATCTTCTGTTGAGTTCTTTTACATTCTCATTTCTTCTGTTTGCTTTAGATACTTTCCATTCAAGAGCACTGGTAGCATAGTGCCTAAGGCACTTGACTGCTAACCAGAAGGCTGGCGGTTCAAACCCACCAGCCACTCCTAGGAAGGAAGATGGGGTGATCTCCTTCCATAGTGATACTGCCCTGGAAACCCAAGGAAGGGTCTCTATGAGTTGGGTTTGACTCGACAGCACATAACAACAACAACAACATTCAAGAGCAAGTTTCAGAGTATCTTCTGACATCCATTTCAATTTTTCCTTTCTTCCTCTCGTTAGTGATCTTTTGCTTTCTTTACGTATGATGTCGTTGATGCCATCCCACAACCTGTCTGGTCTTCAGTCATTAGTGTTCAATGCATTGAATCTATTCTTTAGATGGTCTCTAAATTCAGGGGGAATATACTCAAGGTTGTACTTTGGCTCTCATGGACTTCTTTTAATTTTTTTCAGCTTCAGTTTGAACTTGTATATAAGCAATTGATGACCTCTTCTGTAGTTGACCCCTGGCCTTCTTCTGACTGATACTATTGAGCTTCTCCATCATCTCTTTCCATAGCTGTCAGTTTGATCCCTATGTATTCCATCTGGCAAGGTCCATGTGTGCAGTCACTGTTTATGTTGTTGAAAAAGAAATTTCCAACGAATAGATTATACGTCTTGCAAAATTTTATCTATTGTGTGCCCTCCAGCATCATATCTATCACAAAGGCCATATTTTCCAATTACTGTTCCTTCTTCTTTCCATCTAATTTTCTCATTGATAATCACCAGTAATTATTAATGCATCTTGATTGCATGTTTGATCAGTTTCAGACTGTAGAAGTTGGTAAACATTTTCATTCCTTTTTTTTTTTTTTTGCATTAATGGTTGGTGCATACCTTTGAATAACAATCATATTAACCAGTCTTTCTTGTAGGCATGTGTATATTATCTTATCATCACTGACAGTGTTATACTTCAGCATAGATCTTGAAATTTTCTGTTTGACAATAAATGTGATGCTGTTTCTCTTCAATGTGTCATTCATGACATAGTAGACCATATGATTGTCTGATTCAAAATGGCTAATACAAGTACAATTCATCTCACTAATGCATCAGATATCAATCTTCCAACATCCCATTTCATTTTTTATAACATGCAACTTGCCTACATACGTACTTTGTATGTTCCATGTTATAATTATTAATGGATGCTTGAGGAATTTTTTCATTTTGAGCCTTGCCACATCAGCAACTGCAGGTTGTGAAAGCTTTCTTCTATCTGTGTCATTAAGGTTGGCTCTACTTTGAGAAAGCAGCTCATCCCCAGTAGTATTTTGAGTGCCTTTTAACCTGAGGAGCTCATGTTTCAGCCCTATGTCAGACAAAGTTCCGCTGTTGTGCATAAGGTTTGTAACAGCCAATATTTTTAGAAGTAGGTAGCCAGTTCCTTCTTCCCAGTTTGTCTTAGTCTGGAAACTCCACTGAAACCTGTTCAACATGAGTCGCTCTTCTGGCATTAAAAATACTGGTAACATAGCTTCCACCATCACAGCAATGCACAACCACCACAATACAACAAACTGACAGATGACTGGTGGTGCACATGATTTATTTTAATCAAGTCAGAGCTTATGACTTGTGGCATACATCACATGGGCTGCAGTTTATGACCAGGTGTCAGCTAGCTCAATCCAGGGCAAGATCTTCCACTGGACAAAACCCTTGATAGCAAGTAGTGTGTGTTTAAGTATTTTTCTTTTCTTTTTTTTTTAATTGCAGTAAATGTATATGTAACAAATTGTTTGCTTTTCAGCATTTTTTCACATGTACAATTCAATGATATTAGTGTGTTTATCAGGTTGTTCAATCATCCATTTTCAAATTTCCCCCTAACTTTTAAACTCAGTGTCCCAAAAGCTGTGAGTCCTCCTTTTCCCCACTCTCCTTTCCATCCCTGGTCTCTATGCATTTGCCCAGTCTAGATATCTAATATAAGTGGAATAATACAATATTTGTCCTTTTATGACTGACTTAGTTCAGTCAGCATGTTTTCAATGTTCCTCCTTGTTTAGTATGTTTCAGGACTACATTTCTCTTTATGGCTGAGTAATTTTCCATTGTATATATGTGCCACACTTTGTTTACCCATTCAAATGTTGATGGACACTTGGTTTGTTTCCACCTTTGTGCTATCATGAATAATGCTGCAGTGAACACTGAGTCATTTGGGGTTGGAGTAGAATTGCTGGGTTATGGATTTAAAAATCTATTCTAATTTATAGTTTTAAGTAAAAATCACTGGACAACATCAATATTACCATTATTATCTGTCTGTTTCAAACAACCAGCACAGGACCCCTGGATAGGACTGAGAGGTTCTGCTCTAGAGTGCGTACTCCTTGAGGGCAACCATTTACCTTATTTACCTATGTTCATCCGGTGTCTGGCACAGAACCTGACATCTAGCTGTTCAACAAACAGATCATGAACTGAACTGAGTTGAAATGAATGAAAAGATCAGAAAGCATTAACCTCACAAGTTAAAGAACTGCGATGGAAAAAAGAAGCAGAACAGGAAGACTGAGAACAGAGACATCAAATTTCAAACTTGGTAACTTTATCTTCTTCAATCTATTGAAGATTAATAGAAGTTTTACACAGAAATATATGCCTTACAGCTACAAAATCAGGTAGCTCTGATTTACATGATTTATAATTTTAACATGATTGTTGGTGGCATGTTGATTAATAAAGTACTGCATGGAGAGTTTTTTTTTTTTTTTTTTTATCAAAGCATCCCTGTGCAAGCATCTAGCTTTATTGGCTTATTTGGTGCATTTGAGCTCAGTTTCAATCATGAGGGAAGAAGTTATTCTGCCAAATGACAGATCTAGGAGTCTTCAAAGATAGTGGAATCATAAATGAGCAGTGTAGAACCAGGTATTTCTTTCATTTTTACTATTAGACATGATCAAAAAATAAAATCAAAAGGTACATGTCTGCCTATCATGCACCTATAATCCTAATTCCATACATTTTTTTTTTTTAGTAATACAGATGTTTTATTTCAAACTTAGAGACTTGGTTTGCTCAAGCAGATCTAAATTATTTTGACTATAAAAACAGAAATCATGAAACATATTTTTAAATTTATTTTTTGGTTTAAAAGGCAGTCAGGTAACAAACTCACAGTATAAACCATGGCATCTGCTTTTTCTCCATCTTTGCCTCTTAAAGATAAACATTACTACAGTCATTTGCAGTGAGTGATATTGAAAATAGGCTAGACATGAGGGCATCTAAACAGAAGTTA
This sequence comes from Orycteropus afer afer, assembly GCF_000298275.1. Taxonomy (NCBI): domain Eukaryota; kingdom Metazoa; phylum Chordata; class Mammalia; order Tubulidentata; family Orycteropodidae; genus Orycteropus; species Orycteropus afer. The sequence goes on from NW_006921753.1 coordinate 1,779,948, forward strand.
TTCCTATAAATTCAACTGCTCGTTAAATAACATACAGCAGCATTAATACTTCCAGCTAAAAAGTGCCCCACCCCCATGAATGTCTTATTTGATTACTTTATCAAACTCTCTCTCTCTTTCTCTCTCTCACACACACACACACACAAATATTCAGACTGTGCATCAGGTGTGTAAGATGAACAACTGATGAGTCCGAGCTGTGCAAAGGGAAAAAAGTCTCTTCCCAATGTGGTAGTGCTGGGTTACTTCTAATTGATAAGATATCCAATAAATAGGTATGATTTGTTTAACCACCTGGCTAGAGAAGAAAATGATATTTGGGGAGTGGTTGTGTTGGAATATGCAGGTTGCTGTTATTGTTAGCTGCCCTTGCATCAATCTGGTCACATGGCAACCAATGCACAATGGAACAAAATGCTACCCAGTCTGGTTCCATCCCTGTGACTGGCTGTGTGTGGATCAGGGCATTGTGATCCGTAGGGTTTTCTTCTCTCTTGCTCTCTATGTTTTTGATTTAACTTTTTATTGTGATTTGAGTAAAAGTTTACAGAGCAAACTGGTTTTCCATTCAACAGTTCATACACTTTTGTTTCATGATATTGAATGCACTAACTCTAACTCACTGCCTTCGAGTTGGATCCAACTCATAGCGTCCCCTCCTTGGGTTTCTGAGGAGGTATCATTACGGAAGTAGATTGCCCAACTTTCCTTCCGGGGAGTGGTTGGTGGGTTTGAACCACCAGCCTTCTGGTCAGTAGTCAAATGACTTACTACACCACCAGAGCTCCCGATATTGAATGCAGTTCCTCACAGTTTAACAACATTCTTCCCACTTCCTGCCTGTGTTTACCATTTCCATTCATCTTCCTTTCCATCCATTCCTGTATTCTGGGCTTTATCCCTAGGCAAATGCTACCCTATTGATCTCATATGGTTGGTTGTTCTAAGGAGTATGTACCTCCTTGGTGTTATTGTTCAGCCCATTTGTTGTTGTTATGTGTCGTGGAGTAGGACCCGACTCATAATGACCCCTCCTTGGGTTTCCGAGGCAGTATCACTACGGAAGTAGATTGCCCAACCTTCCTTCTGAGGAGTGCCTGGTGGGTTTGAACCCCATAGGCCTGGCTATTATTTAACTGGACGTTGAGCCCCAGAAGTGAGTTCAGTTCCTCCCTTGAAGGGTGACTAAGGGCTATTGCTTTGGGGATTCCATCAGTCTCTATCAGACCAGTGAGCCTCATCTAATAATTTTGAGTTTTGTTCCAAATTTTTCTCCCATGTTGTCTAGAACTTTCTATTGTGATCCCTTTCAGAGCAGTCAGCAGTGGTAGCCAGGCACCTGGTTTACCATTGAGGGAGCTGAGGTTCATGTGGTCCTCTTGTCCCTTGGACTAATTTTTTCCATGTATCTTTGATTTTCTTCACTACTTTTTGCTCCAGATTTGGAAAGACTGATGGTTGGACCATGGCCACTCACAAGCTTTTAAGACTCAACAAAATAGGATATAGAACATTGTCTTTGTAGACTATGTCATGGCAATTGACTTTGATGTTCTTGCAACCAGGGTCCTAAGCCCCCAGGCCTAGTGATTCATTCCCTTGAGGTTTTTCATTACGGCCAAGAAGTTTTCATGACTTTGCCCTATTTGTTCTACTATATACACAAATATTTTTATAGCACATACAACCTATATATGGTTGTAGGTATCGTACCATTCACAAACCCATATCTGTTCATCTTTCTTGTTTTCATTGGCTCATTTTTTGAAGTATATTGTCAATCTTTTCTTGCATATAGAAGTTAGGAAAATAGTATTTCAGTTGAGCTATTTGTTTAGTCATCATTTATTTACTTATTTAGAGTAATAGAAAATCGTCCTAAAATGTGCACTTTTCCAAAAGTCGTAAATCTCAAAGTATCTTGATTAATTGTCTTGAAGATTTCTTGTGGTGACCCAATATCCATTTCCCCAATTTTCTAAAGTATGTTGTTGTTAGGTGCTTTCAAGTCAATTTTTGACTCCTACTGATGCTATGACACATAGTTGAACTCTCCCCATAGGCCTTTCTAAGCTGTAATCTTTATAGCAGTAGATAACAAGGCCCTTCTTTTGTGGAGCTACTGGGTGGGTTCAAACTGCCAACTTTACCTTTCAACTAGCTGCCGAACACTTTCCATTGAACCAGGCCTCCTTATTTCCAAAGTGTAGATCTCTAATACTTACTTGAGCACAAGCTCATCTGGAATAAAGACTATGTCATAGTCCCTCTTCAGTAATGGTCAGAGAAATGTAAGCATCTTTTGGAATTATATTTAGCCATGAAATTGTGTCCTTGTTAAAGTGATATCAGTGGAAATGTGTGTGTGTATGTGGAATTCCTGGGACATATCCTTAAAGAACATATCCCCCCTCTTGTTTTCTTTCTTTTAGATTGGAAATGGATAAAATGGCTGGGTCTCTAGAAGAATTTTTGGTCATGAGTTGACCTAGGGAATAGAAGCCATGCACAGTAGGTTATCATGGTAGAAAAATCATGACCTCTTCCACTGAGCTATACCATAGGAAACCTGGATCAACTCCCTCTACATTTCACGAGTGAAGTAAGCATCTATCTTCTATCTTGTTTAAGTCCTTCTCATTTTGGGTTTTTCATTTCCTAAATTGTCCACTTGCAAAGGACAGTTTTGTTACTGTTATTGTCACTCTTGGCAACTAATACTGGGAATAGCAAGAAATATTGATTAAATATAATCATTTGTAATCCTCCAAAGCTAGAAAAAAAGTTAGTTGTAAATAGAAAAGACAGACACATTTTACATCAAAATATAAGACAAAAGTTAATATAAACTAATTCATAAGACATAATTGATAGGCTTGGGAAGTTAATAAAATGTATGACAGGCAATCAGACAATGTGTCACTGCTGTTCATAAGGTTTTCAGGGGTCGATTTTTTCAGAAGTGTATGGCCCCATCCTTCTTCCCAGTCTTTCTTAGAACAGAACAAGGGGATACTGCATGGTTTAAAAACAGGAAAAGCACACATCAGGATTGTATACTCTCACCATACTTATTAAATCTGTATGCTGAGCAAATAATCCAAGAAGCTGGAATAAATGAAGAAGAACGCAGCATCAGGATTGGAGGAAGGCTCATTACAGGTGACACAACCTTGTTTGCTGAAAGTGAAGTTGACTTGAAGCACTTACTGATGAAGATCAAAGACTGTAATCTTCTGTATGGATTATACCTCAACATAAGGAAAACAAAAATCCTCACAACTGGACCAACAAGCAACATCCCGATAAATGGAGAGAAGATTGAAGTTGTCAAAGATTTCATTTACTTGGATCCACAATCAATACTTATGGAAGCAGCAGTCAAGAAATCAGATGTCATATTGCACTGGGAAAATCTGCTGCAAAAGACTTCTTTAAAGTGTTAAAGAGCAAAGATGTCACTTTGAAGATTATATTGTGCCTAACCTAAGCCATGGTATTTTCAATCACCTCGTATGTGTGTGAAAGCTGGACAATGAATAAGGAAGACTGAACAAGAGTTGATGCCTTTCAATTGCGGTGTTGACAAAGACTACTGAAAACACCATGGACTGCTAGAAGAATGAACAAATCTATCCTGGAAGAAATATAGTCAGAATATTTCCCCAGAAGCTAGAATGGCAAGACTTTGTTTCACCTACTTTGGTCACATTGTCAGAAGGGAGCAATCCCTGGAGAAAAATATCATGCTAGGTAAAGTAAAGGGTCAACAAAAAAAGGGAAGATCCTCAACAAGATGGATTGACATTATGGCTGCAATGAAGGGCTCAAGCATAGCAAGGATTCTGAGAGTGACGCAGGACCAGGCAGTGTTTTGTTCTGTTGTACACAGGGTAGTTAGGAGTTAGTGACAACATGATGGCACCTAACAACCATGACATGACAGGCAAAGGACTGGGATACATAATATATGAAAAAAAATTCAAATTTAAAACACAAAGAAATTATCTATGTAAATATAGACAAAATATAGAAATATACAAGTCAAAGAAGAATCAGTGTGAATAACTGATAAGCAGTTGACAAGATGCTTAAATTCTATAATGTGTAATAGAGGTATATTACTTTATACCTATCAGAATACCTAAGATTAAAAAGAATGAGAATGTCTCTTACTGTTGGGAATATAAGAAAACTGTTACTTTCATACATGCTAGTGAAATGGTTAATTTTTACTGTCTTTTTGGAAAGCAGTCTGGCAATATCCATTAAAAGTTTAAGTGCATAATTTTTTTGAGTTAACATTCTCACTCTTGGGACACTTTCCCAAAGAAATAAAAACATGAGTAATGACACAAGGATGCTGATTACAACATTTTTCATAATGGCAAAAAACTAGAAGCATCAATAGCAGAATGACTGAGTAAATTATGCTATGTGTGTACACCATGGAATATCACACAGTCATTAAAATAATGAATGAGAATGCAGCAATTGACTTGGCAGGGTTTCAATGAGGTGTTATTGAATGAGAAAAGCAAGAAATGGAGAACTATATATAATATGATGCCATTTTGTAAAACAAGCAATAGCAATGTGTGTTGTGTTTGAGTGTCTCTATAAGAATACAAGCATGGCGAAAAATATATGAAAATGTACTCTAACTTGTTAACTTGGACCACCTGTGGAGTGGATGAAGGCAAGGGGGATGTTGTGAATGGAAGAGTAAGAGAATGCAAGAGCCAGTGTGGGTTGTAAGAAGAGGGCAAAAGCAAGTAAAAAAAAAAAAAAAA
>NW_006921753.1:1785369-1786825 GCF_000298275.1 Orycteropus afer afer
GGCAAGCAGGGCTCTTTCTGATTTGTGGCCTCTTGGCTCCACATTCCCTTGGCCTTTTCTCTGCTCAGACAAGAGTTACAAAACTCTTTTAGCTCTACCTATAAATGCCCAATAGTGCCTAAGGCACTTGACTGCTAACCAGAAGGCTGGCAGTTCAAACCTACCAGCCACTACTTGGAAGGCAAATGGGGCAATCTACTTCTGGCAACCCAAGGAGGGGTCGCTATGAGTTGGGTCTGACTCGATGGCACATAACAACAACAACAACAACAACAAATAAATGCCCAAAGGAGCTCTTGTGGTGTAGTGGTTAAAGATATTTACTGCTAACCAAAGGCCAGTGGTCCGAACCCACCAGCTGTTCCATGGAAGAAAGGTGAGGCAGTTTGTTTCCATAAAGATTTACAGCCTTGGAAGCCCAATGGGGGTCAAGATGAGTCTGAATCAAGTCAATGACCTTGAGATAAATGCCCCAAGGTACTCTACTTCACCAGCAATCTTCAGCCCAAAGGTGCTCTGTGCTAGTTCTGTGGGTTGGAAAATTTAGCTCCACCAAGTGCCTGGAAGCACCTCACTCTGACAGCAAGCCTCTGCCTGAAAGCATTCAGACTTCTAGCTACCTGACCAGGGAAGCCCGCCTCTGTTGGTCTCTTAGTTCTGCCCCAGTTTCTTTGCTGCTGCTTCTCATGGTTTCTCACTGTCCCTAGTGTCACAGCTCTCTGTCTCCTGGATCTTAGGGGCTTCCTAGTGCAGGAAAGAACACACACTGTACCTATCTCTTCTTCTCGATGTTAGTCAGGTCCCCCTTTTCACCTCTAGAATGTCTCATTTTAAGCGGAGAATGATGTTGCTTTTAATATCCAAAATGGTCAAACCACTTGTAAACATTCATAATGGCTGTGCCTTCTGCACAGAGAAAAGTCCACAGCTCAGCCCTCCTTCCTCTTTTCTGCTTCCCCTTTTATTCCCCAGCCACCAGAGCAGTCCTCCATGCAGTCCCTGGCTAGCAGGGCTGATTTTTAGGTTAATTCTTAGGTCCTACCACCACTCAGCAATATCCAAGCTGTCTGTACCATCAGGATTACTGCCAGACCACAGCTCCATATGTCTCCTTTTTTGGTGTTTTCATGCAAATTCTTCTGCTAGTTGGGGTTTAGTCCACTTCTATTTCCATCCCTTTAAGGCTCAGGGGTCCAGGATTATCTTCTGTAGCTGTGTTAATTGGTTCCCCTTTTGTTTGTTGAAGAGGGTCTGTGCAGTCTTTCTGTCTATTCTGCCATCTTACCAGAACTCCCCATCTGACTGATTTTTGTATGTTCATCTTGTACCCTGCCACTTTGCTGAATCCTTCTATTACTTCTAGCATTTTCTTGTTGAATCTTTGGGATTTTGTTGATATGTGGTACCCATATCATTGGCAAATAGTGATAGCTTTACTTTTTTTTTTTTTTTTTTT
>NW_006921753.1:1789155-1791779 GCF_000298275.1 Orycteropus afer afer
GGTTTGAACCGCCAGCCTTCTGGTTAGCAGTCAAGTGCCTTTGGCATTACGCTACCAGAACTCCTAAAGATATGACCTGGCTACCTGGCGGGAGCGGCTGGTGGGTTTGAACCGCCAGCCTTGGGTGTGGCAGCTGACTGCCCGAGGCCCTGAGGCCATCCCCCAGGGCCGGTCACTGTCAACTGGCTCATTCTAATTAAATCACATTCCTGTAAAAAGCAAAAATATCACCTTAAGGTGCCACATTGGCTCATTTTAGTATAACTTATTAGTTATAATCATATAATACTTGCTTAAGCATTTGCCACTAGCCTACTTCTGCTAGGAACATTGTAGTAATAGGCTTCAGTAAGGGCACCTCTCTACTATCTTCTCTTTTTCCCCAATAGGAAAGGTATTAATTAGTTTAGGTCATAGTTATGTAGAACTGTCCTATCAGTAGTGAAAACTGATTGCATGAGCTGCTTCCTATAACCATCAAAACTCATAGTTTATATCACTTCCCAAAAGTTATTTTAAACATAGTTCAGAAGGTGCATTGCTACAGGAAGATATTTTAAGGTTTTGCAAAAGGCTACTAAGTCCTAGAAAAATGATTCAAAGCCAAGGGTCTTGATTGGTTATATCTCTCCTTTTATAGCAACCCATTAGCTAGTTGCTTCACCCAGAAACTGCACCAGAAGAAAATTTCCTGCCTCGTAGAAGAAGCAAATAGCAATTAATTTCCTTGGATAAAAAGGACACTTTTTAAAGAATGTTATCAGAACTATGAACTAATAATTGTATGTGATAATGGTTGCAAAAATAGATTTTGAAGTCCAACAGTCTAGGTTCAAACCTTGGCTCTGAAAATTAATAGCTTATCACCTCTGCCTCTGTTTCCTCATTTGTAAAATGGAAATAACAATAATCTTACTTTATAGATCCTGTTATGAGGCTTACATTAATTCACATACACAAAGTGCTCAGAACAGTGCTTTGAATGTACTGAACCCATAATAAATAGCCTTTCTTATTATCTTTGTTATTATTTGCAGTGAAGTTGGCTCTAATTCATGGTGACAACATGTTTCCCAGTCCTGTGCTATCCTCATGATCATTAATATGCTTGAGTCCATTGTTGAAGCCACTGTTTAGCTCTGGTGGCGTAGTGCCTAAGGCATTTGACAGCTAACCAGAAGGCTAGCAGTTCAAACCCACCAGCCACTCCTTGGAAGGAAGGTTGGGCAGTCTACTTCCATAGTGATACTGTCTTGGAAACCCAAGGAGGGGCTGCTATGAGTCAGATCCGACTCGATGGCAGTGAGTTTGGTTTAGTTTGTTTCCAACCTAGGGAGCTCAAATTCCAAAACTCTATTGAGCAATATTCTATTGTGATTCATTGACTAATTTTTGGAAGTAGATCACCAGGCCTTTCTTTCTTTCTAGTCTGTCTTAGTCTGTGCAGTGCAGTGAATTACTTAATATGGTCCTTCTAGCCATAGTCAATTTTGTGATGCATTGTAAATCCTGACCTCTACGCCTGTTTTGGGTAGGATGTATCTTCAGTCCCGCCTTGTGGGACTGAATGTGTTGGCAAAGTCACTCTCTCTTGCTCCAGATCCTGCATTTGGTTCATTATCAACTCAAACCTGGGTGTGAGAGAGCAGCCCATAAATTTGGGTTCACCAGCCCCTGCAGACATGTGAATGAGGAGAATACTTCATACCTACACCTGGCCCATGGATTTGGGACTTGTTAGCCTCCCTTCCTCCACCACCAATGAACCATTTCCTCAGTAGTGTGTGAGTCCTATAAGACATTACAGTTAAATAAGGAACCCTAAGACAGGAGGGAAAGTACTGCAGGGAGGAAGAGGAGTTGATGTTAGAGATGATAGAGTGGTACAGCAGTTTGGAAAACTTGGACATTTGGGACTTAATTAACCTCACCTCATAGGGACTAGTCTTGTGCTGATCCTTTTAAAAGAAATTATTTGAGCAGTCTGGAAAATCCAGACTGTCCCCCATGGGTGACCCTTCTGTTATTGGGAATAGTAGTGTCATAACTTCCAGTATCATGGAAACATGCAAGTCATCGTAATATAACATAGGTGGTGGTTATTGTCCTTAGAAAGCCCTAAATAAAAAGTACATTACTATTATTAACTGTATTTTTGGTGATGTGAAAAATACTGAGACCTTTAACTTTAATTGCTTTAAATCATTGCCATGATAGCACTGTGGAGGCCAAGACTCCAAAGTTGATACCACCACAACGGATATTGCCACTTCTCTTATTAATATTGACTCTGGTGGCATAGTGCCTAAGACATTTGACTGCTAACCAGAAGGCTAGCAGTTCAAACCCATCAGCCACTCCTCAGAAGGAAGGTTGGGCAATCAATTTCCGTAGTGATGTTGTTGTTATGTGCCGTCGAGTCGGCCCTGACTCATAGTGACCCCTCCTTGGGTTTCCGAGGCAGTATCACTACAGAAATAGATGTCCAACCTACTTTCTGAGGAGTGACTGGTGGGTTTGGACTGCCAGCCTTCTGGTTAGCAGTCAATTGCCACCTCAGACACCCAAGGAGGAGTCGCTATGAGTCGGGTCCAACTCAATGGCAGTGAGTTTGGTTTGGTTTG
>NW_006921753.1:1791884-1814780 GCF_000298275.1 Orycteropus afer afer
ATTTAGAAACAGTGGCAAATTTCTTGTGGTTGTCACCATTGACCTTGTTATCAGTGTATAAAGTCTTGATTCAGCATTGATCTGTTAATTTCTTTTGTGCTTTCCAAGGCAGATTGTTCTCTCTCCCTTTTCTACCAACATATTGAATGGCAGGTATGAAAGATAATTTGCTCTATTTAGTGATATTTTTTCTTTGGTGGTTATCCATGACATGAAATGAAATATTTTAAGGGAAAACAATATACTTACAGAATAGAATATTTGCTCTGAGGTAAGAACTTTAACAACTAGATCATCTTAATTTTATTATAATCTGTTAGAGATGCCCTTTAGTGCACTTATCATACTGAAAATTATTTGTTGACACTCTTATCTCTTATCAACATGAATCTTGAAAGCAGAAACTATGTCTTCATTATTCCCACATATTTTGTCAACTCTTGGCCCTTATTGGGTGTTCATGTGAAAAGAATATCTTTGAATGGCTGTCATGTGAAGATGTTGATTATAATTGTATTAGTTGAAATGCATATAAGTAACCTGGGTTAAGATCATACTATTCATAGAAGCACAAATACAAGGGGAATAATACAAATAATATCTTGGATTTGCATTATACATCACCTTTTAGAATCATTAAATATATTGAATGCATATAATGTGTACTGAATAAACAAACACTTATATTGGTGGATATCATACAGGGTGGAGAGCTTGTTGTACCCTGTTAAAATGCTGGATTTTATCTTAAGCAATGCTAAACTAGATGTTACTCTATTATATAAATTAAGGGTTGTTGACCCTAAAGAATATACTAGATTATAAAAATATTCCATTCCATCTAATATTTTCTCTTTAACTGTGTTAATAACTACTACTGTGGTTAAAGCACTGGGCTGTTAACCAAAAGATGGGCAGTTCAAACACACCAGTTTCTCTGTGGGAGAAAGATGAGTCAGTCTGTTTCTGTAAAGATTTAGAGCCTTGGAAACCCTATAGGGCAGTTCTCTCTCCTATAGGATTGCTACAAGTCATAATTACCTCCTTGGCAATGGGTTTGGTTTTGGGTTTATATTTGCCTTCAACACTGAATCACAAAGATATACTCCCCAATCTTGGTTTTCTTAACCCCTCTTCCTAGATCTATCATCAGTAAATATATATTTTATTCCCCACTCCCCACTAAATTTTGCTTGAACTGGTCCATGCTTTCAGCCTGTCTCTATTGTCACTGGCTGGTGAATTTAGGCTTGTCATTTTGCTGATCATAGTCATATTCCTCTATAAATCATGGAGCATTGAACTAATTGATTCTAAAGGATTCTTAGTTCTAAAATTTATGGATTCAAAAATCTTGGAATAATACAATTCAGATAATTACATTGAAGTTCATACACACACACACACACATACACTTTAAAAAACAAAAGCAAACTATATTCCTTCAAGTTCAGTTTTCTGTATATAGTGAATCAGTTGATTTTTACTCTCATTGTACTCCTAGAGTTTCATTGCCCTTACACATTGTTCTGGTTACCTAGTGCCGCTCTGACAGAAATATAACACAAATGGGACAGCTTGAACAAACAGGAGTTTATTCTCTTACAGTTCAGGAGGCTAGAATTCCAAGTTCAAAGTGCCAGGGTCTAGGAGCTGGGTGAAAGCCCCTCAACCTTAGGCTTCAGCTCTGCTTCCTGTTCTCACCCACTGGAGCGAGAAGCTTTTCTTCACTCAGACAGCTGCTGGCTGCTGAGACTGACAAGCCCAAGGTTGACAAGTAAAAAGGCACAGTCCTGATGTTACCAAACCACATAGCAGACCATTGATTCAAGTCCATTGAAAAGTCCCAAGGTCCACACAGCATGGCAGGCTGTTGAACAATGACTCAGCTACATGCACGGTTCAATGGTCTTCATAAACTGGAGACCATTCCCAAAGCTGTTTCTTATATACCAGAAGCAGACCACATCCCTAAAGCAGCTAGTCAGCTGCTTGTGGTAGGTCCCACCATGGAGTTGACTGCCAGTCTTATCATGGGGAATAACTACCACCAGCTTCCCAGCTACTCAACCAGGCCTAGCCAAGTTGACTTACAAACTTAGCCACCACACACATCTTAGTGGATGATGTGGTGATGCTTTCTAACTAAGATATATTTTTTCTAATTGTATCATGGTTAGATTCTTCTCTAACCAAGACATGATTCCACCTTAAGCTGGAATCTAGCTATGAGGTAGTATATATAGCATCACTCTTAAGATTATGAACTCAAGAGACAGACTAGTGGGACCAGTTTACATGACAGTTCATTTCCTAAGTGTTTATTAAGGCTTTGTCTGTGCAAAGGGTATGGTCTATTCTGAATATAATTTGGTCATGTTAAGTAAGGAAATGGAAAATTAGATAATAATGCAGAATGAAGAATATGACAATAGGAGTAGTAAAAGGATCTAAGAATGTACTTAACAGAGAGGGTTAACTTACAGAACACCTTCCTGTAGAAATGTGGCTTCATGGAGACACAAATGATTATTAGAAATTAGCTACCAGAGGAGGGACAGGACTAAATGTCACAGACAGAGAGCACATCATGTGTCAAGACCTAGAGATGAGAGAGTACCCATATCACCTACTATAGTAATACATGCAGTTGGGTCATGCCTGGGGATTAGACAGCAAAAGAGATGGGGTGGAGACAACAGGCAGGTGAGATCTCTGAATCTTGTTAATGTAATGGATTTTATTTTAAGTAAAGATGTGGAAAAGTTTTAAAATAAGATAGTAATGTTTGTATTCTGGTGTTTGGAGACTCACTCTAGATTAGCTGCCATTAAGAGATAAGTTAAGAGTAAAACAATCAGCCAAAGGAGAAAAGATGACAGTTCTGCTCAGGAAACTTGCAGGGGGAATGGAAAGACATGGCTGACTCCAAGTGACATTTAGATAAAGACTCAACAGGGCTTGGCAATTGACTGGATGTGAAGGTCAAGGGAGAAGTAGAAATCAATGATGACTTTCACGTGCCTGGATTCAAAACCAGGGGCATCTCAGTATCTTCATATAATGTGGGTTATTATATATGTCCCTCATGGAGTTATTGTGATGTTAAAAGATGTAGTGTATATAAAGCACTTACCCCCGTGTCTGATGAACAATAAATATTCCATGGTAACTGATATTTGCTCTTATAGAGTATTATTGATACTGATTCAACAAATATCATTTCAAGGATGTTTGAGATTCCTTCCTCCAGGACAAATTCTGATTTTCCCTGATGGGACTTGATGCAAACTATTCTTTTAAAGCACATATACACGTGAGAGGATTATGCCTACACACCCTGTATCATCCTGTGCCTAGGTCTATCCTAGCAATTCCTCATATTGGATTGCAATAGCTGATTTACTTCTTTGTAGCCCAGCCCCAATTTGAGTGGGAACTTCTTGATTTCTTAGATTTTATAGCCCACAGAAGCTAAGTTGTTGTTGTTGTTGTATACCATCGAGTCAGCCCCGACTCATAGCGACCCCTCCTTGGGTTTCCTAGGCAGTATCACTACAGAAGTAGATTGCCCCATCTTCCTTCTGAGGAGTGGCTGGTGGGGGGGTTTGAACCGCCAGCCTTCTGGTTAGCAGTCAAGTGCCTGAGCCACTATGCTACCAGAGCTCCCTAAGAGGGCTTGCTTAAAAAGGAATGTATGAGAGAATTAAATTAGAAGTTTTAGTCTGGATAAATAGCAAAAGGCTGAGTTCAGAAAACTGTAGTTTTGATCAGAGATTAGGACGAGAAAGTTCTGGACACAATAGAAGGGCCATCAGAGGCTGTCAGAGAGGAACAAATTGAGGGAGAGAGCTGAAGATAAATGCACCTGATATTAACAATTCTGTCTGCGGATGGGCTTTTAATTAGAAAATGACCACTGGGTGAACAAGGAAAAAAAAATAAAGCTCAGAAACAAGACCAGGACCCGCTGCCTTGAATTGACTCCAACTCATGGAGATTCCATGCGTGTCAGGGTAGAATTGTGCTCCATAGGGTTTTCAATGGCTAATTTTTTTGGAAGGAGATTGTGAGGCCTTTAGGGGCACCTCTTGGAAGGAAGGTTGGGCAATCTACTTCCGTAGTGATACTGACTCAACAACCCAAGGAGGGGTCGCTATGAGTCGGGACCAACTCGATGGCACATAACAACAACAACAACTTGGTAGACCAAGAGGGTTAGCAGCCTTGCATTTTAACCTTTTTGCTCTACTCAGGGACTTTACTCATTCATGCTAAAGAATGTCAAATACTGCAGAAACTGAAGAGGATTAGAGACAGAAAAGTACCCACTATTGTTTATCTTTAGGAGATCATTAAAAAGGAAAGTTTTAGTGGAGTAATGAGAGGAAAAACTACATTTCAGTGACCTGGGAGAGAAAAGCAGAAAGGAAAGCAACATTGAGGTGGGTGAACTGTATTGCCTGGAGACTTGTAGTCATAATAATCATCACTCTTTCAAGAGAATGTTTCAAAAAATCAATAATGTGTGCAACATTCTTGATTCATAATTCAATTCAGTTTTGCAATTTAACATTCCTCTTTTAAGGAGTTAACCTGTCTAGAGACCTTGCTTCTTATGGAAAGCTACACTACATATAAATAAATAAAATGCAGGTATCATAGCTGAGTAACGGGTGATAAATCTGTGCATAAAGACCAAGGGCTTAGCAATTTTCTACTGACTAAACTTTACTGAGTTAAGGCACATAACATGATTATCTCAGTAGCATGAACATTAGGAGACACCAGATTCATTTGTTTGCCCAGTAGTGGTCCTAATTATGAGCATCTTGCAGCATATCCCCAGATTCGTGGTGTTCGCTGGGCCTTGCAACTCAAATGTATTTCATTTACTGCCTCAAGACATATGTTCCAGCTTATATTGAATCATTTGAGTGCTTGGTAATTCTCCCCTTCCTCTGTTGACATCTGGATAAATCCATTTTCATTTTCAGTCACTTTGTCTCCAATTTTAATAATGGAAGAGGTTTTGTCAAGTGATACTTAATGTCTGTTTACTCAGAGGAATATTAATATTTCTTCTTATTACTTACATCATGGTTTCCCGGAAGAAGTCTTTGAAAATAAACATGTATAACAACCCAACTTGATGAAGAACTCAAGTGAATCTAATCAATTATGATGAAACCAACTTGAAAAACCATTGGGGTGGTTAACATGAAAATAACTTAACTCTTTTAACAATTTTTTTAAATAGGCATCAATTGAGTTTCTGCTTACAGTAAGGCACAAAAGTGCCAATGTGGTACTTATTTCAAAGGAGACAGTCTCTGCGTCTCCTAACCCTGGAATTTGTCTAGCACTGATGAAAAGAAATAAGGTCACCAGCCACTCCTCAGAAGGAAGGTTGGGCAATCTACTTCCATAGTGATACCGCCTCAGAAACCCAAGGAGGGGTTGCTACTAGTCAGGGCCGACTCGATGGCACATAACAACAACAGTGGTGGATTTAAGGATCCCTAGTGGTGCAATAGTTAAGCAATTGGCTACAAGCCAAAAGTTCAGCGATTCAAATCCACCAGCTATTCTGTGGGAGAAAAATGTAGCAATCTGCTTCCATAAAGATTATAGCCTTGAAAACCTATGGTGATGTCCTATAAAGTAACCATGTGTTGATATCAACTGGTTGGCACACAACAATAGAACAACAACAGTTATAGATTTACTGTGGCCAGCAGTGAGGGCACTAGAGTAAGAGTGACCCCCTAGGATAGATCATCACCCAAGTAATGGATTCCCTTTTATCATCTTCACCTGTCCAGATACAACTGCCTTTACAAATTTCTCTCTTAACTTCCCTATACTGTTCTGTGTAGTCGTCTTTGTACATCTCAGGAAATTTAGAATGCTACCTTTGCATTCTACGTATTTAACATAGTGTTCAAAGACTGCATAAAAGCTTATTGAATAGTAATAAGAGCAGTTAATATTGATTGAGACTTTACTGTGCACCAGACACTGTGCTGAGTTTTATATACAATCTTTACGAGAGAAAGAAAGTTCCTGTATGAAGACAAAGACTGTGGGGCGTAATGTCTTAGTTACAGATATCTTGATGGGAAATACCAGAAACTCACTCAAGATAATTTAAAGTAGGGGAAGAAAAAGGAAATTTCCTGGTAGGCTATTGAGAGATAGTATGGAACTCAAAGGTAGAAAATGAATGAAGGTCTTAAGAGATATTGTAAATAGGAAAACTATATGGAACATTTGCAAACAATTTCTCTCTCTTTTTGGTCTCTCATTGCTACTTCCTCTCATAATTGTGACTCCCTCTCTACTGATGATTTTTCAGATTGGTATGCAGATGGAACCACAAGATTGCACCATAATGTCATCCTTGGTCTCCAAATGTGTATCACTTAGTCCAAGCAAGCACCTAAAAGAATGACACCAAAGTCCCAAATCCATATCCCACAGAAAGAAATTCTGTCCCTGATAAGACTATGTACTCATGACTAGTCTAGTCACCTAGGCCAGGAAACCAGTGCTACCTCACAAACATGGTTCCTTGTGGCTAATACCTGTGGATGGAAGGCAGTCACAGCTCAGAGATGTGTGGGCTCAGGAGACACTTCAAACTGTGCCTGCTAAAAATGGATAAGAGTCAATGAGTATAAAATTAATAATACTTGGTGAATGATTGGATGTAGGCACAAGAGAGAAGAAGGAATTGGAGATAACTTCAAGGTTTCTATGTTGGATGATTGTTCTAAGGAAAGTATCTACCGGTATGTAGTAAATGTGCATCTTATACGTCTGTCCATTGTCTAGCTGGAAACCATGGGAGTGAGTTCAATACTAGGCCCAAAGGGTCACTAGAATTGAGAACCTAGAAATAGATCCATCCACTTATGGTTAGCTGATCTTTGACAAAGCTCCAAAATCCATGAAATGGAGAAGAGACAGTCTCTTTGACAAATGGTGTTGACAAAACTGGATATCCATTTGCAGAAAAATGAAACAAGATCCATACCTTACAACATGCACAAAAACTAACTCCACATTGATGGAAGGCTCAAATGTAAAACCTAAAACTAAAAAGTTCATCAAAGAAAAAATAAGGACAAACTTAGGGGACTTCATATATGGCATGAATAGACTACCAAACATAACTAAAAATGTAAAAACAGTGGAAGATAAGCTAGATGATTGGGATCTTCTAAAAATTAAATTTTTATGTGCATCAAAAGACTTCTCCAAAAGTGTAAAAAGAGAACCTACAGACTGTAAAAAATTATTCAGCAATTACATATCTGACAAAGGACTTATCTCTAAAATTTGTAGAAAACTCCAACACCTCACCATCAAAAAGACAAACAATCCAGTTTAAAAATGGACAGAAGACATGGACAGATACTTCATCAAAGAAGATATTCAGGCAGCTAACAAACACTTGAAGAAGTGTTCACGATCATTATCCGTTGGAGAGATTCAAATCAAAATAGTAATGAGATACCCTCTCACCTCAGCAATAATAGCAAAATTCAACAAGAAAGAAAATAACACATGTTGGTGAGGATGTGGAGAGATTGGGATTCTCACACACCACTGGTGGAATGTAAAATGATACAACCACTCTGGAAAACAACATGGTGATTCCTTAAAAAGTTAGAAATAGAAATACCATTTGATGCAGCAATTTCATTGTTGTTGTTGTTGGTACTTGCCATTGAGTCAGACCCGACTCATAGCAACCCCTCCTTGGGTTTCCAAAGCAGTATCACTATGGAAGTAGATCGCTAGGTATATATTCTAAAGAAATGAGAGCCAGGACATAAATATTGTTGTTGTTGTGAGGTGCAATTGAATAGGCTCTAACTCATAGTCACCTTATGTACAACAGAAAGAAACATTGCCCGTGTCTGTGCCAGCCTCACAATCCTTGTTTACCTGAGCTCATTGTTGCAGCCACTGTGTCAATCCATCTCATGGAGGGCCTTCCCCTTTTTCATTGACTCTTCACTTTACCAAGCATGATATGCTTCTCCACTGAATGGTTCCTTCTGACAACATGAGCAAAGTAGGTGAGACGAAGTCTTGTCATTCTTGTTTCCAAGGTGCATTCTGGCTGCACTTTTTCCAGGACAGATTTGTTAGTTCTTCTGGTAGTCCATGATACTCTCAGGATTCTTTGCCAACACCACAAGTCAAAAGCATCAAACCCTTCTTCAGTTTTCCTTATTCATGTCCAGATTTCAATGCATATGAGGCGATTGAAAATACCATGGCTTGGGTTAGGTGGACCTTAGTCTTCAAAGAGACATCTTTGCTCTTCAGCACTTTAAAGAGGTCTTTTGCAACAGATTTGCCCAATGCAATATGTCATCTGATTTTTTGACTGCTGCTTCCATTCATGTTGATTGTGGAACTAAGTAATATAAAATCTTTGACAACTTCAATCTTTTCTTCATTTATTGTGATGCTGCTTATTGGTCCAGTTGTGAGGAGTTTTCCTTTTCTTTATGTTGAGGTGTAATGCATACTGCAGACTAGTCTCTAATCTTCATCAGTAAGTACTTCAAGTCATCTTCACTTTAAGCAAGCAAAGTTGTGTAGTCTGTGTATTACAGGTTCTCAACGAGTCTTCCTCCAATCCTGGTGCCACACTCTTCTTCTTATAGTCCAGCTTCTCAGATTATTTCCTCAGCATTCAGTTTGAATAAGCATGATGAAAGGATACAGTCATGACACACTCCTTTTCTGATTTTAAACCATGCAGTATCCCCTTGTTCCGTTTGAACAACAGCCTCCTGGTCTATGTACAAGTTCCCATGAGCACAATTAAGTGCTCTGGAATTGCCATTCTTCTCAATTTATCCATAATTTATTATGATCCACACAATTGGATACTTTTGCACAGTCAATAAAATATAAGTAAACATCTTTCTGGTATTCTTTGCTTTCAGCCAAGATCCATCTGACATCAGCTATGATATACCTCATTCCACGTCTTCTTCTCCATCCATCTTGCATTTCTGGAAGTTCTCTGTCAATATACTGCTGCAACCACTTTTGAATTATCTCCAGCTATATTTTACTTGCATGTGCTATTAATTATATTGTTCAATAATTTCCACATTCTGTGGGATCATCTTTCTTTGGAATGGGTACAAATGTGAATCTCTTACAGTCAGTTGGCCAGGGAGCTGGCTTCCAAATTTCTTGGCATAGATGATTAAGAGCCTCCAGCACGACATCTGTTTGTTGAAACAGATCAGTGGGAATTCCATCAATTCTTGGAAACTTATTTTTTTCCCCATTCTTTCAGTGCAGCTTTGACTTCTCCCTTCAATGGATATATGCAAATCCATGTATCACAGCATTATTCACAATAGCAAAGAGATGGAAACCACGTAAATACCCATCAATGGAGGAATGGTACATACACACAGTGGAATACTATGCAACCATAAAGAATAATGTAGAATGTATGAAACACCTCATAATGCAGATGAACTTGGGGAACAGTATGCTGAGTGAAATAAGTCAATCACAGAAGGACCAAAAAAAAAAAGGTCCACTATGGTAAAAGTGAGGGAAATGTTTACACATGGAAGGAAATTTTCTTTGTTGGTTAGCAGGGATGGGAGGGGAAAGGAAGGAAAATTGCTAGATAGGTAAGAGAAAAGTATTGATTTTGGGGAGGGGAAAGGCAATATACTAAAAGTGAGTGACCTACACAATAACATTAAGGAAAAGGAAAACACTGAGAGGAGCACAAGAGGTATAGACAACAAAGATAAAAACTTTTACATACACAATACTGCATTATAAATAATAATAAAAAAACCCACTGCTGTCGAGTTGGATCCAATTCATAGCAACCCCTCCTTGGGTTTCTGAGGCAGTATCACTATGGGAGTAGATTGCCCAATCTTCCTTCCGAATGATAACAAACATTAATCTATGGGTGGATACATATGTAGACAGATTAAATGATCAAATATTTCTAGGCAAAAGGGGATATAACTATCCTATATAAATTTGGCAGATAATATTTCTATACATGTATTTGTATATGTGCTATAAGAACGTCTATAAATATAATACAGCTAATGGGGCAAAGTTAGGATAACTTCCTAGCATAGCTAAACATTCTGAGGGAGTGAGTCACTGGATCCATGGGCTCAGGACCATCGTCACGGGATACATCAATTGTCATAATAACATACTACACATCTTACTTTGGTAAGTAGCAACTAGGGTCTTAAAAGCTTGCAAGCAGTCATCTAAGATGTAACAATTGGCCTCTCTTTGTCCAGAGCAAAGTAGAATGAAGAAACCCAAAGACATATGGAAACAATTAATCCAAGAAACTAGTAGACCATGTGAACCTCAGCCTACATGACCCTGAGACCAGAAGAACTTGCTGGTGCCCAGCTACCACCGTCAACCACTTGGAAAGGGATCAAAATAGGAGATTCTGGACAAAGTGGGAGAAAAATGTGGAACAAAACTCAAAATTACAATAAAGACCAGTATTACTGGTCTGATAGAGATTGGTGAAACCCCTGAGACTATGGCCCTTTTGGTATCTCTTGGTGGCAGGATTAATTTGTTTACTTCTCTTACTGGTTTGGGCTTTTTCTATTTTGAGGTGCTGATGTGATTTGATTGTGACAAGTGTGTTATTTGTATAAAATCTGAAAGCCATTTGTGCACCTTGAACCTAAAGGGACCCAGAAGATAGCAGGGACATAAGGGGGTTAATGGAACCAAAAGGAAAACAGAGGAAGATAAATTATGATCCTTCCTTTGTTTAGGCGAGCCATCCTCTTGGCCCCAGTTACCTATGTTCAAACATCTGCCAGCCCACTATCTCCTAACACATAAAGTGTCTTACTATCCAGTGCCTGCCTTCTACACATATTGTTAAATGCATACTTTGAAATATACTTTTTAATCTAGACCAGGAAAGAGACTTACATAGCTGGGCACTCTGTCTTGATGTGATCTTTTTATACTTGGAAATTACAATAAGAACTATTTTTTTTTAAATCTGTTAATTATAAGAGACATGCAGATGGCACAAGTTTAAACAGACCAGAATAGTGTAAAATGAAAGGTAACAGTCTCTTCCCACCCAGCTCCTATTCCAACTCTCCAAACAGGCACTACGTCCTTAGATAGCCTTCCAAGAAATTTGTACACATACACAGACACACACACACACACACACACACACTGATGGTTCCCTTTATATCCAAAAAATATTTTCTGAGTTCTATTGCCTGCTGAGTGCAAGTCACCAGGAAGTAACAGGATACATTTTAATTCTCTTACAAATACAAACTCATAATTTGTCTTCATAACTACAGATTCTCCCTGTTCCGATCCTTTCTGAATATGCTGCCAGAGTCATTTTCCTAAAATACTGTTTTCACTATGTCTCTGCCCAAAGAGTCTACAAAGTTCCATGCAGTCTGTTTCTAAATTTCTCATCTAACTTTCAGAGCTTTTCTTAATCTCCCTCTATTCTTTGATAATATTATTTTTATAATTATTACAAATACTAAATCTGAATGCTTGTCTGCGAAAGGTCAATTTTGTCTTCTCCTGGGAAATGCTATTTTCAGTCCCATCTCCTAGACTTTAATCATGTTATTTCTCCTGAGTACCTTCATTTTCTCTCCACCAACGGGAATGTCTTAGAGATTATGACGAATCTTGGCATGTGTAGGGTGGACACTGAACCTAAAGAGGTTCAGTGATTCCCTCCAAGTCACATGCCTATTTTCTGGCAGATACAAAACTAACTCTCAGCTTGAACCATTATTCTTTGCTTTAAAGTACTTTCCTTTAAGCTAGATCTCAGGGGTGTTGTCACTGTACCCAATAAGCCACTACAAAAAACACTGCAGATTAAGTGTTATAAAATGCTTTCACGTACTTGATTTTCTTACTGCCACCTGTCTCATTAAGAGTTCTCCAGAGAACAGAATCTATCTATCTATCTATTTTCTATCTATGTATCTATCTATCTGTGTATCCTGCCATCTATCGTCTATCCTCAACCTATCTACCTGTCATCTACAGACAAAGAGATTTAAGCAATTGGCTTCTGCACTTGTGGGGATTGACAATTCCAGAATCAATAGAGTAGACCCTGGCAGGCTGGAAACTCAGGCTGGAGTTGATGTTGCAATTTTGAGTCTGAAATTTATAGGGCATGCTGGCAGGCTGGCAAATTACTAAGAGTTGACATTGCAGTCTTGAAAACTCATTGTCACCGAGTAGAATTTAAGTCATAACCACCCTATATTATAGGGTAGAACTGCTTCACAGTGTTTCCAAGACTGTAAACCTTTATGGAAGCTAACCACCACATCTTTCTCCTGCAGAGCAGCTGGTGGGTCCAAACCACTGAACTTCAGTTCAAATCTGAGCACTTTAATCACTGCACTACCAGGGATTCTTTTTCAGAAGACTTGAGGCAGAATATCCATGTCTCTTGGAAACTTCAGTTTTTGATCTTAAAATCTTCAATTTACTGGATGAGGCCCACTCACATTATTGAAGGTAATCTCCTTAACTTAAAGTCAATTGATTATAGATATTAATCACATCTACAAAATACCTTCACAGCAACAGATTAGTGTTTGATTAATTAATTGGGTGCTATAGCGTAGCCAAGTTGACACATTAAGACTTACCATCATGCCAACCAAGTGTGTGAAATAGAAAGTCACTATAATTCACTCTGGAGGGGGTAAACCATAGTGTTAATCAGTCCTAATATGGGGCCCCTGAGATGAGCAAACTTGGCCAGTTCTGTACGTTCTCATCTGTAAAATGGGGATAATAACACTTGCTTTGCAAGATTAATGGGGAGCAAATACACCTAAGAATATTTTGTCCAAATCAAGGGAATGGTCTTTCATTTGGGATCATGGTGGCCCAGTTTCCATTTCTTCTTCCTGTTATCAAATGGCAAGTGTGAATATTAAAGATGAAATATGAAAAAATATTTGGTATAGAGTATACACTCAGTGAATTTAGCCTTGGTAATTTGGCCAGCAACTCAGTTCCTCCAAGACTGGAACTTTGCCTTGTTTTACTCAATTGTCTTAGCTCCCTAGTGCTTCCTTAACAGAAAATAAAAGTGAGTCATTTTAAAGAACAGAAATTTATTTTCTCACAGTTCTGGAGGATAGAAATCTAAATTCAGGGTGTCAGCTCTTGGGAAAGATCTTTGTTTCTTTTAGCTTCTAGTAACTACCAGCAATTCTTTTCATTTCGGGCCTTGTAGATGCCTCTACTTCCATTTTCACATGGTATCTTTCCCCTATATGCCTATATGCCTGTAAGTTTATTTCTCTGTGCATATATATATATGCACAGAGAAATAAACTTACAGGCATATATATATATATGACATCAATCAATCAGATGGGATTAGGTTTAGGATTCATTTCACTCCAGCACAACCTCATTAGCACAACAAAAGAAAACTTCTATTTCCAAACAGGGTCGCAATTACAAATACAGGAGTTAGAACTTCAGCACAACTTTTTAGGGTACACAATTCAATCCACAAGGCTAGTGAACTCTTTGATTCATGGCCATTTCACCCCCTTTACCACACCACCTCCAGCATGGGCTTTTCCACTGCTGCATTCTGCTAGTATCCTTGTATGCCTATCTGCCTGTAATTCTGTGTACCATTTCCTCCAAGACACCTGTCTTTGCCAGGATACTCACCTTTTTATCTTTTATCTGTCTAATGTTGAATGTTTGTCTGAAAAACTCCCTGTTGTCACAATACTTTGACTACAGTGCTCAATTTACCTGGTTACAACCAGATACCCACAAGCTGTTACTCTTCTCCTGTCAAGACATACTGATGCTTCTCTCTATGGCCCATTCTACCAACTGCCAATGTCAAAACTTTGGTTCAGGATTACATTATGACTTCTCTCTCTCTCTCTCTCTCTCTCTCTCTCTCTCTCTCTCTCTCTAAATTGTGATTTGGGTGAGAGTTTACAGAGCACATTCATTTTCTACACAAAAGTTCATGAACACTTTGTTTCACGAAATTGATTGTAATCCTTACAATGTGACAGCTCTCTTCCCACTTCCTCCTATGATTACTTTTTCCCTGTATCCTTTTTTTCCTGTCCATTACTGCCCTCTGAGCTATTTCCCTAAGGCTGGCCTTTTAATCTCCTATGGTTGATCATTCTAAGGAGTGCACCTACCTGGTATAAAAGTTCACTGTATACTCCTAATTTTTGGCTGTAAGCCACAGGAGTGAGTTCAATTCCAGGCCTGAAGAGTAACTAGGGGCCATAGTCTCAGGGCTTTCACTAATTTCCCTCAGACCAGTAAGCCTGGTCTTTTTGGTGATTTGGAGTTTTGTTCCACATTTTTCTCCCACTCTATCCAGGATCTCCTATTTTGATTCCTTTCCAAGTGGTTGACAGTGGTAGCTGGGCACCATCTAGTTCTGGTCTCAGGGTCATGTGGGCTGAGATTCACATGGTCTACTAGTCCCTTGGACTAATTGTTTCCATGTTTCTTTTGTTTTCTTCATTATTCTTTGCTCTGGATGAGGAGAGACCAATTGTTGCATCTTAGATGGCTGCTTGCTAGCTTTTAAGACCCCAGTCTCCACTCACTCACTAAAGTAGAATTTAGAACAGTATTTTTGTGTAGTATGTTATGCCAATTGAGCGTGATGTCCCCCACGATCATGGTTCCAAGGCCATGGGCCCAGGGACTCATTCCCTAAGGGTGTTTGGCTGTGGCTAAGAAGTTATCATCACTTTGACCCATTAGCCCTATTATATATGGACATTCTTATAGCACATACAAATATGTATGTAGAAATATCATCTGCCAAACTTATATATGGTCATAGGTATGTTCCCTTTGCCCAGACATATGTGATCATGTAGCCTGTCTACCTATGTATCCACATGTAGATTAATGATTATTATTACTGATAATGTAGTATCATATATGTAAAAGTGTTTGTCTTTGTTGGCTGTACCTCTTGTACACCTATCTGTGTCTTCTTTTTCCATAGTGTTATTGTGTTGGTTACTTGCTTTTGGTATATTGCATTTCCCTTCACCAAAATCAATACTTGTCTCTTACTTATCTATCAATTTTCCCTCCTTTCTCCTCTCATCCCTGATAACTAACAAAGAAAATTTCCTTCCATATGTGAACCTTTCCTTGGCTTTTTATATTCTGACTTTTATGCACCCCAGGTAATTTGTCTTATTGGGCCCCTTCCTCTGTAAAAAAAAAAAAAAAAATTAAAATCACATTTTATGACTATGTTGGTATAAAGACAAATATAATAAAGGTTGGATTCATTGTTACATATTCACTAATATATTCATATCTTCTTATTTTTTTTTTAAAAAAACTAACATTAGAACATTTTTAACAGCACCTAAAAGTATTGTAGGCTCTAGGCACACCTTCTATTCCTAGTGGATAAGTCAGCCCTGCTGGACTCAGATGTTATTGAGTATAATTTTGTCCTAAACTTGAGACTTTGTGGAAAAGGAGGAGGAATAAATATAGTTAAAAGAAAATTTCACTCACTTAGGTCTATTTATAGTGAAATTTTTCTCACTTTAGATCTTGATGCTCCATTTTTTCTTCCCTCTACTTACCTTTTGCAGAGTGAATTCTTTCAGTTTTCATTTATGCCTAACCCTCTCTTGGTGGGTTACTTTAAGATGAATCTGTAAGAGATTGAAGACGCTGTAACCTTCCTCAGGAGTGAGATGAAACTGCTTCTTTTGCAGGCCTTTGATGGTAAGACTTGTGGCTGCTGGCCTCATTTTATTTTACTATTTCAAGTTACAAAGTGCCTAAGGCATTTGACTGCTAACCGGAAAGCTGGTAGTTCAAACCCACCAGGCACTCCTTGGAAGGAAGATTCGGTAATCTACTTCTGTACAGGTACTCCCTCAGATAGCCAAGGAGGGGATGCTATGAGTTAGAACTGACTCGAGGGCTGTGAGTTATTTCAAGGTGGCAGGTGAGATATTTGGTTTATTGTACCACACCAAAAAAACAAACTCACTGCCATCAAGTAGATTCTGACTCATAGAGACCTCCACTGGATTTCTGAGGCATTAAATCTTTACAGAAGTGGATTGCTTGGTCTTCCTTCCATGAAGTGGCTAGTGGGTTTGAACCACTAACCTTCTGGTTGTAACTGTGTTAGGTTAGTGCCTTAGGCACTGTACCACTAGAATCCCTTGATTGATTGTAAGAAGCCTTCAATTCTGTAGTCTAATTTGTTTGCTTGGGGTACACTCAGTCTCTATAAACCTCAGACTCTGAGCAATTGTGGAGCTCCAAGTGCCAATCTGTATGCTGAGTAAATAATCTGAGAAGCTAGATTGTCCAAAGAATGCAACATCAGGATTGGAGGAAGAGTCATTAACAAGTGATATGCAGACGACACAACCTTGTTTGCTGAAAGTGAAGATGACTTGAAGCACTTCTGATAAAGATCAAAGACTTTAGTCTTCAGTATGGATTACACTTCAATGTAAATAAAACAAAAATCCTCACGACTGGACCAATAAGCAATATAATAAATGGGGAAAAAATTGACGTTGTCAGAGATTTCATTTTACTTGGATCCACAATTAACACCTACGGAAGCAGCAGTAAGAAATGAGATATCATACTGCACTAAGCAAATCTACTGCAAAAGACTTCCGTAAAGTGTTAAGGAGCAAATATGTCACTTTGAAGATTAAGGTGTGCCTTACCCAAGCCACGGTATTTTCAATTGCCTCATATGCATGTAAAAACTGCACAATGAATAAGGAAGACTGAAGAGTTGAGTTCTGGTGTTGGCAAAGAATACTGAATATACCATGGACTGCCAGAAGAACAAACAAATCTGTCATGAAAGAAGTGCAGCTGGAATGCTTCTTGGAAGCAAGAATGGCCAGACTTGGTCTCACTTGCTTTTGTCATGTTGTCAGAAGAGACCAGTCCCTGGGAAAGGGTATCTTGCTTGGAAAGTAGAAGGTCAGCAAAAAAGGGGAAGACCTTCAACAAGATGGATTGACACAGTGGCTGCCACGATGGGCTCAAGCACAGCAGAGACTGCGAGAACGGCACAGGACTGGGCCATGTTTCCTTCTGTTGTATGTGCGGTCACTTAGAGTCGGAGCCAGCTCGAGGCCCCTAACAACTATGACAACAAATACCTAGAGAAGGAATGGAAGTACATAAGGAAGAGGAGGATGGCTGTGAGGCGACGCAGGCCCAGTTCCCACTTCTTGGCTCTAAGGCAGGTTTACTCTTCAAGAAATAATTATTATAATACAGGCACTCTCAGGAGTGGACACAGATAAAGCCTTTTTCAGAAACCTCTTGTAATTGTTGTTAGGTAGTTGTCGTCGAGTCAGCTGTGACTCATGTTGATCTTGTTTATAACAGAACAAAACATTGCTCAGTCTTGTACCATCTTCATGATCACTGGTATATTTGAATCCAGTTTTTGTGACTATCTGTTCATCTATCTCCTTGTGGTTTTCCCTGACCCTCCACTTTACCAAACATGATGATGTCCTTTTCTAGTGATTGGTCTTACATGATAACCTGTCCAAAGTAAGCTAGCTGAAGTCTCACCATGCTCACTTCTCAGGCACATTCTGGTTGTATTTCTTCTAAGACTGATTTGTTAGTTCTGGTATGTTCTTTACTCTTTGCCAACACCACAGTTTGAATGCAACAATTCTATCTTCCTTTTTCATTGTCCAGCTTTCACATACTTGTGAGGCAATTGAAAAAACTATAGCATGGGCAAAGCCCATCTTAATCATCAAAGTTATAACTTTGCTATTTAAAATTTTAAAGAAATCAATGTAATACGTCATTTGATTTATTGACTACTGCTTTATTTTGGTTCTCTAGTGCTGCTGTTGTGTGGGAGCTCTGGTAGCATAGTGGCTAAGACACTTGCCTGCTAACCAGATGGCTGGTGGTTCAAACCCAGCAGCCACTCCTCGGAAGGAAGGTTGGGCAATCCTACTTCTGTAGTGATACTGCCTCGAAAACCCAAGGAGGGGTCGCTATGAGTCGGGTTTGACTCGTCGGCACATAACAACAACAACAACAACAGTGCTGCTGTAACACAAATACCACAAGTGGATGACTTTAATAAACAGGGATTGATTCTCTTACAGTTTAGGAGGCCAGAAGTCCAAGTTCAAAGTGCCAGCTCTAGGGGCTAGGTGAAGGCCCCTCAACCTTGGGCTTCAGCTCTGCCTCTTGCTCCTGGCCCACTGAAACTGGAGGCTTCTCTTAACCCAGTCAGCTGCTGGCTGCTGAGACTGACAAACCCAAGGTCAACAAGTAAACAGCATGGTCCTGATTATCAAGCAACACAGTAGGCCACTATTTCAAATCCAGAAACAGTGCTAAGATCTGCAGACATGACAGACAACATGCAGACAACTCATTGATGGCTTGGCCAAATGCTGAATTCAGATGTGTCAAGAAGCTCAAGGCCTTTCTCAAAGCTTTTTCTTACATACTGGAAGCAGACTACGACCTTAAGGCAGCTACTCAGCTGCTCCAGTAGATTCCAACATGGAATTAATTACTAGACTCATCATGGGGAATAACTACATCCACTCAAAATCAGGCCCAGCAAGTAGACACACAACCTTAACTACCACATGTCTTCATGGATAGCAATAGAAATCTCTCAGTTATCAGCAAATGCCATATTAGAGAGAGGGGATTGTGATTTAGACTTGAGGTAGGGTTTGTACACTGTGAGGAAGTAGAAAAGAAAGGACTCCAGGAAGACTGGAGAAATGGATGTTGTCTCTGGTCCTCTTCAAAATTTCCTAATGGTGGAACTTTGCCCCCGGCTGCCTTCTTGGTCAGCTGATTGACTTAGCCAACATTAAACATGAGCTAATTAGATTTGTTCACCCAGAATCATAATTTCTTGGTAGTTACAAGCAAGGACAAAGGTTAATGAGAATTTAGCCTCAAGAAAATGTTAAATTTTACATTAAAATCTCTAAATAAATGTTATATTTCCCTCTTTTCCATTAAGTGTCTGGGCTGCATTGCCATCTTATGAATTTCAGCTAATTAAATATTTAGAAGTCAGATTCACAATGTGATTTAGCATCAAGCCACCTACATTTTTTAATTCCAAAATTACTCAACAGTGAAACATAAATACTGCCTGAACATTGTTCTACTACTCAGAATTAGTCATTATTAGACTTTAATATGATCAATTATAAGCCAAGCCAGTTATGTAGGACATTATATTTCCATCACAGACCAGTGCTGGATCAGTTCCCAGTTTACAGCCATTGGATTTCATTACTCTGATTGCATTTATTGTAGCTAATTATAAT
This sequence comes from Orycteropus afer afer, assembly GCF_000298275.1. Classification (NCBI taxonomy): domain Eukaryota; kingdom Metazoa; phylum Chordata; class Mammalia; order Tubulidentata; family Orycteropodidae; genus Orycteropus; species Orycteropus afer. Next base: position 1,811,321 of record NW_006921753.1, read on the forward strand.
CCATCAAATCAAATACAATAACAGAACCATCCCTGAGGTCAGAACTGGTCATGCAGAGGCTTATCATAGGTAGGTAGATAACTAAGGATGGTGGTGCCAGGGAGAAAATTAAAATTAGGCCTAAGCATTAGAGATAATTGGATGCTACAGTTAATAGCATCAGCATAGTAAATAATTCTTAAATTATAATAATCTGCATAATTCTTGATTCATTTTCTGGCTAAAATTTCATTCTTCATAGAAATGTACTAGCAGCAAAAAGACCAGAATCAGCAAAGGTTTTCATCCTCCTGGGCTAGTAGAAAACAGAGTTTGCTTTCTTGAACTCAGGCCAAATGGAAGCAATGTAATAGTGAGTATTTGGCAAGTTGTTTAGGTTCAAATTCTTTGTCCTTAACCCCCTTAGCTGTGTGATTAGAGCAAACCACTTATTTTTTCTGAGTCTCAATTTCCTCATCTGTCAAATGGGGATAATATTACTTACCCTGACTGCCTTCCTCCAGTTGTGTGAGGACCAGATGAGAAAGTAAGTAAAAAGCAAACATAAAGCATTATTATTATACCTAGACAAGAAAAAGGAGTCCTGGAAGTACAACAGTTAAGTACTCAGATGCCAACTGAAATGTTGGTGGTTCAAATCCACCCAGTGGCCACATGGGAGAAAGACCTGGCAATCTGCTCGTATAAAGATTACAGCCAAGAAAATCCTATGAAGCAGTTCTACTCTGTCAAGTGAAGTATCTACGAGTCAGAATTGAGTCCACAGCACCCAGCAACAGCAACAAGAGGGAACAAAAGTAGTATTGATAGATATCAGGAAGAAAGCATATTCTAAAGATAAGGACAAAACACTATTCCAAAAGCAAATGTAAATTATTTTTGTATTAGAATAGATAAATAGTCATATTTTAAACAATTACAAAACTGAATATAGTACAACCCCAATTTTCATCACTATCATAAGAAAAGAATTTGAAAGAAGTGCTTCAGATGGAAAATAGTGATTATCTCTGAGTTTTTTGATTTATGGGTGATTTTTTAAAAAACGAATCTTCCACATACATTTCTCCACTTTGCATGTTTTCTCCAAGAAATACATGGTACTTTATATTTGAGAAAGTATTTAGGCATCTAAAAATAAGAAATCACACAGGCTAATCTCCTGACTTTATAGATGAAAAAACTAAGGTTCATCTTTGATGAGATTAATTAACATCTTGTTACCAACAAAGCCAGTACTAAAATTCAGGTTGCCTCACTCAAATCCAGTGCTTTCTGCACTTCCATTTCTGCATTTATTCATCAGTACAAGGAATTAAGAATTGACTGAATTCATTTACATCATCTTCAAAAGCATCTCTCTTAGGCACTGAACCTCAGGTAGATAAGGGTTTCTGAAAATTCTTACCTCCCCAGTAACTGTTTCCGGGGGTGATGAGGGAAAAAGCTGAACATGAGACAGGTGCTGAACCTAATCTTAGAAGAATTGGAGGAAAAAATCTAAGCACATAAACTAAAGGGAGCATGCTGTAATGGAATAGGCACTGATTTAGGAACTAGGTGATCTAATTTCTACAGTCATTATTTTAATGACTGCCACTAATTAGCTATACGACTATGGGGAATTTGCTTAATCTCTCTTCTCGGTTTCTTTTTCTAAAAAAATTAAAATAAAAAAAAAAGAGAAGACTGTACCAGATGATCTTTAAGCTACAATATTTTATTGTTTTCAAGCTATAAAATTTGATTTAAGAAGCAGAGCATTTACTTTAACCATACTAAAAAAAAAATCCATACTAAATAAGTGCTTTTCAAAAACAAGTATTTTTTCATAGATACAACAAAAGCAAAATCAGTTTCTGAAAAAAGGAACAAAAATAATAAAAACAATACAAAACCAGTGTTTAAAATGCAAACTGCAAGTAGCAAGCACATGCAAAATCAGTTAGGAATACAAAATCCTCTTGCCAAGCAGTTTTACTAGCAAAATGGTTGTAATCAGGAAAACTGAGAAAGAAGACACTGTTGTTATAGAAAGAAAGCAGCGAGCAACAAAAATCTTTGCAGAGACAAGCATGGTAAAAGAAGGGGAAAAATGATGCCCAACTTCACCTTCTTTGTATGCATTCCATTTCCAGTCTCATTGCCTAGCTCTGGGGAAAGTATCTATTGAGAGCAACTTCTTTAGCAGGAACTTCACTCTAGCTCTTGTGATTCACAAGAGTTGAGGGAGGTGGTGATGGTGGTAATGGAATTGGCATTACTTACAGCCACTCCTCGGAAGGAAGGTTGGGCAATCCTACTTCCGTAGTGATACTGCCTCGGAAACCCAAGGAGGGGTCGCTATGAGTCGGGCCGACTTGACGACTTGACGGCACATAACAACAACAACAACAACATAATAGTTGCAATGGTGTTTTTGCTTTTGTATTTCCTAGCCGTGGGCAACTCTTATCTTTCTCCAGCATCAAAGCTTGGAATTTTTCCTTTTTCAGCCAAATAAATGCTCTATCTTCACCTTTTCCTCTTCCCTCTATTGACCTGTAGAATTCTAGTAGGACTCACATTCTTGAAAATTCTTTAGTTAGTTAGTGTTTAAATTCATCTTCATTGGCTATTTGCCTTGGTTGGCAGAGAAAGACCTTGAGAAGTGTTTAAATGAGGCCAAGAGAAGCTGCCTCAGGTGTTCACAAGAGTTCTGGCACAGTCCACTCAAAACTTCTTTTTTTTTTTTTAAATGCATTTTATTGAAATATAATTTATGTGCAGTGAAATACACAAAAATAAAGTGACATGGGTCAATTTTTTTTTTTTTTTTTGCAGTGTTCCCTCCCCTCCCCGCCCACCCCTGGAAACCAACAGTTTCCCTCCATATATAAACCTTGCCTTGACCCTCTACAACAACGAACTAATACTATATCTGTCCTTCTGTGATTGACTTATTTCACTCAGTATACTGTCCTCCAAGTTCATCCATATTATACAGTATTTTTCAGACTCTACATTGTTCTTTAGTATTGCATAGCATTCCAGTATGTGTATGTACCATAGTTTGGTCATCCACTCTTTTGCTGATGAGGGTGTAGGTTGTTTCCATCTTTTTGCTATTGTAAATAGTGCTGTGATGAACATGAGCGTGCATGTATCTATTCCTATCCTGGCTCTCGCTGGGTCAAATGGTATCTCCAATTCCAACTTCCTAGGGAATTGTCATGTTGCTTTCCAAAGTGGTTGTGTCACTTCACAGTCACAACAAGCAGTGTATGAGAGTCCCAATCTCTCCACATCCCCACCAGCATTTGTTATTTTCTGTCTTGTTGCACCTTGCAATCAGTGCTGGGGTGAGATGGTATCTGATTTTTTTGTTTTTAATTGTGATTTGGGTGAAGATTTACAAAGCAAATTCACTTTCCATACAGCAGTTCACATATACTTTGTCTCATGACATTGACCACAGTTT
>NW_006921753.1:1833854-1842505 GCF_000298275.1 Orycteropus afer afer
CTGCTCCTCTGTCCGGGTTCCTGGGTTTTTATCCCCTTTCTCCTGCTCTTCCGGCCTGCTACTCTGGGCGGGCCTGAGTTGCCTCTCCTCACCTAATCCCTTCAGCTGACTGCTCTTCTCTCTGGCTTCCTGGCTTTTAATCCCCTTTCTCCTGCTCTTCCCGCTTCCTACTTCGGGCGTCCCTGAGTTGTCTCTCCTCACCTGTAATCCTGGGGCTGACTTTGAAGATACCCAAATATAATTCTTTTGAATTCCTTATCGGGAGTTACAGTGTTGTACTTCCTCAGGCATGTGTTTTGGGTCTGTATCCTGGGTCTTTGTTTCTCCTGCTTTATCTTGCTTCTTTGTGTGGACTGTGATGCTCTGTTGTTTCCGAGGCATTGTGACATTTTTGTGTTTATATTTAATTGGTGATTATATGTCGGAGTGACTTGCTTACAATTTTTGTTTTCTTTGTATGTTGTCTGTACAGGCAGGGCATTTTGCTGTGCTCTTCTATTCACTAGTTCACAGCACTTATACACTCACCACCTGTCTCTCTTCCTGTTGTCAGCCTCTTTTATGTCCTTGCCCACCCTGGCAACAGAGCCTGTTCTTAGGTCCCTGAAATCTGAATGAGAGTGCTATCACTTTAAAATCCAAAATGGTTGCCACTTGTAAACATTCAAAATGGCTGCCCCCTGTCACTTTAAATATCCAAAATTGCCACTGCTTATAAACATTCAAAATGGCTGTGCCCTCGGTCACTTTAAATATCCAAAATGGCTGCCATGTGTAAACAATAAAAATGGCCACATCCTCTGGACAGCAGAAAGTCCACAACTCAGGTTGTCTCCCTCCTTGCTGTTTCCCTTCCTAGTCATAGGCAACCAGAGCAGTTGTCCCTGCAGTCCTTGGTGACTGGGACTTATCTTTAGGTTAATTCTCAGGTCCCAACACCACTTGGACATATTCAGGCTGTTGGTCTCATCAGAGTATCTGAGAGTCTGCAGCTCTGACCATCTCTGTACTCACTGTTTTCATTCAGGTTTTTCCACTAGTGGGAAAACTAGCTGACAGTCCGCAGCTCTGACCATCTCTGTACTCACTGTTTTCATTCAGGTTTTTCCACTAGTTCATGCCTAATCCACTTCTGTATAGTTCCTTTCAAAGCTCAGGGCTCCAGGATTATCTTCTGTATTTCTGTCAATTGGTTTTTTTTTTTCTTTGTTGAAGAGGTCTGTGTCACTTGTCTGCCTATTCCTCCATCTTACCAGAAGTCTCTCAAAACTTCTTATTGGTAAATCACTCAGGGTAATTTGTTAAAGGTTGGGGCATGGGGTTGAGGAGACAGAGAGAAAAATAATATATGAGGAAAATAATATGAGTCAGTTATGCTATACAACAAAAATAATCCATATTCTCTGTTTTATCCTCCACCTCTAATTCTATCATGTATTTTTTTTAACCTTTCATTCCAAACTTAATGTCTAATGAAACCCTCAAAGATATGAGTATTATTACCCTAAAACTTTACTTAGTTGTAACCAGACATATCTAAGTGAAGGTTATTTATTTATTTATTTATTTAAGAGCAGTGTGAATGGGCACCAGGATAACCATCAAAGGCATTGAATTTTGAGTGTGAGGTAAGGGTTCAGGTTGGCAGGGATGTATAAGGTTTTAGTAGGTTTTGGAAGGTAACTTTCTTATAGCAACATATTCTATGATGCTCCCAACTTCTGCTTGCTGAGATGTTTCTTGTTCCTATAGAGATACTGGGTGTGACTTCAGAGTTTGGTTTCATGATTTTATCTACCTTTGAAATTTTCTATATTGATGAGTCCAAGGCAACATGCTGATTTAGCATAAACAGGATCATATGTAGTAGTATGAAAAATATGCAATTTATTTACAATAGTCCCCCAAAAGATAAAATATTAGGAATAAATCTACCCAGAGATGTAAAAGACTTGCACAAAGAAAACTACAAAACACTACTGCAAGAAACCAAAAGAGACCTACAAAAATGGAAAAAACATACTATAGTCATAGATAGGATGTCAATACTAACCAAAGTGATCTATAGATCTAAAGCAATCTCCATCCAAATTCCAATAGCATTCTTTAATGAAATGGAAAAACTAATAACCAACTTTATGGAAAGAAGAGAGGCCTAGGATAAGTGAAGCATTATGGAAGAACAAAGTATGAAGTCTCACACTACCTGATCTCAGAAACTACTGTACAGTCATGGTAGTCAAAATAGCTTGGTACTGTTATAATGACAGATTGACTCACAGACCAGTGGAACACAGCTGAGAACCAAGACATAAATTTCTCCACCTATGGATGGCTCATCTTTGACAAAGGGGCAAAATACATAAAATGGGGAAGAGATAGTTTTTCAACAAATGGGGCTGTAAAATTTGATGTCTATGTGTAAAAAAAAAAAATAACTGAAACCCATACCTCATTCTAAAAACTAACTCAAAATGGTCCAAAGATTAAACAGAAAAAAAAAAAAAAAGACACTTATGGGACCTGACATATGGCATAAATAGAATAACAAACAGCTAAAAATGCACAAACTAGATAAATGGGTCCTCTTAAAAATTAAAAACTTATGCTTACCAAAAGACTTCTCCAAAAGAGAATGAAGAGAGCATACAAACTGGGAAAAGTTTTTAGGGTATGACATATCTGAAAGGGTCTAATCTCTGAAATTTATAGAAAACATCAACACCTCAACAACAAAAAGGCAAACAATCCAATTAAAAAATTGTGCAAAGGATATGAACAGACACTGTATCAAAGTAGACATTCAAATGACTAACAAACATATGAAGAAATGCTCACAATCATTAGCCATTAGAAACATATAAATCAAAACTAAAATAAGAAACCATCTAAGTTAAAATAAAAAAAAAAAACAGAAAATAAAACATTGAAAAAGTTGTGGGAAAATTGGACGTTTTTTTAAACTTCTCCTTATTGTATATTGCTTTTCCCTTCACTCTAGTTAGTGCTATCTACTATCCAGTTAGTGGTTTACCCTCACTTCCTTTCCCACAACAAAGAATGTTGTTTTTTGTGGGGAAATCTTTTCTTGATTTTTTATAATAGTGGTCTCATACAATATTTGTCCTTTAGTGATTGACTAATTTCACTCAGCATAATATCCTCTAGGTTCATCCATGTTATGAGATGTTTCACAAATTCATCATTGTTCTTTAACTTTGTGTAGTGTTCCATTGTGTGCATATACCAAAGTTTATTTACACATTCATCCACTGATGGACATATAAGTTGTTTCCATCTGTTTGCTATTCTGAATAGTGTTGAGATGAGCATGAGTGTGTATATATCTGTCCATGCCATGATTTATTTCTCCAGAATATATACCTGACAATGGGATTGCTGGATCATATGGTATTTCTATTTTCAGCTTTATAAAGAAGCACCATACCATTTTCCACATTGTTTGCACAATTTTACAGACCCACCAGCAGAATAAGGAAGCCTGAAAAAGAGCTGATGCTTTTGAGTTGTGGTGTTGGTAAAGAATACTGAAAGTTCTGTGGACTGCCAGAAGAACTAACAAACCTGTCCCGGAAGAAGTGCAGGTGGAATGCTCCTTGGGAGCAAGAATGCCCAGACTTCGTTTCACCTACTTTGTTCATGTTGTCAAGAGGAACCATTCCCTGGAGAAGCATATCATTCTTGGTAAAGTGGAGGGTCAAAGAAAAAGGGAAAGGCCTGCAACAAGATGGATTGACCCTGTGGCTGCAATAATGGATTCAGGTGTAGCAAGGATGTGAGCCTGGCTCAGGACTGGGCAGTGTTTTGTTCTGTTATACACAGGGTTGCTATGAGTTGGAGCCAACTGGATGGCACAACAAACCAGCAGTGTACAAAGTTTTCAGTTTCTCCACAAACTTGCCAGCATTTGTTGTTTTCTGTTTTGTTGAACTTTGCTGTTATTGTTGGGGTAAGATGATATCTTATTGTTATTTTGATTTGTATCTCTCTAATGGCTAATGATCCTGTTTGTTGGTTGACTGAGTATCTTTTTTGGTGAAGTGTTTGTTCATGTCCTCTGTCCACAATTGGATTATCTTTTTGTTGTTGAGATGGTGAAGTTTTCTATAAATTTTGGAGTTTAGTACCTTATTCAATATGTCATTATCAATTTTTTTTTTCCCAGTCTACTATGGGGTCTATTTTTACTCTTTTTGTTAAATCTTTTGTCACACATGAGTGTCTAATTTTTAAGAAGTTCCAGTCATTAATTTTGTCTCCTGGTGTTTGTGCTTTTTTTACTTATGATTGATAGTGTATTGATGTGATGTGTTAGGACTACTAAGTTGTCCCTATTTTCTTCTTTGATGGTCTTTATAGTTTTAGATTTTATACTCACATCTTTGATCCAACTTGAGTTCATTTTTGTATATCATGTAAGGTGTGAGTCCTGTTTCATTTTTCTGCAAAATGCATATCCAGTTTTGTCAATACTATTTGTTAAAGAGATTATCTCTTCCCCTTTAATGAGTTTTGGCCCTTTGTCAAAGATTAGCTGTCCATGTTGTTGTTGTTAGGTATCATCGAATTGGTTTCAACTCATAGCAACACTGCCTACAACAGAACAAAACACTGCCCAGTCCTGCACGATCCTCACAATGGCTGCCATGCTTGAGTTTTTCCTTGCCGTCACTGCATCAACCCTCGTCTCACTGAGGGTCTTTCGTTTTTCACTGATCCTTTTTACCTAGTATGATAGCCTTCTTTAGGGACTGGTTTCTTCTGACAGCATGACTGAAGTATGAAAACAGTCTAGTCATTTTCGCTTCTAGGAAGCATTCCGACTCTACGACCTTCAAAATAGCAGTCCATGGTACCTTCAATATTCTTTGCCAACATAACAATTCAAATGCCTCAATTGTTCTTTGTTCCTCCTAGTTCATCGTTCAGCTCTCACATGCATAACAGGCTATTGAAAATACCCTGGCTTGGGTCAGGCACACATATCAAAATGTCATCTTTGCTCTTAAGCACTTGAAAGGTCTTGTATAGCAGGTTTGCCCAGTGCACTGCCTAATTTGATTTCTTGGCTGCTGCTTTCATGGGTGTTGCTTATGGATCCTAGTAAAATGAAATTCTTGACAACTTCCGCTTTTTCTCCATTTATCAGGACGTTGCTTCTTGATTCAGTTGTAAGGATTTTAGTTTACTTTATGTTGAAGTGTAATCCATACTGAAGGCTGTAGTCTTTGATTTTTGAAGCTCACTAAGAGCTTCAAGTCTTTTTTACTTTCAGCATGCAAGGTTGTGTCATATGCATATTGTAGGTTGTTAATGAGTCTATTTCCAATCCTGATACTATATTCTTCTTTTGAAATCCAGTGTGATAGTTGGAGCTGTGTGTCAACTTGGCTGGACCCCAGTTCTGTGTGGTTGTTCCCATGATGGGATCGGATGACTGTGTTCTGAGTGGCCAATCTGCCCAAGGGGAGTTTTCCTAGGGGTGTGGCCTGATTCCAGGATATCCAGGGACATCCTGGGAAGAGAGACATTCTTTGAGGGATTGGAACTCTGGTGTGCTGACTACAACCTTCCATGAGTGAGCAGCCCACCGCTCGGCCTGGAGATCTTGGATTTGTCTTTAATCGGAGTCAACAACCAGTGTAACTGCCTGCCAGCCTTGAATTTCTTGGCCCCCTGCACTTGCGGAAGCTAAGGCTGCTGCCAGCCTGACGTTTCCTCCAGGGACTTTGGACTTGCCGGCTTCTATACATTTGTGAGCCATTTTCCTAAAACAATTTTTTTTTTCTCTCTCTCTATGTATGCTTTGCTAGTTTTTGTGTTTCTCTAGAGAACCCAATCTAACACATCCAGTTTGTTGAATTATTTTCTCAGCATATAGATTGAATAAGTATAGTGAAAGATACAACCCTCACATACACTTTTCTCCTTTTAACCACCCATTATCCTTTTGTTCTGTTTCGTCCATGTACAGGTTCCTCATGAGCACACTTAAGTGTTCTGGCATTCCCATTTTTCCCAAAGTTATCCATAATTTGTTATGATCCACACAGTAAAATGTCTTTACATATTAAATAAAACATAGGCAAACATCTTTCTGGTAGTTTTTGCTTTCATTGAAGATCCATCTGACATTAGAAATAATATTCCTCATTTCACATCCTCTTCTTAATCCAACTTGAACTTCTACATTCCCTAATGTAGTGATACAACCGTGTTTGAATTATCTTCAGCAAAATTTTACTTGTGTGTGATATTAATGATATTGTTTGATAATTTCAACATTCTGGTGGATCACCTTTCTTTGGAATGGGCATAAACATGGATCTCTTCCAGTCAGTTGGCCATGTAGCTGTTCTCCAAACTTTTTGGCATAAACAAGTAAGCACCTCCAGTGTGGCATCCATTTGAAACACCTCAATGAGTATTACATCAATTCCTGGAGCCTTGTTTTTTGACAATTCCTTCAGTGAGGCTTGGACTTCTTCCTTCAATACCATTGGTTATTGATCATATGCTTACTCTTTAAATGATTGAACATTGACTACTTCTTTTAGGTACAATGACTCTGTGTATTCCTTCCATCTTTTTCTTTTTAAATTTTTATTATGACTTGGGTGAAAGTTTACAGAGCAAATCCATTTTCTGTACAGCAGCTCACATGCACTTTGTCTCTTGACATTGAATGCAATTACCCACATTGGAATGGCTCCCCTCCCACTTCCTCCCCATAATTACCTCTTCCCTGTGTCCTTCCCTCCCATGCACACCTGCCCCACATGCTGTCTCCTTGTGTCTCCCTTCTAATCTCCCATGATTGATTTCTCCAAGGAGTATATCTACTTAATGTAAATGTTCAGTTTATATGCCTGTATTTTCTTTGGCTGGAAGCCACAGGAGTGGGTTCAGTTCCAGACCTGAAGGGCAGCTAGGGGCCATAGTCTCAGGGGTTCCACCAGGCTCTGTCAGACCAGCAAATCTGGTCACTATTTTCTTTCTTTCTTTTTTTTTTAATGATTTTGAGTTTTGTTCCACATTGTTCTCCCACTCTATCCAGGATCTTCTACATAGATTCACCCCTTCAAGTGGTTGACAGTGGTGGCTAGGCACCATCTAGTTCTTCTGGTCTCATAATAATATAGGATGAGGATTGCATGATGTATCAATCCCTTGAACAATTGTTTCCATGAATCTTTGGTTTTCTCCATTCTTCTTTTCTCTGGATGAGGAGAGATCTATCATTGCATCTAGATGGCCACTTCCAAACTTTTGAGATCCTAGTCTCTACTCACCAAAGTAGGATGTGGAACAATGTTTTGGTGTAGCATGTCATGCCAATTAAGCTCGATGTCCCCTGTGAGTATGGTCCTGGGCCCAGAAGTCCAGCAATTTGCTCCCTCTAGGTAGCTGGCAGTGACCAAGAAGTGACTACAACTTTGTTCCTTGCCAGCTCTACTATATACCTGAGAATTCTTAGAGAACATACAAATACACTCGTAGAAACATTGTCGGCCAACCCTATACATGGTCATGGGCACATTCCCCCTTGCATAGACAAAGATAATATTTCCACCTGTCCACCCATCTATCCACCCATATATCAATATTTGCCTTCACTGACAACGCAGTAGTGGATGTGCAAAATGGTTCATCTTTGTTGTCTGTATGTCCTATGTACCTCTTTATGTCTGCCTTTTCCTTAATGCCACTATGTTGATCACTCACATTTGGTAAATTGCCCTTCCTTTCACCCAAATCAATACTTGTACCTGTCTAACAGTGTTCCACCCCCTCTCCTCCCACCCCAGTAACCAACAAAGAAAATTTCCTTCCATATATAAACCTTCCCTTGACTTTTTATAATAATGGACTAATTCAATATTTGTCCTTCTGTGGTTGACTTGTTTTACTCAGCATAATATCCTCCAAGTTCATCCATGTTATGCGGTGTTTTGCAGATTCTACATTATTCTTTAGGGTTGCATAATATTCCATTGTGCATATAAAACCATGGTTTTGTTATCCATTCTGCTGTTGATGGGCACCTAAGTTATTTCCATCTTTTTGCTATTGTAAATAGTGCTGCGATGAACATGGGTGTGCATATATCTATCTGTTCTTGAGCTGGCTCTCACCTCTTTAGGATATATACCTAGCAATGGAATGGCTGGATCAAATTATATTTCTGATTCCAGTGTTTTAAAGAATTCTTTTCTTAAGGAATTACTGCTTTCCACAGTGGTTGTATCATTTTATAGTCCCACCAGCAGTGTATGAGAGTCCCAATCTCTCCACATCCTTGCCAGATTTTGTTATTTTCCATTTTGTTGAACTTTTCTACTAGGGCTAGGGCAAGATGGTATCTCATTTTGATTTGCATCTCTCTAATGGCTAACGATCATAAGCATTTTTTCATGTTTGTTGGCCACCTGAATATCCTCTTTTGTGAAGTGTCTATTCATGTCTTCTGCCCATTTTTTAATTGGATTATTTGTCTTTTTGTTGTTGAGGTGCTGGAGTTTTCTATAAATTCTTGAGATAAATCCCTTGTCAGATATGTCATTGCTGAATATTTTTCCCAGTCTGTCGGTTCTCTTTTGATTCTTTTGGAGAAGTCTTTGGAAGCACAT
>NW_006921753.1:1842924-1843626 GCF_000298275.1 Orycteropus afer afer
AGTTCCTCAAGGAAAAACTATGGGCAAATTTAGGGGCCCTAATATATGGGGAGGAGACTGGGTTAGGGTTAGGTATGGTAAATGGGGAGTGAAACTAAATGTACACGTAATGTTGAATGTGAAACCATCTCTTAAATAAATTTTAAAAATAATAATGTCTGATTTATGTATTTTGGGGCTCTATCATTGGGTTCATAGGTATTTATGATGGTTATCTCCTTGTTAAATTGATCCTTCAATCGTTATATAATGTCCTTCCTGGTCTAGTATAGTTGTTTTTGTCTTAAAGTCTATTTTATCAGAAATTAATATTACCACTCCTGGTATTTTTGATTCCCATTTGCTTGATATATCTTTTTCCAACCTTTGATTTTTAGTCTATTTTTGTCTTTCTCTCTAAGGTGTGTCTCTTCCAGACAGTATATTGATAGATTATGTTTTCTTATTCATTCTGCAACTCTCTGTTTCTTGAATGGTGTCTTTAATCCATTAACATTCACTGTAATTATCAACAAGTATGAATTGGTTGCTATCATTTTGTTATGTTTTTCATGGTGTTCCTGGTTTCTTTGTTCCATATTATTTTCTGTACTGAGCTGATTATGTTTATGAATTGTGTAATCATTTCATTCATTGCTGTTGTTTTAGTATTTGCTAAATATTTGTGCTTGTCCTCTTTTTTATTGTGATGTGAAGGTTTAT
>NW_006921753.1:1844262-1851119 GCF_000298275.1 Orycteropus afer afer
GTATCCCACATGAATCTTAGGCTATATTCACTTTGTTTTGATCTTTTTTGATCCCTTTCCAAAGAAGTATTCAAGTATTTGTCTTCAATGTCATTAATTTTGTCTCCCATTGATTTGATTCTACTCTTTTGCCCTTTCAATGTGTCATTTATTTCTGAAAATTTAGTATTAATATTCTGTATTTCTATCTGTAGGTTTTGTATCATTTCTAATTTTTTGTTTAGTTCTTGTATTTTCTTCTGAAATTGTCCTAGGGTTTTGTCAGTGTTTCCCTTATTTTTGTCAGTGTTTTCCTTGATCTGTTTCTCAGTCCATTGAGGTACCCAACTATAATTCTTTTGAATGCCTTATCAGGGAGTTCCAATGCTGCTTCTTCCTCAGGGATGAGTTCTGGGTCTGTATCCTGGTCTCTTGTTTCTACTGTTTTATCTTGCTTCTTTGTGTGGACTGTGATGGTCTGCCATCTCTGAGACATTGTGAGTTTGTTGTATCTATATTTAATTGGTGATTGTATGTTGGCATGATTCCCCCAAGATTTTATTTTTCTCTTTTTGGATGTATCTGAGTAAGCTGGGTACTATGCTCCTCTATTGGCTAGTTGGCAGCACTTTTGCACTCACCACCTGTCTCCTGGTAGGTGTGCCAGAGAATGATAGTAGCTTCACAGATCTCTATAACTGTTTGTGAAGAGTAGTTAAGGTAAGTCAGGCTATTATTGTTGGTTATGTGTCATTGGCCAATTAGTTCAGAAGGAAGTGGTGGCTCTCACTCAGTAAGTGGAGCTGCAGGAGGCACAGGTGTGGTTGCATTGCACAGGCATGGTTGCTGTCTCCCACTAATTAGACAAAATCAACAAATAAAAAACAATCAAAAAAGTAAAATCAAGAGGATAGAAAACACACCAGATAAGCACACAAGAACAATCATCAAAAAGAGAAAATAGAAGAAAATAAAATACAATAAATGATAGAAAATATTAAAGAAATACTTTTTAAAAATTTATTATTATTATTATTATTATTTTAATTGTGATTTGGGTGAAAATTTACAGAGCAAATACACTCTCCATACAGCAGTTCAGATACACTTTGTCTCATGACATTGACCACAATTTACCACAATGCAACATCTCCCCTCCTACTTCCTTCCAATAGTTACCTCTTCCTGTGTCCATCCCTCCATGCACTCCTGCCCCTGAGCTGTCTCCCTGTGCATAAGCAGCCGTTCTTTCTCCCATGTCTGTTCTGTCCAAGGAGTGTATCTACCTGAGGTAAATATTCAACTCATATGCCTGTCTGTTGTTTGGCTGGAAGACACAGGCATGTGTTCAATCCCAGATCTGAAGGGCAGCTAGGGGCCATAGTCTCAGTGGTTCCACCAGGCCCTATCAGACCAGCAAACCTGATCCCCCCTTTTTTTCTTTTCCAAATGATTTTGAGTTTTGTTCCACATTGTTCTCCCTCTCTTTCCAGGATTTACTACATAGATCCTCTTCCAAGTGGTTGACAGTAGTAGCCAGGCACCATCTAGTTCTTCTGGTTTCATAGTCTTATAGGCTGCAGATCAGATGGTGTACTAGTCACTAGGACTAATTGTTTCCATGAATTTTTGGTTTTCTTCATTCTTTAAAGAAATACTTTTAAAAGCCAGAAGAAGTATGCATCAAAAAAGGGGAGGGAAAAAACCCAAAACCCTGCAATATCTGGTGACGAAGGAATAAGTTAAAAGAGGTAGAATAGGAACATAATGAAGAAAAAAATGTGAAAAATGCAAAAAGAAATACAAGGAATTGGGAGAACCATGAGAAAGAAAAAGATTGGAACCAGGAACAGGAAAGAGAGAAAAACCTGAAAACTAGAACTTGGAAGGGAAGAAGAAAGAATAATAATAAAAAGGCTGAAAAAAGGAAAATAATAATAATAATTTTGAAACAGACAAAAACAAAGAAACTTAAAAAAAAGGAAAGGAAAAAAAAATCTGGGCAGGGCAGGGCAAGGCACCCAGGCTCCATTGGAGCACACAGACTAGGATGGCATTCTTGCCAGCCCAGAATGTGGGTGGGAGTGAGGGATGGCTGTACCTCTGTTCATCAAGAGGGCATGGGGTATAATAGTAACAAGGAGAATGGTGCACCTTTCCAGTCCTCAGTGTCCGGAATGTCCTTTCGGTCCCTGGCAAATGGAGTCCATTCTTAGGTCCCAGGAATCTGAGAGAACGCTGTCCCTTTAAATATCCAAAATGGTTGAACCACTTGTAAGCATTCAACATGACTGCATCCTCTGGACATCCAAAATTCCACAGCTCAGCCCATTTCCCTGTTCACTGCTTCTCCTTTTATTCACCAGCCACCAGTGCAGTCCTCCGTGCAGCCCCTGGGGCTAGCAGGGCTGATTTTTAGGTTAATTCTTAGGTCCTAACATCACTTGGCAATATCCAAGCTGCCAGTGCTGTCAGGATCGCTAACAGTCCACAGCTCCATATATTTTCTTTTTTGGTGTTTTCATTAGGGTTTTTTTTTCTAGTTGGAGTTTAGTGCACTTTTGTATTCCTCCTTTCAAAGCTCAGGGCTTCAGGATTATCTTCGGTATCTGTGTTATTTGGTTTGCCTTTTCTTTGTTGAAGAGGGTCTGTGTAGTTTGTCTGCCTATTCCACCATCTTACCCCCTTCCATTTTCTTTTGATGCTTCTGGCATTATTCAATATTTTGCCCATGCTGTGTTGTTGTGTTAGGTGCTATTGAGTTGGCTCTGACTCAGAGTGACCCTATATACAATAAAATGAAACACTGCCCAGTCCAGTATCAACCTCATAATCCTTACTATATTTGAGCCCATCTTTGCAGCCACAGTGTGAGTCAATCTCATTGAAGTTCTTCCCCTTTTTCACTGACCCTCTACTATTCTAGGCATGATACCCTTCTCCAGGGAAAGGTCCATTCTGACAACATGATCAAAGTACGTGAGATTAAATTTGGCCATTCTCTCGTTTCCAAGGAGGATTCTGGCTACATTTCTTCTGGCTTTCCATGGTATTTTCAGTTTTCTTTACCAACACAATTGAAAGCCATCAACTTTTCTTCAGTCTTCCTTATTCATTGTCCAGCTTTCACATACAAATGAGGCCATTGAAAATACCATGGCTTGGGTTAGGTGTACTTTAGTCTTCAAAGTGATACCTTTTCTCTTTAATACTTTAAAGAGGACTTTTGCAGCATATTTGCCCAGTGCAATAGGACATCTCATTTCTTGACTGCTGCTTCCATGGGTACTGATTGTGGGTCCAACTAAAATGATATCTCTGACGACTTCAATGTTGTCTCCATTTATCATGATGTTGTTTATTGGTCTAGTTGTGAGGATTTTTGTTTTTTATGTGTAATCCATATTGAAGAACATAACCTTTAATCTTCATCAGTAAGTGCTTCAAGTTATCTTCACTTTCAGCAAGCAAGTTTGTGTCATCTGCATTTTGCAGGTTGTTAATGAGTGTTCCTCCAATCCTGATGCCATGTTCATCATATAGTCCAGCTTCCTGGATTATATGGTCAACATAAAGATTGAATATGTATGGTGAAAGAATACAACCCCAATGTACACCCTTCTTGATTTTAAACCATGCAGCATCCCCTTTTTCTGTTTGAACAATATAGACTCTTGGTCTATGTACAAGTTCCTCATGAGCACAATTAAGTGTTCTGGAATTCTCATTCTTCACAATGCTATCCATAATTTGTGTGATCCACACAGTCAGATGCCTTTGCATAGTCAATAAAACACAAATAAACATCTTTCTGGTATTCTTCACTTGTATCCAATATCCATCTGACATCAGAGATGATCTCCTTCATTCTATATCCTCTCCTGAGTCCAGCCTGAGTTTCTTGAGGTTCCTGTCAATACACTGCTGCAATAATTTTTTAATTATCTTTAGCAAAATTTTACTTGCATGTGACATTAATGATAGTGTTGAATAATCTTCACTTCTGTAGTATTACTTTTCTTGGGAATAGGCACAAATGTCAATGTCTTGCAGTCAGTTAGCCAGGTTTCCAACTTTTTCATTCCAATCATGAGTAATAATCAATACATCTTAATTTTATGTTTGCTCAATTTCAGTCTGCAGAAGCAGATAAAAATCTTCATTTTTTTTTCCCTTCAGCTTTAGTATTTGGTGTGTAAATTTGAATAATAGTAGTATTAATTGGTCTTCCTTGTAGGCTTATGGATATTATCCCATCACTGACAGCTTTGTAATTCAGCATGTTGTTGTTGTTAGGTGCTGTTGAGTCCCTGATTCATAGTGACCCTATGAACAACAGAATGAAGCACTGCCCTGTTCTGTGCCAGCCTCACAATCCTTCCTATACCTGAGCCCATTGTTGCATCCACTGTGTCAATCCATCTCATTGAGGGCCTTCCCCTTCTTTGTTGACCCTCCACCTCACCAAGCATGATATCCTTCTCTAGGGAATGGCTCCTCCTGACAACGTGACCAAAGTAGGTAAGATGAAGTCTGGCCATTCTTACTTCCAAGGAGAACTCTAGCTGCACTTCTTTCAGGACAGATTTGTTAGTTCTTCTGAAAGTCCATGGTACTCTCAGTGTTCTTCACCAACATCACAACTCAAAAG
Source organism: Orycteropus afer afer (assembly GCF_000298275.1). Taxonomy (NCBI): domain Eukaryota; kingdom Metazoa; phylum Chordata; class Mammalia; order Tubulidentata; family Orycteropodidae; genus Orycteropus; species Orycteropus afer. The sequence continues at coordinate 1,848,893 of NW_006921753.1, forward strand.
CATCAACTGTTCTTCAGTCTTCCTTATTCATTGTTCAGTTTCTACATGCATATGAGGTGATTAAAAATATCATGGCTTGGGTTAGTCACACCTTAGTCTTCAAGGAGACATCTTTGTTCTTCAGCACTTTAAAGTGGTCTTCTGTAGCAGATTTGCTCAATGCCAAATGTTGTCTGATGTCTTGACTGCTGCTCCCATTGGTGTTGATTGTGGCACCAAGTAATGTGAAATCTTTGACAACTTCAATCTTTTCTCCATTTATTGTGATGCTGCTTATTGGTCCAGTTGTGAGGATTTTTGTTTTCTTTATGTTGAGGTGTAATTCATACTGCAGACTATAGTCTTTAATTGCCTTGGTAAGTGCTTCAAGTCATCTGCATTTTCAGCATAGATCTTGAAATGTTCTTTTTGATGATGAATGTCATGTCATTCCTCTCCTGTTTGTCATTCTGGTATAGTAGATCATAAAATTGTCTGGTTCATAATGGCCAATATTAGTCCATTTCTGTTCCCTAATGCCTAGAATAGCAATCTTTATATATTCCATTTAATTTTTGACAACTACCATATTTTCAAGATTCATACACCATACATTCCACATTCTGATTATTAATGAATGTTTGAAGATGTTTCTTCCCATTTTGAGTCATGGCCTATCAGCAAATGAAAATCCAGAAAGGTTTATTCCATTCACATCATGAAGGTTGACTCTACTTTGAGGAAGCAGCACTTCCCTAGTCATATTTTGAGTGCTTTCCAACCTGAGGGCCTCAACTTTGAGTATTATATCAGACAATGTTTTACAGCCATTCATAAAGTTTTCCAGTAACATATCAGTGATAGTTAAAGTTGTATGCCAACTTGGCTGGGCTACAGTTTTCAGTGGCTGGGAAGCTGGATGTAGTTATTTCCCATGATGAGATTGTAATCACCTCTCTGGTGGAATCTGCTGTGAGCAGCTAGGGAGCTGCCTTCAGGGTGTGGCCTGTTTCTAGTACCTAAAGAGAGGCTTTGGGAAAGGTCTCTACCTCTTTGGCACACCTAGAGCCTGCGTTTGGCTAAGTCTTCATCTCAATTACCTTCCACGTTGCCTGTTGGTCTTGGACTTGAACCAATGGTCTGCCATGTTGTTGAATGATGTTGGGACTGTTCCATTTTACCTGTTGATCTTGGTTTCATCAGCAGCCAGAAGCTGTGTGATTCAGAAAAATCCTCAAGCTCTAGTTGGCCTGGAACAGGAGGCATAGCTGAATCCTCTAGAGTAGACACTTTGAATTTGGACTTCTAGCCTCTTAAACTGTAAGAGTATAAACCCCTGTTTGTTAAGCCTCCATTTGTGGTATGTCTGTTATTGCAGCGCTAGAGAACCAAGACAATATCAGACAATGTTTCCCTACTTTTCAGAAAGTTTTATTAGCCAATATTTTCAGAACTGTATGGTTCTGTCCTTCTTCCAAATCTTTCTCTGTCTGGAAGCTCTGCTGGTACCTGTCTATCATTGGTGACCCTGCTGGTATTTGAAATACAAGAGGCATAACATTCATCCTTACAACAACGTGTATGCCACCAGAGTAGAGAAAACTGACAGATGAGTGGTGGCAGCTGTCCATAGGTGCAGAGATGTACTTCTAGGTTCTAAATTCTGTTCCACTGGTCTATGTGTGTGTGTACTAGTATCCATACCACTGTGTTTTAAGTACTGTGTAACAGGTTTTGAGATTGGGAGATATGAGGCTTGTGACTTTGTTCATCTTCTTTGTTGTTGTTGTTGTTACGTGCTGTGGAGTCACACCCGACTCACAGTGACCCCTCCTTGGGTTTCCGAGGTAGTATCACTACAGAAGTAGATTGCTCAACCTTCCTTCTGAGGAGTGGCTTGTGGGTTTGAACTGCCAGCCTTCTGGTTAGCAGTCAAGTGCCTTAGGCACTATGCTAGCAGAGCTTTCTCATCTTCTTTCATAGTGCTTTATTTATGCAAGATCTCTTTCTTTTCTATATGAAGTTGGTGATCAGTTTTTCCATCTCTTTAAAGAAGGTCGATAGAATGTGGATTGGGATCACATTATATTTGTAGATCATTTTGGGTGGTATTGACATTTTCATGATAAGTCTTCCTATCCATGAGCATGGTATCAAGAACATTATCCATGAAGAAAGCAAGAGATCACTAAAAAGACAAGAAAAGAAGAGAAGACCAAAGTGGATGACAGAAGAGACTCTGAACCTT
>NW_006921753.1:1852984-1863092 GCF_000298275.1 Orycteropus afer afer
AAATGACTCGACAGCACTTAACAACAACAACAACAATCCATGAGCATGGTATATTATTCCATTTATGTAGATCTGTTTTTGTTTCTTGCAGTAGTGTTTTGAAGTTTTCTTTGTATTAGTCTTTTGTGTCTTTGGTTAGATTTATTCCTAAGGAGGTCATCTTTTGGGTGGTTATTTTAAGTGGTATTGTTCTCCTGCTTTCCTTTTTGGAGTTCTCTTCTTTAGTGTAAAAGAATCTCACTGATTTTGTATGTTCATCTTGTACACTATCACTTTGGTGAAACTTTCAATTTTACAGTAATTTTCTTTCTGAATCTTTGGGATTTTCTATGTGTAGGGTCATATCATCTGCAAACAGAGATAATTTTACTTCTTCATTTTCAATTTGGATGCCTTTAATATCCCTTTCTTGCCTCATTACTCTTTTTAGGTTTTCCAATACAGTATTGAATAAGAGTGGTGATAAAGTGCATCCTTGGCTGGTACCCATTCATAATAGGAATATTTTTATTTTCCCTCGATTGAGAATAATGTTGGCTGTTGGTTTTGTGTATATGTCTTTAATTATTTTGAGTAATTTTCTTTCTATTCCTATTTTGCTGAGAGTTTTTTTTTTTTTTTTATCAGGAATGGGTATTGTATTTTATCAAATATCTTTTCTGCATCATTGATATGATCATGTAGTTCTTTTCCTTTGTTTTATTTATGTGGTGGATTATGTTGATTGGTTTTCTAATGTTGAACCATGATTACTACCTGGTATGAACCTCACTTCATCATGATTTATTATTTTTTGGATATGAAATGGAACTTTTATGCACTGCTGGTAAGAATGAAAAAGGATCAATCACTATGGAAAATAGAATACTGCTTCCTTAAAAAGCTAGCAATAGCATATGATGAAGCAAATCCACTCCTAGAAAGGAAATAAAAGCCATGACATAAATAGGCATATGCATACCCATATTTGCTGCAGCATTATTCACAACACCAAATGGATAGAAAAAAACCTAAGTACTCTCATCTGATGAACGGATAAAAAAAGTGTAGTACATACACACAATGGAACACTACACAATGATAAAGAATAATGACAAAACCATGAAACATCTCACAACATGGATGAATCGGCAGGACATTATGCTGAGTGAATAGTCAATAACTAAATGACAAATATTGTATTAGAGCACTATTATAAAAAAAGAATAAAAGGTTTGTTGTTCATAGGTTTGTTGACCTTGTGTACAACAGAATGAAATACTGCCCAATCTTGTTCCATCTTCACTATTTTTACCATGTTTGAGCCCATTGTCACAGCCATTGTTTTAATCCATCTTGTGGGAAATCTCCATCTTTTTCACTTGACTGCTAACCAGAAGGCTGGTGGTTCAAACCCACCAGCCACTCCTAGGAAGGAAGGTTGGGCAATCTACTTACGTGGTGATACCGCCTCGTTAACGGAAGGAGGGGTTTCTGTGAGTCATGGCAGACTTGACAGCACATAACAACAACAACTACTACTTTATCAAGCATGGTGTCCTTCTCTTAGGACTGCTCCCTCCTGATAACATGTCCAAAGTATGTGGGATGAAATCTCATTGTCCTTACTTTAAAGGAGCATTCTGACTCTACTTCTAAAACAAATTTGTTCATTCTGTGACAGTCCATGATATATTTAATACTCTTTCCTATAATTCAAATGCTTCAATTCTTTTTCAGTATTCTTTATTTATTCTCCAGCTTTCACATGCATATGAAGTGACTGAAAAGATCTTGGGTCAGGTCCAACTTAGTCGTCAGTGATATTTTTGCTTTTTAACACTTTAAAGAAAAATTTTTTTGCAGCACATTTGTCCAATGCAATATGTCATTTGATTTTTTAGCTGCTGTATCCATATTTGTTGACTGTGAATCCAAATGATATGAAATCCTTGACAAAGTCAATATTTTCTCATTTATCATGATGTTGTTTATTGGTTCATTGGTGAAGATTTTTGTTTTCTTTAGGTTGAAGTATAATCCATACTGAAGGCCATAGTCTTTGAGCTTCATAACTAAGCTCTTCTAGTTCTTTTTGCTTGTGTCATGTGTGTATTGCACATATTTAATGAGTCTTCCTCCAATCCCGTTGCTATGTTCTTCAGATAGTCCAGATTCTCAGATTATTTGCTCAGCATACTGATTGAATAAGTATGGTGAAAGGATGCAATTGTGACACACACATTTCTTGATTTTAAAACAGGCAATATCCCCTTGTTCTATTTGAAAAATATGCTTTTTGTCCATATGTACATTCACCATGAGCGCAGTTAAGTATTCGGAATTTCCATTGTTTTCAATGTTATCCATAGTTTGTTATGATCCACATGATCCACATGAATGCCTTTAATAGGCCATAAAACACAGGTAAACTTCCTTCTGGTGTCCTCTACTTTTAGTCAAGATCCATCTGATGTCCCTCATTCCTTCATTCCATGTTCTTTTCTTAATCTGGCTTGAATTACTGGTAGTTCCCTTTTGATGTCTGCTGAAACAATTTTTAAAATTTTTTCCAAAAATTTTGCCTGCATTGCCATTAATTACTTTTTTTTTTTCTTTTGGTGATTTACACATTCTGTTGCATCACCTTTCTTTGGAATGGGCGTAAGTATGGATCTCTTCCAGTTGGCTGGCCAAATGTCTGTCTTCCAAATTTCTTGGCATAGATGAATGAGCATCTGGTATCTTAAAACCTTTCAAGTGGGCACTTAAGATAAAGTTATTTGTCTCTTTCCTTCCAGAGCAAAGGAGAGTGAAGAAAACAAAAGGCTCAAGGGAACAATTAATCCAAAGGTGTAATGGACCACATGAACCACAACCTACATGATCCCAAGACCAGAAGAACTAAATGGTACCAAGCTATCACTACTGACCTCTTTGACTGGATCACACCAGAGTGTTCCCAGATGGAGCAGAAGAAAAATGTAGAACAAAAAAATGTCATATTCCAAAAAAAGACTAGATTGGCCCTAAGACTGACTCCCTTCTGACCTGGAACTGATGTCATTCCTGGAGACTACCTTTCAACCAAGCAATATATTGTACTATAAAATAAACGGCAACACCAGAGGTATGTATTCCTTAGATCAATCAATTATATGAGATCAAAAGGACAACAATTGACCAAAAGCAAAGATGAGAAACCAGGAAGGGGTAGAAACTCTGGATGACAGGACACAGGGAACCAGGGAGGAAACAGGGAACCAGGGAGAAAACAGGAAGAGTGCTGACACATTGTGACAAATGCAACTAATGTTATTGAACACTTTATGCACAAATTATAGAATGGAAAACTAATTTGCTTTGATTATTCACATAAGGCACAATAAAAAGAAAAGATATAATATCTAACGTATTTTTTTTCCTACAAGTACTGTAGTTATAATCTACTTTTTCTCTATAGGGAAGAAGAAATGCTGGGTTCATTATGGCAAGAATGATTGTGTTGAGACTGAAGTTAATGAGAGTGGAGATCATGGCAAAATAATTGTTGAGACTACAGGTAGAAAGGGAAAGGGAACTTTATTTTATTCTAGTAGTGAATAAATTCTTTTATTTAATCAAATATTTAAATATCTTCTCCCTTAATATTGTAATTAAAAACTTGGGGTAGGAGACTCTACTGACCTAATTGGAAACCTCATACATCTTTAAGAAGCTCTTCTAATTATCTTCAAAGATTCAATGAAGAACATTGAATAAATCACATTTAAACAATTGCCAGTGGCAAAAATTTTACTCTAGATACAACCACAACCATCTCACTTCTTTCATCAGTGTTCCAAGTTTTGTTTTTTTTTTTTTCCTTTAAAGGGTTTTCCACGGAGGAAATAATCACCTAAGGAACAGTAAAGCAGATTACATTTGTAAGATCAGGAAAAAAGAGGGATTATTTGAATAAAATATCACAGTGTCAGAGAAACCAAGGGATGGGGCAATCGTCAATACTCTCAAATGTTGCAGAATGAGATTAAGAACTTTCAAAAAGCCTTGGATTTCCAAATTAGGTTGTCCCCTATGACATTTGAAATGGAAAGTTAAGTAAAGTGTTGAGATAAAAGCTAAACAACAAAAGTTCATAAACAATGTATAGTAAGGCTGTAACAGTACCTCAACCCTTCTCTTTGCCATCAGGCATTCAGAGCAACAGGACAATATTGAGAAGTTAGCCAACAGAAGCAACAGTCAGGACATTAGACGACATGTAGCATTGGGAAGGCAACTACGAAGGAACTGTTTCAAGTGCTGAGGAGCAAGGATATCTCCTTGAGGACTAAGGTGCGCCTGACACAAGCCATGATATTTCCAGTTGCCTCGTATGCATGTGAGAGCTGGACAATGAATAAGGAAGACCGAAGAAGAGTTGATGCTTTTGAGTTGTGGTGCTGGCAAAGAATGCTGAAAGTATCATGGACTGCTAAAAGAACTAACAGATCTGTCCTGGAGGAAGTGCAGCCAGAATGCTCCTTGGAAGCAGGAGTGGCCAGACTTCATCTCCCATAGAATCTCTCAATATTGCAACTCAAGGCTTCAATTTTTTCTTCAGTTCTTTCAGTTTGAGAAATGCTGAGCGTGTTCTTCCCTTTTGGTTTTCAGACTCCAGGTCTTTGCACATTTCATTATAGTAATTGGCTTTGTCTACTCGAGCTGCTCTTTGAAATCTTCTGTTCAGCCCTTTGACCTTCTCATTTCTTCCATTTGCTTTAGCTATTCTCTGCTCAAGGGCAAGGCTCAGAGTCTCTTCTGTCATCCACTTTGGTCTTCTCTTCTTTTCTTGTCTTTTTAGTGATCTCTTGCTTTCTTCATGGATAATGTGCTTGATATCTTCCCATAATTCATCTGGCTTTCGGTCATTGGTGTTCAATGCATCAGATCTATTCTTTAGATGATCTCTAAATTCAGGAGGGATATATTCAAGATCATACTTTGGCTCTCTTGGACTTGTTTGAATTGTCTTTAACTTCAAGTTGAATTTGCATATGAGCAGTTGATGGTCTGTTCCACAATCAGCTCCTGGCCTGGTTTTGCTGAAGATATTGAGCTTTTCCACCACTTCTTGCCACAGATGTAGTCAATCTGATTCCTGTGTGTTCCATCTGGTGAAGTCCACGTGTACAGCCTCCATTTGTGTTGTTGAAAAAAGGTGTTTGCAATGAACAAGTCGTTGGTCTTGCAAAATTCTACCATACGAGTTCCAGCATTATTTCTGTCACCAAGGCCAAATTTTCCAACTACCGGTGATTCTTCTTTGTTTCCAAGCCTGGACAGAAGAGCAGTCAGCCCCAGGGTTACAGGTGAAGAGAGACAACTCAGGGACGCCCAAAGTAGCAAGCGGGAAGAGCAGGAGAAAGGGGATTAAAAGCCAGGAAACCAGAGAGAAGAGCAATCAGCCAAAGGGATTAGGTGAGGAGAGGAAACTCAGGCCCGCCCAGAGTAGCTGGCTGGAAGAGCAGGAGAAAGGGGATAAAAGCCAGGAACCCAGACAGAGGAGCAGTCAGCCCCAGGCACAACTCAGGAATGCCCAAAGCAGCAGGCCAGAAGAGCAGGAGAAAGGGGATTAAAAGCCAGGAAACCAGACAGAAGAACAATCAGCCACAGGGACCCAGTTGGGGGTGATACAAGAGGTCTCCAACAGCAAGACAAACTTGTCTGTCAGTTTGTCCTACTGTGGTGACATGTAGACTTGAGTTTTGAGGCTGAGCCTCTGGTATTTAAAACCCAGAGAGATGCACCTGGTGCACAGGTAACAACCCAGCTTATAGACTGAGACAGACTAGGAAGAAGGAAGAGGCCATCCACTTCTCAAAGAATTGGCCAGGGAAAACCTTATGAATAGCAAAGAAACACTGTTTGGCACATTACTGCGCACCTTTAGGAATAGTCCGTTTAGGCTAAAAGGCTCTCAAAATAGGACTGGCAGACTAATCATCAGAATAAAAGAAAGCAAAAAAGAAGAAGAAGAAAAAAAAAGAATCGGTGGAGGACAGGGTAGGGCACCCAGGCTCTGTCTAGCACACAGACTGTGATGGAGTTCCTGTGGGCCCAGAAGGTAGGTGGGAGTGGGGGATGGCTTTACCTCCATTCACCAAGCGGGTGTGGGGTATAAGAGTAATAAGAGGAATGTTGTACCTGTTCAGTCTTGCAGTTCCAGAGTGTCTTTGGGGTTGCTGGAAAGCAGAACGTGTTCTTAAGCTCCAGGAATCTGCCAGAGCACTATCTCTTTAGATATCCAAAATAGTCAAGCTGCTTTTAATCCTTCAAAATGGTGGCACTCTCCGGACTGGCAAAAGTCCATAGGTCAGCTCGCCTTTCTCTTCACCTTCTCCGTTTATTCCCCAGCCACCGTGCACAGTCCTCCGTGCAGTCTCTGGCTAGCAGGGCTGATTTTTTTTGTTAATTCTTATGTCCTACTACCACTCAGGAATCTCCAAGCTGTCTGTGCTGTCAGGATCACTCAGGATCACTGCCAGACCTCAGCTCCGTCTGTCTCCTTTTTTGGTATTTTCATGCAAATTCTTCTGCTACTTGGGGTTTGGTCCACTTCTATATCCTTCTCTTCAAGGCTCCAGGGTCCACGATTATCTTCTGTGTCTGTGTTAATTGGTTTCCCTTTTCTTTGTTGAAGAGGGTCTGTGCAGTCTTTTGCCTAGTCCGCCATCTTGAAAATATCTGTTCATCTCTTTAAAGTGTATAATTAAATATGTTTTAATAGATTTATACAGTTGTGCAAACATCATTATAATCTATTTTAGAACATTTTCATACCCCTAGCACCTCTGGTAATGTTTGTCTGAGGCATTTGACTGCTAACCAGAAGGCTGATGGTTCAAACCCACCAGCCATGCCACCGAAAGAAGATTGGGCAATCTACTTTTGTAGTGACATCATCTCAGAAGCCCAAGGAAGGGTCGCTATGAGTCGGATCCAACTTGACGGTAGTGAGTTTGAGTTTTTGAGCAGTCATTTCCCTTTCACCTCTCCCCTACTAGTCCTAGGCAACTACAGGCATAACTCATTTTATGGCACTTTTCAAATATTGTGAATTTTACAAATTGAAGATTTGTGGCAACCCTGCATGAAAGAAATCTATTGGTGCCATTTTTTCAACAGACATATGTTTCTCTGTCACATTTTGGTCATTCTCATAATATTGCAAACTTTTTAAAATAATGCTATCACACACTTAATAGACCACATAATGGCTCCTCCTTGGGTTTCTGAGGTGGTATATCTATGGAATTAGATTGCCCAGTCTTTCTTCTAAGGAGTGGCTGGTGGATTTGGACTGCCATCCTTCTGGTTAGCAGTCAAATGCCTTAGGCACTATGCCACCACAGCTCCTTAATAGACCACAGCATAGTGCATGATAACTTTTATATGCACTGGTAAACAAAAAAATTCCACATGACTCATTGTGATATTCACAATTACGCTGGTGGTCTGGAGCTGACCCTGCAATATCTCCAAGGTATGCCTATACTAATCTACTTTCTGTCTGCATATTCTACTTAAGCCTAATTTGCTAAAGCCATTTCATATATATGTAATCTTTTGTGTCTTGCTTCTTTCACTTAGCTTAGTGTTTTTGAGGTATATTCATATTGTGCACATAAGTACTTCATTCCTTTTTATGGTCAAATAATATTCAATTGTATAGATGAATCACATTTGTTTATGCATTTACTGTTGTTGTTGTTGTTGTTAAGTGCCGTCGAGTCATTTCCGACTCATAGCGACCCCATGAACAGCAGAACGAAACACTGCCCGATCCCGCGCCAGCCCCACAATCCCTGCTATACTTGAGCCCATCATCGCAGCCACCATATCAATCCATCTCCTTGAAGGCCTCCCCCTCTTTCGTCGACCCTCCACCCTACCAAGCATGACATCCTTCTCCAGGGAATGGTCCCTTCTTACAACATGACCAAAATAGGTGAGATGAAGTCTGGCCATTCTTGCTTCCAAGGAGCATTCTGGCTGCACTTCCTCCAGGACAGATCTGTTAGTTCTTTTAGCAGTCCACGGTACTTTCAGCATTCTTCGCCAGCACCACAACTCAAAAGCATCAACTCTTCTTCGGTCTTCCTTATTCGTTGTCCAGCTATGCATTCACTAGTTGATGGATATTTGATTATTTTCTACTTTTTGCAGTTATTAATAATGACACTATAAATATTTGTGTACAAGTTTTGTATGAATGTATGTTTTAATTCTCTTGGGTATATAACTAGGTGTGGAATTGCTGAACACTGTGGTTAGCATTTTGAAGACTTGCCAAACTACAAAAGTGGCTGTACCATTTCACACTACTGCAGAAATGTGAATGCTCCTTGGAAGTGAGATTGGTCAGACTTCATCTCACCCACTTTGGTCATATTGTCAGAAGGGACCATTCCCTGGAGAAGTGGAGGGTAAAGTGGAGGGTCAACGAAAAAGGGGAAGGCCCTCAGCAAGATAGATCGACACAGTAGCTGCAACTATGGGCTCAGACATTGCAAAGACTGTGAGGCTGCAAAGGACTGGGAGTGTTTTATTCTGTTGTACATAGGGTTGCTACTGAGTCAGAGACAACTCGAAGGCACATAACAACAACATAGAAATGTATGAAGGCTCTAATTTCTCCACATCTTCACCAACACTTGCTACTATCTGTCTTTTCAGTAACTGTCTTAGTGAGTGAGAAGTGGTATCTCATTGTGGTTTTGATTTGCATTTCCCTAATGACTCATAGAGAGTTCTGGTGGCATAGTGCCTAAGGTATCTGACTGCTCACCAGAAGGCTGGTGGTTCAATCCCACCAGCCACTCCTTGGAAAGAAGGTTGAGCAATCTATTTCCATAATGATACTGCCTCAGAAACCCAAGGAGAGGTCACTATGAGTCAGAGACGACTTGATGGCACATAACAACAAAAACAAATGACTAATAATGTTCAGTACCTTTTCAAGTACTGGTTGGTGAATTGTGAATCTTCTTTGGAAAAATGTCTATCCAAATCCTTTGCCCGTTTTTTTTTCAATTGGGTTATTTTTTAACTTTTATTATAAACCTATAAAAATTCTTTATACATTCAAGATAAAAATCCCTTATTGGAGACAATATTTGCAAATAATTTTCCTGGTCTTTTGGTTGGTTTTTTACTTTCTTGATGGTGTTCAACTCAATTTAATTAGGCCTCCTTGCTCTTCCTAGTACATTTTCCAATACTGCAGTCTTTTAACAACGTGTAAGGTGATTTGTGGATATAACGTGCTCACTGCCAATTGAAAGGTTGGTAGTTCCAGTCCACCCAAAGCATCTCAGAAGAAAGACTTGGTGATCTACTTTTGAAAATCAGTCACTGATAACCCTGTTGTCAGGAACTGAGCCTGACTCATCAAAAGCCAAAAAGACAGAGATAAAGTAGGGGAGAGAGAAAGACAGCTTAATTTTGTTAGCCAAGAAAAAGAGACAGCAGGGACTAGTGCCTGCCTAGACTGCTCAGGGATAAGGTCTAGGGAAGCTGTTGTTATAGCTTCATTTGGAATACCTCTGCAACACTCTAAATCATGTTGTTGTTATGTTGTTGTTATGTGCCGTCGAGTCGGCCCCGACTCATAGCGACCCCTCCTTGGGTTTCCAAGGCAGTATCACTATAGAAGTAGGATTGCCCAACCTTCCTTCCGAGGAGTGGCTGGTGTGTTTGAACCGCCAGCCTTCTGGTTAGCAGTCAAGTGCTTTTAGCCACTATGCTACCAGAGCTCCCCTAAATCATGTTACACAGGTACAATTACTCATTATTCTACACATGTATACATAATCAGAAAATGGCAACCAAACTCCACCCACAAGCAGAGAAGTTAATATGCATGAGGAATCTAATGAGCTAAAGTTAACTCCAAGTCACAAAGAGTGACTTGAACTGCTGTTGGAAAGCTGGTTATCAGGTGAAGTGGATATTCCCACTCATAGCCAGCAGATCAGTCAATGATTAGGTTATATTAAGAGATGGAGCCACTTAGCCACTGTCTCAACCCTATGGAGTACATTTCTACTCTGACACACATGGAGTTGCCATGAGTCAGAATTGA
>NW_006921753.1:1863719-1865365 GCF_000298275.1 Orycteropus afer afer
GTGGCTGCGATGATGGGCTCAAGTATAGTAGGGATTGTGGGGCTGGTGTGGGATCTGGCAGTGTTTCGTTCTGCTGTGCATGGGGTCACTATGAGTCGGAAATGACTCGATGGCACTTAACAACAACAACAACAACAATGTATGTAGAAAGAGCAGCCTAGAGGTTATTGGTTTTTTCTTCCCTGTTCTCCTTCTATATTTTGAAGGCCTCATTCCCTCAGCTTCACTCTGCATCTCTCTGCTCCCAGGCTTCCTCTTCCTGATGTGGAAGTGGCCACACATCTGATCACTTTTGGTCTTTATAACATCAATTAAGACAATCAAATGAGTGAGTATAGAATATTACTTAATGACCCAAGTTGGCAGTGAAAGAAGACAGAAAAACAGAATGAAGGTAAAGGGGAAGTTTTTGAAGATGTAAGAGACCTTGTTATATTTACATGTGTCTGAAGGCAGAAGAGAAGTAGTTCTTGAAGTGAGGTAATTGTCACTGTTGTGACAATGTCAAAAAGACTGTGTATAGGAATTAGATCAAGAATATGGACACTGGAGATAAGTGGAAGATGGCGGACTAGGTAGAAGGACTGCACAGACCCTTTTCAACAAAGAAAAGGGAAACCAATTGACACAGACACAGAAGTTAATCTTGGACCCCTGAGCCTTGAAGGGAAGGATACAGAAGTAGACTAAACCCCAACTAGCAGAAGAATTTGCATGAAAATACCAAAAAAGGAGATATATGGAGCTGCGGTCTGGCAGGGACCTGAGCGTCTCTGACGGCACAAATGACTTGGACATTCCCGAGTGGTGGTAGGACCTAAAAATTGACCTAAAAATCACCCTGCTAGCCAGGTACTGGATGGACTGTGCACGGTGGCTGGGGAACAAACAGAGAAGGTGAAGAGAAAGGTGGGCTGAGCTGAGGACTTTTGCTGGCCATTTTGTACGTTTAAAAAGCTGCTTGACTATTTTGGATATTTAAAGAGACAGAGCTCTCGCAGAATCCTGTGGTGGTAGGACTTAAGAATTGGCCTAAGGATCCCCTGCTAGCCAGGGTCTGCATGGAGGACTGTGTACAGTGGCTGGGAAGCAAACGGGGAGGGTGGGGAGAAAGGTGGGCTGAGCTGTGGACTTTTGCCGGTCCGGAGGCGCTGCCATTTTGAAGGTTTGAAAAGCGGCTTGACTATTTTGGATATTTAAATAGACAGTGCTCTCACAGATTTCTGGGGCTTAAGATCACGTTCTGCTTTCCGGCAGCCCTGGGGACACTCAGGGCCTGCAAGACTGAAACTGTACGACATTCTTCTTGTTACTGCACCCTGAACCTGCTTGGTGGGCGGGGGTGTGGCCATCCCCACTCCCACCTACCTTCTGGGCCCACAAGAACTCCATCACAGCCTGTGTGCTCAGATGGAGCCTGGGTGCCCTATGCAATCCTCCTCCGATTTTTTTTTCTTTTTCTTTCTTTTTAATTTTTTTTCTTTTTCACTTTCTTTTTCCTGGTGATTAGTTTGCTTGTATTTGTCCATTCCAAACCAACTAATATTATTAATACCTTTGTCCTTTTAATTATTATTCTTAATCTTCCCCTACCAGGTCCTACTTTTCAGCACTTTTCTTTTCTCTGTGCCTGGTTGAAATTCTGC
>NW_006921753.1:1891540-1892719 GCF_000298275.1 Orycteropus afer afer
CCCCGCCTCTCTCATTGCTGTTTTGATTTGCATTTCTCTAATGACTAATGATCATGAACATTTCCTCATTCAACAAACGTCTCTTAACTAGTCAGCAATTTCCCTTCTCCTTCCCTGTCATCCCTGGTAACCAACAAAGAAAATTTCCTTCCCTTTGTAAACCTTTCCTTGACTTTGTATAATAATGGACTCATATTTGTCCTTCATTCATTGACTTATTTCATTCAGCATAATGTCCTCCAAGTTTATTAACATTATGGGTAATTCACAGATTCTTCATTATTCTATTATGTGTATGTACCATTGTTTAGTTATCCATTCAGCCACTGATGGGCACTTAGGTTATTTCTATCTCTTTGCTATTGTAAATAGTACTGCAGTGAACAAAGGTGTGCATATATCTACTTATGTCCAGATCTCACCACCTTAGGATAATAGAGCCTGGTGAGACCTCAGAGACTATGGCCCCTGTTGTTGTTGTTATGTGCCATCGAGTCGGACCCGACTCATAATGACTCCTCCTTGGGTTTCCTAGGCAGTATCACTACGGAAGTAGATTGCCCCGTCTTCCTTCCAGGGAGTGGCTGGTGGGTTTGAATCGCCAGCCTTCTGGTTAGCAGTCAAGTGCCTTATGCACTTTGCTACCAGAACTCCTATATAATTTGGTCTAGCAATCCTATTACTCAGTATATAACCTAATGAAGTAAGAGCCAGGACAAGACCAGATATATGCACACCCATCTTCATAGCAACACTATTTACAATAGCTAAAAGATGGAAACAACCTACATGCCTATCAACAGAACAATGGATAACCAAACCATGGTACATGGCCCCTAGCTACCCTTTAAGTCTGGAATTGAACTCACTCCTGTGGCTTTCAGCCAAATAATGGACAGAGATATGGGCTGAATATTTACATCAGGAAGATACACTACTTGGAGCAACCAATCATGGGAAAAGAGGCAGTGTTTGCACAGGCAGACAACTCCAGGGAGAGGGTGGCAAGAGTGCATAGGAGGGAAAGAGGGAGGGAAGAGATAACTACGGGGAGGAAGTGGGAAGAGAATGGTTACATTGTGGGGAATTACAGTCAATGTCATAGACAAAATGTGTATGCATTGCTGTATGGAAAATGAATTTCCTCTGTAAACTTTCACCCAAATCACAATAAAATTT
>NW_006921753.1:1893335-1897311 GCF_000298275.1 Orycteropus afer afer
GGGTTTGAACCACCAGCCTTCTGGTTAGCGGTCAAGTGCCTTAGGCACTATGCTACCAGAGCTCCCTGGCACAGTGTAGTATACACAAATATTGTTCTATATCCTACTTTGGTGAGTAGTGACTGGGGTCTTAAAAGCTTCAGAGCAGCCATCTAAGATGTATCTATTGGTTTCTCCTTGTCTGGAACAAAGAAGAGTGAGGAAAATCAAAGATGTATGAAAACATTTAGTTCAGGAAACTAACTAACGACCATGTGAATCTCAGTCTACACAACTCTGAGACCAGAAGGACTAGATGGTGCCTGGCTACTTATGCCAACCACTCAGAAAGGGATCAAAATTGGAGATCCTGGGTAGAGTGTGAGAAAAAAATGTGGAATAAAATTCAAACCATAAAAAAAACGACCAGGATTTCTGGTTGGATAGAGACTGGTGAAAACCCTGAGACTATGGTCTCAACTCAATGGACATACTCCTGTAGCTTAACTCTCACCCAAACAATGAACAGGCCTGTGAGCTGAACTACATCAGGGAGATGCACTCCTTAGAACAGTCAACTGTGGAAGATCAGAATGGCACCATTTGCACAGTGAGAAAGGTAGACCAGCAGGAACACATAGGTAAGAAGGACAGAAGGAAGGGGTAACCACAGGGAGGAGGTGGGAGAAGAGCTGTTACACTGTGGGGATTGTAAATGGTGTCATGAAACAAAATGTGTAGGAATTTTTGAATATAAAGAGAGTCAGCTTTTAAAATGGCACCCAAACACTATAAAAAATGTTTTGTTTTGTTTTGTTTTTTCTTTTTTAAATGCTCTGGAATAGTTCTACTCTGTAACACATGGTGTTGCCACGAGTCAGAATTGACAATGTTGACAAATCTACAACCAATGTTGTTGACTCTCTTCTCACATTACAAAGTAAGCTGATTATCAAATGTGAGGGCTAAGCCCCACTATCTGGTGAAAATGAGGAAAAGGTTTAATTCGATAGTGTGGTAGCCTTGATAAATGAAAATTTCTTGAGCAGTTGGTAAGGAGGAGACTTGTCTCTAATTAGTAGAGGTGCTCTCTGCTTTTTACTAACAGGACTGTGAGGAACTGGCTTCTTGATTTTACAAAAGTCCTGGTTCACACTCAACTCCAAATTCTTTCTCATGCTTATTTTTACAGCCTGAGATGTCCTACCCTTTCTCCAGACCAATGAAATATATGTATCTCCTTCAAGTTCCATCTTAAGTTCCATTTTCCCATAAAAACCTTTCCTGCTTGCCTTATTCTATATGGTCAGAATGACTTAACTCTCACTGCATTTACAATCTGAATCAATTAACTGTATTACTGAATTTCTAATCAGAATGGAGAATCTGGAACTGCAAAGACTGTGAATATCAAACATAAATTTTGGCACCATGGCAGCCATGGATGAATTCAAGAAAAAGCCAATAAATGTTCATGGGAACCTACTTTATTTACTTTGGCAGGAAAGGTGAGGTGGCTCTAGCCACTGGGTCCTGGAAGCTCTGCCATGACCACTTAGGAAGAGTAGGGAAGGGACTAGAGCCATAGAACTCCAAATTAGTACCCTGACAAACATGAAACCACATGATTTGATTTGAATCTCTTGCAAGGGGCATTTACTGGCTTAGTCTTGTTTGTTGGACACTAAGAGAATTAAACTTTTAACTACATGGCCCTTCAATATCCATACAATCTTACCAAAGAACTAAAGTGTCTTGATAGCAACTTTTGATATTTCTGAATCCCTTTAGCTACCATTAGATGTCAGACTCCCACAAATACACACCCTTAGAAGCCTGCTTCCTTCAGTCTAACTCTTGGATCAAATCTCACACCTGATAGACATATTCTCAATTTTAATCACATTCCAGAAAAAAGCTTTGCCTTCTTCCTCTATTTTATTCTTTTTATCCTTGGTGATTTTTAATTTAGCTTACTTTGTTTAGCTCCCTCAAAAAGTTAGTGGGCTTTATAATAATTTGAGGACAAATAGACCATAAAAGTTGGTATGCAAAATAAAATAAGGAGGACTGGCATTGAAAATCAATGAATTATTGAGTGTTAGAGACTCTCAGCTTTCTGTGCCTGACGTTGTTTGGTTTGTAAATTTAGTCCTGAACATATCCTGTCTTTGCAAAGTAAGAAGTATTTGAAAACAGCAGTCTTGTCCAATTTTCAAACCACAAAAATTTTCTTTTCCAACAACCACATTTCTGAATTTGATCGATTCTTTAGGTGTTACTAAACTTTTTATGACTGTGATATAACTTCACTGTTGCACGTGTTTTAAGTTTTCTTTTTTTAAAAATTTTTCATAGCCATTGAGCCTGAATAAGGAGATGTTGTTGTTGTTGTTGTTATGTGCCCTCCAGTTGGAACCAACTAATAGTGACCCCTCCTTGGGTTTCCCAGGCGCTATCACTAAGGAAGTAGATTGCGCAACCTTCCTTCTGAGGAGAACAAGGAGATAGCTCTTATAATGAGTAGTCAATTAACAACAGCGGCAGAGATAAGATAATAAAAGTCTGATAATAACATCCAAATCAAATACTCTTTTTATCTTTTCTGTGGTTATATAGACTGAACTTGGAGCACATATTATGTAGGGTAATGTTTCTGCTCACTACGCCTCTTAAAATTCCTGGCTCTATCTGCCACATCCTGGCATCTTTGTCCTGTCTACTCAGTGGGAGCAAGAATGAGGCCAGAGTAACAGCATCAAAGAAAATTCTGGTAGTAATTTCTGGTTTGCTAAAGAATGTAGTGGGTGAGATAATGATATCAATTAACAACAGCTTGTGACTGAGAAGGAAAAAAAAACAAAAAAACTTCTAATTGTTGAATAATGTTTACTGAAGAAACCAAGTCCAAAAATCAGTAACATCCTCCCTTGACACTCTACCTTTAATTTCTCTTTTCTCTAATCCATCTTTGATACCACTGCCAGGTTAATCTTCCTAATACACTACTGTTGTTGTTGTTGTTATGTGCCGTCCAGTTGGACCTGACTCATAGTGACCCCTCCTTGGCTTGCCGAGGCAGTATCACTACGGAAGTAGATGCCCCATCTTCCTTCCAATACAGTACTAGGACCATATCTATTTTATGTTTTATGTTAATGCCAGTGGAATGAGGGAAAAGAGGGATGAGTTCATGGAAGAACAGACATATATTGGCTAATGACTGAATATAAGGATAAGGGAGAATGAGGAGTCAAAATTACTCCCAATACTTGTGATTTTACTAGAATAATTGTAGTGCCATGAAGAGAACTATAAAACCAAATTATTGGGTCAAAGAATGAATTTGATATATTAATTCAACAAATATTTATTGTGGGACTGCTATGTGTACACCGTTGTTGTTACGTGCAACTGAGTTGTCTCCAACTCATAGCGACCCTATGTATGAATGAAATACTGCCTGGTCCTGTGCCAGCTCCATGATTCTTGCTTTACCTGAGCGCATCATAGCCACTGTGTCAATCCGTCTTGTTGAGGGCTTTCCCATCTTTTGTTGACCCTCCATTTTACCAAACATGATATCCTTCTCCAGGGAATGGTCCCTTCTGACAACATGACCAAAGTAGGGGAGACAAAGTTCGGTCATTCTCACTTCCAAGGAGCATTGTGGCTGCACTTCCTCCAGGACAGATTGATTAGATCTTTTAGCAGTCCATGGTACTCTCTGCATTCTTTGCCAGCACCACAACTCAAAAGCATCAACTCTTTTTTGGTCTTCCCTATTCATTGTCCAGCATTCACATGCATAAGAGGCAATTGAAAATACCATGGCTTGTGTCAGGCACACTTCAGTTCTCAAGGAGACATCTTTGCTCTCAGCACTTGAAAAAGGTCTTTTGCAGCAGATTTGCCCAGTGCTATACATCATCTGGGGAGCTCTGGTAGCATAGTGGCTAAGACACTTGCCTGCTAACCAGAAGGCTGGCGGTTCAAA
>NW_006921753.1:1899166-1900627 GCF_000298275.1 Orycteropus afer afer
ACCCGGTCCCTCTCGGGAGGGTAACAAGGGAAAGTGTTCAGTGCAGATCAGTGAGTAAGCACCAGCCCGCCCATGCCCACCTTGCTCCCAGACACCTGGTCCCTCTCGGGAGGGCAACAAGGGAGCCGTCCGAGCAGTAGTGACTGGGCTCCACCCTCCTCTCCTGCTCCTCCGGTGTTGATTGTAGAACCAAGTAATATGAACTCTTTGACAACTTCTATCTTTTCTCCATTTATCATGATGCTGCTTATTGTGTACACCAGGTGCTACTTTAAGCATGGGAGAATGAAGTGGTGAACAAGACAGACAAGGTCTCTGCCCTCATGGAGCTTATAATCTAGTATGAAGACAGCAAACATGTAAACAAAGAAATAAATAATTTTAGGTAGTGGTAGGTACATAAAGAATAATAAAGTAGTGTGATGGGATAGAGAACTGGAGTGGGATAAGGTAAAAACAAGTAAGTAAATAACAATTGCTATCATGTTGATTCGGACTCTTAGCAACTCTATGCATGTCAGACTAGAACTTTGCTCCAGGTTTTCAGTGGCTGATTTTTTGGAAGTAAATCAATAGGCCTTTCTTCCCAGGCATGTCTGAGTGGACTCCAACCTCCAATTTTTCAGTTTGCAGCTGAGCACCCTAACCATTTGCACTACACAGGGACTCCTGTGGTAAGGGTTATAATTTGCATAGAATAGGCAAGCAAGTTCTCCCCGAGAAGGCAATATTTTTGCAGACACCTGAATGAGTGAGGGATCAAGGAGGCAAAGATTTCCAGAAATAAAGTTTCAGGAAGAGGGAACACTGTGTGCAAAGTCCCTGTGGCAGAAATGCATTTGGCTTATTCTTGGAATAGCAATATGTATGGTGGGGGGAGAGGGCAATACAGAGGGAGGTAGGCAAGAACCAGGCGACTCAGAATTTTGTAGGCTATGGCAAAATTTATTCAAAATATTATCAGAAATCATTGGAAGTTGTGAATGACAATCCAATTTTATTTTAGAAGTATTGCATTTGAAGTAAGCTACTGAGGACAGAAATGTTCTTACAGGAGTTAACCTGGGATGGAACTGCAGATCCAGGTTAGCAAACTGAGATCATCCCTTCTAATGAGGAACAATTAACTTAGCACATGACACTTAGATTAAGTATAGTACAAGTCTGGCAGTGTTTTGGCTAAATGTCTCTAGTTCCAGAATAACTACATCAGATGGGGAAAGTGTTGCAAATGGTGCAATTATTTTCTCCATGAATGTAATTATGGTACACAAGCAGTATATCTTCCCACTTTCTCTGAACCAAAACCTAGAGGAAGCTTTTTTTGGTCTTCCTCTGACATTTGTTGTTGTTCAAAACCAAAGACCAAACTCACTGCCATTGAGTTGATTCCAAACTCATAACAACCCCTGTTGGGTTTCCAAGGCTATAAATCTTTATGAAAGCAAACTGCTTTATCTT
>NW_006921753.1:1900932-1902583 GCF_000298275.1 Orycteropus afer afer
AAGGCTGCCGGTTCAAACCCACCAGCCACTCCTCCGAAGAAAGGTTGGGCAATCTGCTTCCATAGTGATATCGCCTCGGAAACCCAAGGAAGGGTCGCTAGGAGTCGGATCCAACTCCACAGCAGTGAGAACTTTGTGAAATCTAAAATTCATGACATAAATTTCTAGGCTTTGTAGGGGATAGGACTTGTTGGCTCTAACGTGGATATCAGCAGCGACCTCAAACTTTTTTTTTTTTTAGCATCTCTCTTTAGAACTTTTGGAAGGCTTTTGCTGTTGTGCAAAATTTCATGCTTATTCTGAATGCAGAGTCCTTCAGGGTTGCTGTGACTAATTACTGTGCGAAGACTGACATCTGGTGGTCCATATTGGATATTGTCAGTCCACTCATTTTTGGCATGTATCGTCATACTTTGAGAGCATTTTAAAGATGTTCTGGAACTCTTTTCATCCACTTTTGCCAAAGACGAGCTTCAGAATGTCCTGAGGATTTTTGTAAAAGGTTACATCTTAGTATTATGAGAATTATATTAAAATACTCTAAAATATGAACCTTTTGTATATACTACAAAAGAATCAGGTATGGAAAAATCACAGAAGGGAGATTGCCCACCAATGAAAAAGCTGAGGAAATGGAATGTGTGTTACTCCAGAGTCAAGCCTCATATATCCTCTCCATGACCAGGAAGGTCCTTCTCCCCTCTCCTCTCAGTTACATCTGACTTGTTTCAAGGTATGGCTAAGACCTTAGTCACCTCAGATACAGCTTCTTCCAAAATCCTACAGCATTTATTTTCATCTGTATAGCTTAGCCCTGCCTATATTTTTCTTTTCCCCTTTTACAATTATTTATTTTAACCATTCTTGATATTCAACTGGCGTATAGACTCCAGGAGAAGTCATGGAACATGTTCTTGCCACATTGAATCCTTGATACCTTCCCTGTTGTCCTGACTATTCACTCCATAGAGTGTGCAATTATAATGCATAGTGGGAATTGCCAAGAGGCTCACCTGTGTAGGTCCACTGGGGGCCCAAAAAATAATGTTCAGCATCTGGTGTTCTATTCTAGAGCATATTCATTTCCACACCCTTAATCCATTAAGTAAGGAGCTCTGGTAGCATAGTGCCTAAGGCACTTGACTGCTAACCAGAAGGCGAGTTGGGGCCGACTCGATGGCAAATAACAACAACAACAATCCATTAAGTGTCTCTTTAACAAGTCCCATGTCTTTATTCCTTTTCTCCCCACTATTTTTTTAAGAGGCCACAGGATCCAACTCTAGAGGATGCGTCTCAAACTGTGGGCTATGTGGATTGGTCCCCAGGAGTTGGGCAGCATACAGCTTTTTCAGGTGTATATGTCAGCTCTGAGGAGCAGGTAACGATGGGTGATGTAGCATAAGATTAGCTACAGAATTTTAATTTTGATTCTAAACTATTTTTGGCCCAATAGCAGCTTCACTCCTTTCCATAGTGAACACAGTTGAGTTTTAGAACATATTCAGCCAAATGGAAAGTAAAATGTAGTGTTGTTGTTGTTGTTGTTATGTGCCATTCAGTTGGCACCGACTCATAGTGACCCCTCCTCGGGTTGCTGAGGCAGTATCACTATGGAAGTAGATTGCCCAACCTTCCTTCCAAGGAGTGG
>NW_006921753.1:1903213-1906633 GCF_000298275.1 Orycteropus afer afer
TGGGCAATCCTACTTCCGTAGTGATACTGCCTCGGAAACCCAAGGAGGGGTCGCTATGAGTCGGGGCCGACTCGATGGCACATAACAACAACAACAAATCTTGCCTTTAGCCTGATTTTCTTTGCATCAGTCCAATTTAATTTTAACTTTTATAAAACAGCTTTATTGAAGTATTATTGACATAAAATAAACTGCACATATTTGTGAAGTGCTAGTAATGTACATACATGTGAAAGCATAACCACAATTCAGATAATGAAAATATCTATTTGAAAGTTTCCTTGTGGTCTTTTATAATCTCTCCTTCCTGATGTTTCTCACTCCCTGAATCCTTTCCTTCCCCAACTCAGTCTCCAGGTAATCACTAATATGATTTCTGATACTATAGATTAGATTGTATTTTCTAGAATTTTATAAGATGGTATCATATAGTATATGTTTCTTTTCTCTGTCTCATTTCGTTCAAAATCATTATTTTGAAATTAATCTATGTTGTGTTATTGTTATTAAGTGCGATTGAGTTGGCTCCAACTCATAATGACCCTGTGTACAACAGAACAAAACACTGCCCAGTCCTGCACCATTCTTAGAATATTTGTTATGCTTGACCCCATCATTACAATTACTGTGTCAATCCATCTCATTGAGGGGCTTTCCCTATTTTGCTGACCCTCTATTTTACCAAGAATAATATCCTTCTCCAGGGAATGGTCTCTTCTGACAACATGATCAAAGTATGTGAGATGAAGTCTGGCCATTCCTACTTCTAAGGAACATCCTTGATATACTTCTTCTAAGCCAGATTTGTTTATTCTTCTGCCAGTCCATGGGATTTTCACTATTCTTCACCAACACCACAATTCAAAGGCATCAGTTCTTCAGTCTTCGTTATACATTATCCAGCTTTCAGATGCATATGAGGCTAAAGAAAATATGGCATGAGTTAGGCATGACTTAGTTTTCAAAGTGACATCTTCTCTCTGAAACTCTTTAAAGAGCTCTTTTGCAGCAGATTTGGCCAGTGCAAGACGACATCTCATTTCTTGATTGCTGCTTCCATGCATAATGATTGTAGGCGTAAGTAAAACGAAATCCCTGAAAATTTCAGTCTTTTTTTCCATTTATTGTGATGTTGCTTTTTGGTCCAGTTATAAATATTTTTGTTTTCTTTATGTTCAGGTGTAACCCATACTGAAGACTGTAGTCTTTGATCTTCATCAGTAAATGCTTCAAGTCTTCTTCACTTTCAGCAAGCAAAGTTTGTGTCATCTGCATGGCAGGTTGTTAATGAGTCTTCTTCCAATCCTAATGCTGCATTCTTCTTCATACAGTCCAGCTTCTCAGATTATTTGCTCAGCATACAGTTTGAGTAAATATGGTGAAAGGATACAACCCTGACACACACCTTTCCTGATTTTAAACCATGCAGTATCCACTAGTTTTGTTCAAATTACTGCCTCTTGCTCTATGTACAGATGCTTCAAAAGTACAATTAATATTCTGGAGTTTCCATTCCTTGCAATGTTATTCTTAATTTGTTATGATCCACACAGTAAAATGCTTTTGCATAGGCAATAAAATACAGATAAACATCCTTCTGGTATTCTTTGTTTTCAGCCAAAATCCATCTGACACCAGTAATGATATCCCTTTGTCCATGCCCTCCTCTGAATCCAGCTTAAGTTGCTGACAGCTCCCTGTCAATATACTGCTGCAGGCATTTTTGAATTATCTTCAGTAAAATTTTACTTACATGTGATATTAATGATAATATCTACCACTCGTCTCTCAGTTTCTTGTACTGTGGCTTATGTTTTGCTGTGATGCTGGAAGTTATGCCACTGGTATTTCAAATAACAGTGGGGGACTGGTTTCGGTGGAGCTTCCAGACTAAGACAGACTGGGAAGAAATACAAGGCCATCCACTTTTGAAAAAAATTGGCCACTGAGAACCTTAATTTTCTTCTGAGTGGTTGTTGTTGTTATGTGCTGTCGAGTCAGACCTGACTCATAGGGACCCCTCCTTGGGCTTTCGAGGCAATATCACTATGGAAGTAGATTGCCCAACCTTCCTTCCACCAGTGGCTGGTGGATTTGAACCGCCAGCCTTCTGGTTAGCAGTCAATTGCCTTAGGCACTATGCTACCAGAGCTCTGGCTTTTGAGTGGAGAGTAGGTAAATTGAATCCACATTGAAGCACTCCTTTGTTTACTAAGTAACATCCATTGTGTGGATATACCAGAATATGTTAATCCACTCAACTGTTAATGGATGTTGTTTCCAAATCAAGCTACTATGAACATTCATGTATCCCAATTTCTGTATTTTTGAGATTTGAGATTCAGGATCAATGCTCTTCACTTCATTGAGTGACAACAGAAAAACAAGATCAGTTTAGCCAAACTTGATTGGGAGCAAGTTTTAGGTAGTAAGGGGTTAATGTGATTCTGCCAAGTCAGTTGATATGCCGCTGACAGCTGCCTTGGCTTCCGACTGCATTGTGTTTCCTGACTAAGTGAATCATGTCAGGACTTTTAGAAATATCATGGTTCAGTGTTGAACACAGTAGCTGATTTATGGATGCCTTGAAAGACAGACTCAGCCTCCTAATAGCAAGGACGTGATGTGACAGGATTACACTGCTAATGTTCCCTGTGAGCTGACCCCAGGGTCTGGCTGTTTTCTAGCCTTTGAAACTCAAGCTTGTTATACTTATAATTTTACAAAAAATTTTTTGTGCTCCAGCCCTCAGCTATGTATCTAGGCCAAATTCTTGTTTTCAAAGTTTTGCCAACACACAGTATCTCTTTTTTTCACACCAATTCAAGCTACTGCCATTGAATCTGTTTTCTGATTTGGCCTGCCCTCTCTTCTCTTGGGAGGCATTAACACATGACTGACATAACTAATAGAGGGCAAAAATTGATTGCACAGGTTTGGGTCTAGAATATGGATTTAATATTGTCTTTTTTACAAGTATTCTATAAGCTGTAAGAATAAACTGTGAATATTGACCAATTATTTTCTAAAGACTTGCAGATTTCTTTAAGCTGTTTAATTGATAGTTTTCTCTATAGATATTCTCCTGTTGTCTGCAGATCCCTCTTACTTTCACCTTTGCTTTCTGGGAATTGTTGCTGAGAAGAGCTTGGACGATGCTGAAGAAGTATTGGCCACGGTTGTAAGGCTCACTAGTTTTCAAAACAAAGTTGGGTAACAATAATGAGAAATGAAAGGCAACATCTTATACCTCTGCTCTTCCTAAGGGACAGGGAGAAGCAACCTTCCTTGCCCTGGTTGGAGGGTGTGGAGAGCTGCTTCTTTCCAAGGTTTAGGAGCTCTGGTAGCATAGTGGCTAAGACACTTGCCTGCTAACCAGACGGCTGGCGGTTCAAACCCACCAGCCACTCCTCGGAAGGA
>NW_006921753.1:1907223-1907784 GCF_000298275.1 Orycteropus afer afer
GGGCACCATCTAGTTCTTCTGGTCTCATAATCATATAGGCTGATGATTGCATGGTGTATCAGTCCCTGGGACTAATTGTTTCCAAGAATCTTTGGTTTTCTTCATTCTTCTTTGCTGTGGACGAGGAGAGACCCATCATTTTATCTAGATGGCTGCCTGTAAGCTTTTAAGATCCTAGTCACTACTCACCACAGTAAAATGAGGAACAATGTTTTGTGTAGCATGTTATGCCAATTGAGCTTGATGTCCCCTGTGACTATGTTCCTGAGCTCACAGGTCCAGCTACTCACTCCCTCTGGGTAGCTGGCTGTGGCCAAGAAATGACTACAATCTTGTCCCTTGTCAGCTCTACTATATACCTGGGAATTTTTATAAAGCATGGCAATACACTTGTAGAAACATTGTCTGCCAAGCCTATACATGGTCTTGAGCACACTACCCTCTGCATACACATATCTAATAGTTCAGCCTGTTCACCTATGTATCCATGTATATATCCATGTTTGCCTTCACTGACAGTGCAGTACTGTGTGTACAAAAGGGTTCATCTTTGTTGTCTGT
>NW_006921753.1:1907991-1909019 GCF_000298275.1 Orycteropus afer afer
GCTAGCTGCTGGCTGCTGAGATTGATAAGCCCAAAGTTGACAAGTAAAAAGGCACAGTCCTGATGTTACCAAACCACACAGCAGGCCATTAATTCAAGCCCATTGAAAGTCCCAACGTCGGCAAAGCATGGCAGGCTGCTGAACAATGACATGGCTATATGCAGGGTTCAAGCATGCCATAAGCTAGAGACCACTCCCCAAAGGTTCTCCTTATATACAGGAAGCAGACCACAACCCGAAGGCAGCTACTCAGCTGCTCAGAGTAGATTCCACCATGGAGTTGTTTACCAGTCTCATCACGGGGAATACTCCATCAAGCTGCTCAACCACTGAACCAGACCCAGCCAAGTTGATATGCATGTGGGTGGGTGGCCTCAGGCCTGAGAGCCAGCCACCCCTGGCTGCCTCGGAACCAGGGTCGACCAGCAAGGAGATGAGGTGGCAGGGACAGACTTGGTCTGTCACCGGGAATCTGGAAGTTGGAGGTGGACTTAAAGTCAGATTAGACGCATTCTCTCTGGACCTAGAGGATGTGGGTATACCAGATACCTCGTTTAGGCAGCATACCTAGCCTGGCACCAAGCTGTGGATCCTAGTGCCCCCTGGTGGCTTTGTCTTCACTGACAATGCAGTACTGTATGCGCATAAGGGTTTATCTTTGTTGTCTGTACCTTCCATGTACCTCTCTATGTCTTCCTCTTTCCCAATGCTACTGTGTTGATCACTCACATTTGGTACATTGGCCTTCTCTTCACCCAAATCAGTACTTGTCTCTACCTATCTAACAGTGTTCCTTCCACTCTCCTCCCACCTCTGGTAACCAACAAAGAAAATTTCCGTCCATATATAAACCCTTCCTTGACTTTTTACAATAACAGATTAATACAATATTTTTCCTTCGGTGATTGACTTATTTCACTCAGCATAATGTCCTCCAAGTTATCCATGTTATGCAGTGTTTTGCAGATTCTACGTTATTCTTTAGGGTTGCATAATATTCCATTCTGTGTATGTACCATAGTTTGGTT
>NW_006921753.1:1910960-1911457 GCF_000298275.1 Orycteropus afer afer
TTGACTCGACGGCACATAACAACAACAACAACATTGTAAACGGTATTGGTTTCCTTATTTCTTTTTCAGCAATCTCTTTGCTGATGTTGAGGAATCCAACTGATTTTTGGATGTTGATCTTGTATACTACCACAATGCTAAATCTCTCAATTAATTTCAGTAGATTTTTTACTGAGTTTCTTGGGTTTTCTAGGTGCAGGATCATACCATCAGCAAATAGAGATAGTTTTACATCTTCCTTACCAATTTGAATGCCTTTGATTTCCCTTTCTTACCTTATTGCCCTGGCTAGGACTTTCAATGCAATGTTGAATAGAAGTGGTGATAGAGGGCATCCTTGTCTGGTTCCTGTTCACAAGGGGAATGGTTTCAATCTCTCTCCATTGAGTATAATGTTGGCTGTTGGTTTTGCATATATGCCCTTTATTTTGTTGAGGGATGTCCCTTCTATTCCTATTTTGCTGAGAGTTTTGATCAGGAATGGGTGTTGGATTTTA
>NW_006921753.1:1912862-1924640 GCF_000298275.1 Orycteropus afer afer
TTTCCTTTGTTTTATTTATGTGATGGATGTTGTTGATTGTTTTTCTAATGTTGAACCATCCTTGCATACCTGATATGAACCCCACTTGGTCATAATGAATGATTTTCTTTGTATGTTGTTGGAGTCTATTGGCTAGGATTTTGTTGAAGATGTTTGTATCTATATTCATGAGGGATATTAGTCTGTAGTTTTCCTTTTGAGTGATGTCTTTGCCTAGTTTTGGTATCAAGGTTATGCTTGCTTCATAAAATGAATTAGGGAGGATTCCATCCTTTTTTATGTTTTGGAATCATTTGAGTAGGATTGGTGTCAGTTCTGTGAACATTTGGTAGAATTCTGTGGTGAAACTGTCTGGGCCAGGACTTTTTTTAGTTGGTAATTTTTTGATGACCTGTTAAATTTTTTCTTTTGTGATGGGCCTGTTTAATTTTTTCCACATCAGTCTGTGTTAGTTTAGGTAAGTGGTGTGTTTCTAGAAATCTATCCATTTCTTCCAGATTTTCAAATTTGTTGGATTACAGTTCCTCATAGTATCCTGATATAGTCCTTTTTATTTCAGTTGGTTCTGTTGTGATATCACTAATTTCATTTCTTATTTGTGTTATTTGTATTCTCTCCCTCTTTTATTTTGTTAAATTTGCCAGTGGTTTGTGAATTTTATTGATCTTTTTAAAAAACCAGCTTCTAGTATTGATTTTTTCTATTGTCTTTCTATTTTCTGTTTCATTGATCTCTGCTCAAATCTTTATTTTTCCTTTCTTCTAGTGACTATAGGCTTTTCTTGCTGTTCTTTTTCTAATTGTTTGAGATGTTGGTTTAAAGTGGTGATTTTGGCTCTTCTGTTTTGATGTGTGCATTTATTGTTATAAATTGACCTCTGATCACTGTTTTTGCTGTTTCGCAAAGATTTTGGTGTGTTGTGTTTCCATTCTTGTTTTATTTCAAGACATTTTTAAATTTCATTTTTTATTTCTTCATTTACCTAGTCTTTCTTAAGGAGGGTGTTGTTCAGTTTGCATGTGTTTACTCTTTTTCTATTGATCTTCCTATTGTTGATTTCTAATTTGATAGCACTGTGATCTGAGAAGTTGCTTTGTAATATTTCAATGTTTTTAAATTTATTAAGGCTTGCTTTATGGCCTAACATATGGTCTATCATGGAGAATATTCCATGTGTAGTGGAAAAAAATATATATTGTGCTATTGTTGGGTGAAGTGCTCTAGATGTCTCTAAGGTCAAGTTGGTGGATTGTATTGTTTAGCTCTTCTGCATCTTTGTTGAGTTTCTTTCCAGTTGTTCTATATTTCATTGGAAGTGGTGTATTAAAGTCTCCCACTATGACTATGGAGTCATCCCTTTGTCTTTTCTATTCTTTTAAAGTCTGATTTACATATTTTGGGTCTCTTTCATTGGGTCCGTAGATATTTATTATGGTTATATCTTCATGTTCAATTGATCCTTTAATCATTATATAATGTCCTTCCTGGTCTCGTATAGTGGTTTTTGTCCTAAAGTCAATTTGATCAGAAACTAATGTTACCACTTCTGCTCTGGTTTGGTTGCCATTTCCTTGATACATCTTTTCCCAACCTTTGATGTTTAGTCTATTTTGTCTTTGTCTCTAAGGTGTGTATCTTGTAGAGAGCATATTGATGGGTTATGTTTTCTTATCCAGTCTGTAACTCTCCATCTCTTGATTGGTGCATTTAATCCATTAATATTCAGTGTAATTTTCAACAAGTCTGAATTGGTTGCTGTCATTTTGTTAAGTATTTTCTCATGGTGTCCCTGGTTTCTTTGTTCCATATTATTTTCTGTACTGAGCTCATTATGTTTATGGATCATGTTATCATTTCCTTTGTTTCCATTGTTTTAGTACTTGCCAAATATTTGTGTTTGTCCTCTTTTTTATTGTGATGTGAAAGTTTATGATTTTTCTTTGAGGTTACCCTGTGATTTATAATTTTCTCCCTGAGTTTAGAAAAGTCCATTCTATCTTGCAACTCTCTGGACATCCTCATCACTTAGAAGTTCTATAACTACACTCTTTACCCCCTCTTTTTGACTTTTAGTTGTCCTCATTTGCCAATTGATGTCTCTGGTTCCCTGTTTACAATCTTGTAAGCTTATTTTACTTTGGATACATCCATAGCTGTTGGTTTATGGGTTATGTCATGTTGTGTATTAACAGTCAGTTGTTGTTTGCTATTATTGGTTCTCTGTTCAAAGGACCCTTTCAGTCTCTTCTAAGGTTGGTCTGGTTTTAACATATTCCCTTAATTTATGCTTATCTGGAAGTCTCCTAATTTCACCATCATATTTGAGGGACAATTTTGCTGGGTATGTAATTCTTGGAAGCTCTGTGACTCGATGGCAAATAACAACAACAACAACAACATCCTGTTTGGGGTTCATTGGACTTCCTGAATGGATATATTCTCATCTTTCATCAGATCAGGGAAGTTCTGTTCCAACAAATCTTGGACAATTTGCTCAGTGGTTTTCTTTTTCTCTTCCTATTCTGGAATTCTGATTACACGTAGGTTATTCCTTTTGATGGTATCCTACATAAGCCTTAGGCTTTCTTCATTTTGCTTTGATCTTTTTTTCTGATTGATCTCTTTCCAAAGAAGTATTCTGGTATTTGTCTTCAGTCTCATTAATTCTGTCTTCCATTGATTCAATTCTACTCCTTTGCCTTTTCAATGTGTTATCTGTTTCTGAAAATTTTGTATTGATCTTCTGGATTTCTATCTGTAGATTTTGTAGTTTTTCTAATTTTTCATTTATTTTGCCATTTTGTTCATGTGTTTTCTTCTGACATTGTTCCAGGGTTTTGTCTGTGTTTTCCTTAATTTTTTCAGTGTTTTCCTTGATCTGTCTCTCAATCCTTTGAAGATACCTAAATACAATTCTTTTGAATTCCTTATCAGGGAGTTCCAATACTGCTTTTTCCTCAGGGATGTGTTCTGAGTCTGTATCCTACTCCCTTGTTTCTACCATTTTATCTTGCTTCCTTGTGTGGACTGTGATGCTCTGTTGTCTCCATGACATTGTGACATTATTATATTTGTATCTCTGTTAACTGTTTGTGAAGAGCAGTTAAGGGTGAGTCAGGCTCTTCTTGGTGGCCATTTATCATTGGCCACTTGGTGGAGAAGGAAGTGTTAGATCTCACTCAGTAAGTGAAGCTGCAGGAGGTGTGGCTGTAGTTGTGTTGTATGGGCACTGTTGCTGTCTCCCACTCAGTTAGACAAAAACAACAATAGAATAACCATCAAAAAAGTAAAAGCAAGTAGACAAAAGACACACCACATAAACACCCAGAAATAATAACCAAAAAAAAGAAATAAGGCAAAAAAAAAAAAAAAAAAAAAAAAAAACCAAAAAAAACCCTCAATATCTGGGGAGAGGACAATAGAGAAAAAATTTAGTGTAGGAGAAAAATGAAGAAAAAAATGTGAAAAATGCAAAAAGGAAAACAAGGAATGGGGTTAACAGTGGGATAGAAAAAAAAAATGGGAACCAGGAACAGGGAAGAGAGAAAAAGCTGAAAACTAGAACCTGGGAAGGGAAGAATAAAGAACAGTAATAGAAAGAACAATAATAATAATAATTTAAAAACACACCAAAACAAACAACTAAAAAAAAAAAAGGAAAAAAATCTGGGCAGGGTAGGGCAGGGCACCCAGGCTCCATCAGAGCACACAGACGAGGACGTAATTCCTGTAGGCCCAGAAGGCGGGTGGGAGTGAGGGATGACTGCACCTCCATTCACCAAGAGGGTGTGGGGTATAAGAGTAACAAGGGGAATACTGCACCTTTCCAGTCATTGGTGTCTAGAATGTCCTTTAGGTTCCTGTCAAGTGGAGCCTATTCTTAAGTCCCTGGAATCTGGTTGAACCACTTGTAAACATTCAAAATGACTGTGTCCTCCCGACAGGCAAAAGTCCACAGCTCAGCCCACCTTCCTCTTTGCTGCTTCCCCTTTTATTCACCAGCCACCAGTGCAGTCCTCTGTGCAGTCTCTGGCTAGCAGGGCCAATTTTTAGGTTAATTATTAGATTCTAACAGTGCTCAGCAATATCCAAGCTGTCTGTGCCATCAGGATTGCTGCCAGACTGCAGCTTTGTATGTCTCCTTTTTTGGTGTTTCCATGCAAGTTCTTCTACTAGTTTGAGTTTAGTCCACTTCTATATCCTTCCCTTCAAAGCTCAGGGCTCCAGGATTATCTTCTGTTTCTGTGTTAAATAGTTCCCCTTTCCTTTGTTGAAAAGGGTCTGTGCAGCCTGTCTGTCCATTCTTCCATCTTACTGGAACCCCTGGCAACCAACACTTCTATTTGGTGTATATCATTACAGTCCTGTTTATTTTATTGTTTTCATATTTGAAGTTGCTATTGCCTAAGGCATTTGACTACTAACCAGAAGGCTGGTGGTTCAAACCCACTAAGCCACTCCTCAGAAGGAAGACTGGGCAATCTACTTCTGTAGTGATACTGCCTTATAAGCTCAAGGAGGGGTTGCTATGATCACATCTGACTTGACAGCAATGAGTTTGGTTTTTTTGGTTATTGTATGATTTCTTTTTCTTTTCTTTTTAACCAAAAGATTATAATCATACTGAATATACTATTTGGTATAAATAGTTTGCTTTTTTCTTTTAATCTTATAAATATTTTCAGTGTTATTACAAACACTTCATAAAAATTTAAATGGATATTTAATATTTTATCAAGTATTTATCCAATAGTTTCTTTAGTCATTCTCCTGTTGTTTGACTTAATGTTTCTTTTGAAAAAATATTTTTTAACTGTGATGAACATCTTTGTAAGTAAAAACTTTGTAAGTAAAAACATTTTTTTTTTGTATGTCAAATTCACCTTATACTAGAGTCCTAGAAGTGAAATTATTTAAGAGTTATGATATTTTTATAGTTCCTTGATACATATTCTGCATTCACCACTACAAAGATTGTACCAGTTTTTACTCTGCTGGAGTGTATGGGAACAGAGCATATATCTCACCATGTACTATGGCTTCTTATAATGCAATTCTTTGATGACAGTTTTTCTTTTCATAAGCATTTCATTTTTACCAGTATTTAAAATGAAGACTCTGGAAGAGAATGAAGTAGGGATAACATATGCGATCACAGAAATAAGCAACCAGTCAGATATGGTGCTATTTTCTGCTGTAACTATGAAGGGCAAACATAATTTACCTCATATAATCACTTAATTATCTAATGCTAGAAGGGAGAGGAGAGGAGCAGTACATTGAAGGAAAGTTCTAAAACTACCAGTAATTAAACTAGCCAAGATTTCTGCCTTTCTAATTCTCTTTAAAAAAGGATGCACAGACTGTGGGTGACCAAGTCCAGACAGGGCCAATTTGCATTGCTTTGAACAGAACTACCACACTTAAGATCCCTGGCAATCTGTCTCATTCCCTTCCAGCAGCCCACGGTCCAAGTTGTGAGGAATTGTGACACACTGCAGGGATGAGGTGCTTACAGAAGCCATTAGGCAAATGAAAACAAGGCCATCTGTTTCTCTTTTTACAGCAAGCCATGGGCATCTTGAGCTTTCCTCCTGATGAGAAGTATGGAGCCTATAAACTCGTGGAGCCATGATGCACTTTAGAAACATGAAATTTAAACAGAAACCCAGAGAAGAGCAAGTGGAAGCAGATGGTCCAGAAAGTAAGAAACAACATGTACCTCTCTTTAAATCCTTGACCCCAAGGCCATTTCCTTGCAGTTGACTTCACCACTTGGTTGTGGAAAATATTGAAATTAACCAATACCATCACCCTTAGATGTCATACCTCAAAATTATTCTCTCAACCACTGTTCTGATATAGAATCTTCATACCTCAGAATAAGAAGCATTCCCCCAATTAATTATTAGTAGTGCCAGTAAATTTGATAAATTTGAGTAGCATAGGATTGACTAAGACATACCCTGCCTTTAGCACATCAACTATTGAGAAAAATAGAGAAAGGAGCAGACAAATTACCATAAAATTTATTAAGTGACATAATAGAAACATAGAAAAATATCTGTGAAATTCCAAGGATAGAGTGGCTAACTCTACCTGAATGAGACTATAATAATTTCATTCCCTTTTGTTTTGTTTCTTTGTTGGTTTTCCAAATTTTATTTATTTTGTTATTGTTGTTGACAATATACACAGCAAAATATATACCAATTCAACAGTTTCTACACACACCATTTAGTGACATTGATTAAACTTTTCAAGTTGTACAACCATTCTGACCCTCCTTTTCTGTAGTTGCTCCTCCCACATTAACATAAACTCACTGAACTCTGAGGTTCCTATCTAACCTTTTGAGTTGCTGTTGTCAATTTGATCCCATATAGATAGTTTTAAAAGAGTGTACTTCTCAAGTCAGACATTTTTTACTAGTTAAGCTAACTGTGTTTGGTTTTAAGATGATTTCAGGGGATATTTTTGGTTTACAGTATAAAGATTATCTCATAGAAATAGTTTCAGGGATTCATCCACTCCACATCCATTCAGGGGTTCATCCAGAAAGTCCGTATTCCACAAGAATTTGAACTTCTATTGGCGTAGTGCCTAAGGCATTTGACTGCTAACCAGAAGGCTGGCGGTTCAAATCTACCAGTCACTCCACAGAAGGAAGGTTGGCCAATTGACTTCCGTAATGATACTGCCTCGGAAACCCAAGGGGGGTCGCTATGAGTCAGATCTGACTCCACAACAGTGCATTACATTGTGTTACATATTCCACATTCCCAGCCTTTTGATCTGGATTCTTCTGTGGAATCTTTGATCAAAATGTTCTGTAAAAGTAGTCAGGAATCACTCAGTTCTTTTGGTCTTATGACAACGGAGGTGGTTGTTCATGGAGGAATTAGCCACACATTCCATATCCTCCTCCTAGTCCTGACTTTCTTTCTCCCTCTGGTGCTACGGGTGGATAGAAATCAATTGAGGTGCCTTGGATGGCTGCTTGCAAATTTTTAATAAACTAGGAAGTAGAACAGAAGCACTAAACATGTTATTAGGCCAATTAACTGGGATGTTCCTTGAAACAATGAACCCAAACCTCCAAGGCAAAGAACCAAATCCCAAGAGGTGTGTTTTGGTTCTCTATTGCTGCTCTATTACCAGAAAATACCACAAATGGGTGGCTTTAACAAATAGGGGTTTTATTCTCTTACAGCTTAGGTGGCTAGAAGTCTGAGCTAAAAGCGCCAGCTGTAGGGGCTGGGTGAAAGCCCTTTGACCTTGGGCTTCAGCTCTGCCTCTTGCTCCCAGCCTACTGAAGCTGGAAGCTTCTCTTAACTCAGACAGCTGCTGGCTGCTGAGGCTGACAAACCCAAGGTCAACAAGTAAAATGGACAGTCCCAAAATTATCAAACAACATGGCAGGCTACTGGTTCAAGTCCAGAAACAATCCTAAGATTGGCAAACAACATGGTAGGCTTCTAAATGAAGACACAGCTAGCTACATACAGGGTCCAAGGGTGGCAAAAAGCTCAGAAACCTTTCTCAAGGAAAGAATCTTCTTAATTACCAGAAGCCGGCCACATCCCTAAGGCAGCTACTCAACTGCTCCAGTAAATTCCACCATGAAGTTGATTACCAACCAGTCTCATCATGGGAATTGACTATATCCAGCTACCCAGTCACTCAAAACTGGGCCTAGCCTAGTTGACACCCACCTTAATTACCACCAGGTGTTTGGTTGTACATAAGCAGCCTCAGCACCTACTCTTTCTTTTTTTTTTTGTCATTGTTCTGAATATATCTACTGCACAACTTTTGCCAATTCAACTATTTACAAGCATACAACTTACTGACAGCAATTGCAATAATCAGCTGTGTAACCTTATCCTTAATCAATTATATTTTTTCATCACCGTTAACTCATCTTTTCCTCCTTTCTTCTTGAGCCTGGAAACCACTAATAAACTTTGGGCCCTATACATTTACCTTTTCTTGTCTTTCTATATAAACAAGGTCATCCAATATTTGTCCTATTGTGATTGGCTTACTTTGCTCAGGATAATGTCTTCAAGTTCCATCCATATTGTGTACTTTAATTCAAGACATACTCTCTTACTTGGTGAATAGTATTCCACTGAATATATGTATCATATGTAGTTTATCCATTTATTGGTTGATAAGTATTTAAAATATTTCCACTTTTTTGAGTATTGTGAATAGGGTCATGAACAATGGTATACAAGTCTTTTTTTGAGTCTCTGCTTTCAAGTATTTTGCATATATACCTAGATGTGAAATTGCTAAGATCCCATGGTAGTTTCTATTTTTAAGTTTTTGAGGAACTGACACACTGTTTTCCACAACAACTGTACTATTTGGCATTCCCACCAGCAATGGAAAAGGATTCAATTTCCCCACATTCTCTCCAACATTTGTTATTTTCAGTTTTTTTTTTTTTTTTATCGTAGCTATATTGTTGTTTTTGTTAGGTGCCATCAGGTCAACTCCGACTCATGGCTATCCTATTACAACAGAATGAAACATTGCCTGGTTGTGCACCATCCTCACAATCCTTGCTATATTTGAGCACATTGTTGCAGCCACTGTGTCAATCCATCTTATTGAGGATCTTCCGTTTTTTGCTGACCCTCTACTTTACCAAGCATGATATCCTTCTCCAGGGACTGGACTCTCCCAACAAAATGACCAAAGTAGGTGAGACCAAGTCTGACCATTCTCACTTTCAAGAAGCATTCTGACTTCACTTCTTTCAGAACAGATTTGTTCATTCTTCTGGCAGCCCATGGTATTTTTGGGATTCTTTGCCAACATCGTAATTCAAAGACATCACCTCGCCCTTGGTCTTCCTTCTTCATTCCTTAACTTTCACATGCATATGAAGTGATGGAAGATGTCATGGCTTGAGTTAGGCACACCAAAGTGACATCTTTGTTTCTTAATACTTTAAAGAAGCCTTTAGCAGCAGATTTGCCCAGTACAATACAACATCTGATTTTCATGACTGCTACTTTCATGACTGTTGATTGTGGATCCAAGTAAAATGAAACCCCTGTGTTTTGGTTACCTAGTGCTGCCTGAACAGAAATACCACAAATGGGATGGCTTGAACAAAAAGGAGTTTATTCTCTTACAGTTTTTGAGGCTTTAAGTCTAAGTTCAAAGTGCCAGGCTCTAGGGGCTGGGTGAAAGCCCCTCAACCTTCGGCTTCAGCTCTGCCTCCTGCTCCCAGCCCACTGAAGCTGGAGGCTTTTCTTCACTCAGACAGTTGCTGGCTGCTGAGGCTGACAAACCCGAAGTCTATAAATGAAAAGGCACAGTCCTAATATTACCAAACAACACAGAGGCCATTGATTCAAGTCCATTGAAAGTCCCAAGATTGGCAGAGCATGGCAGGCTGTTAAACAATGACTCAGGTACATGCAGGGTTCAAGTGTGCCATAAGCTACAGACCCTTCCCAAAGTTGCTTCTTATATACCACATTCCTAAAGCAGCTACTCAGCTGCTTGTGGTGGATCCCACCATGGAGTTGATTGTCAGTATCATCATGGGGAATAACTACCATCAGCTGCCCAGCCACTCAACCAGGCCCAGCCAAGTTGACACACAACCTTAACTACTACACCCCGCCTGAAAACTGCTGGTATTTGAAATACTGGTGGCATAGCCTCCAGACTCCCAGTGACATGCAAGCCACCACAGATGATGACCTGACAGATGAGAGGTGTTAACCATACTAGTGGGAGTGAAATGATATGCCATTGTGGATTTGATTCGCATCTTTCTGACGGCTAATGACACTGAACGTCTTTTCATATGTTTGGTAGCTACTTAAATGTCCTTCTTCAGTGAAATATCTATTCAAATCCTTTGGCCATTTATCATTGGGTTGTTTCTTTTTGTTGTTAAGTTTTACGTATATTTTGGTTATTAGTTTTTTATCAGATGTAAGTTTTTAAAAATGTTTTCCTAGTCAATGGCTTGTCTTTTCACTATTTTTTTGGTAGTCTTTTGATGAACAGAATTTTTAAGCTGTATGAGGTCCCATTTATTTATTTTGTCTTTTGCTGTTTATGCTGTTGTTATTATATTGCCATTGTTGAAAGCTAGACCTGATGGCATTACTACTGCTTGTTCTTCTAAGAATTTTATATTAGTTTGAAGATTTAGGTCTTTAATCAACTTTGAATTTGTTTTTGTGTGAGGCATGGATCCTGTTTCATTTTTCTGCATATGGATATCCAATTTTCCCAGCAGCATTTATTGAAGAGACTCTTCTTTCCCCTTTAGATGTACTTAACACCCTGGTCAAAAATCAGTTGATCATTGATATGTGGGTTTATTTCTGAACTCTCAGTTACATTCTATTGATCTAAGTTTCTACACCAACACCAGACTGTTTTGATTATTATAGCTGTACAAAACCAAAAACCAAAATTGAGTCGATTCTGACTCATAGTGACTCCCGTTGGATTTCTGAGGTAGCAAATCTTTACAGAAGTAGATAGTCCAGTATTCCTTTCATGGAGTGGCTGGTGGGTTTGAAATGCAAACCTTGTGGTTAGAAGTCAGATGCCTTAGCCACTGCATCACCAGAACTCCTATAGCTGTCTGGTATCTTTTAAAATCAGGACATGTGGGTCCAGCTACTTTGTTTTTTCTTTCAACATTGTTTTTAGCTATTGGGAGTCTTGCTATTGCATATAAAGCTGAGGATTAGTTTTTCTCTCTCTGTAAAGAAAGCTGTTGGAATTTTGATCAGAATTGTATTTAATCTATAGATTCAACTTTGGGTAGTATTGACATCATAATATCATAACAATATTCAGCCTTACAATCCATGAACATAGGACATCTTTCCATTTATTTAACCCTTCTTTAATATCTTTCAGCAGTGTTACAGTTTTCATTGTATAAGTCCTTCATATTTCTGGTTAGATTTATTCCTAGGTATTTTATTCATTAAGATGCTATTGTAAATGGAATTATTCCCTTAATTTCCCTTTCAGATTTCTCATTGCCAGTGTGCAGAAACCCAACTGGTTTTTGTTTGTTGAGCTTGTACCTTGAAACTTTGCTAAATTCCTCCATTAGCTCTAGAAGTTTTCTTATTGACTCTTTGGGAATTTCTATACCTAGGATCATATCTTCAACAAATTGAGGTAATGTTACTACTTCTTTTTCCAATCTGGCTATCTTTTATTTTACCTTATTGCTCTAGTTAGGACCTCTAATACAATTTTGAATAGAAGTGGTGAGATTGAGCACCTTAGTTTTGTTCTCAATTTCAGGGGGAAAGCTCTGAGTCTTTCACTATTGTGTATAAGTTGGTTGTTGGTTTTTCATTTATGTCCAGAATCATATTAAGGAACTTCCCTTCCATTTCAAACTCCATTAGGATTTTCATCAAATAAGGTTGGATTTTATCAGATGCTTTTTCTGTATCCATGGAGATGATCATGTGGTTATATTCCTTCATTCTATTGATGTAGTATATTACATTGATTGATTTTCTAATGTTGAACCATCCCTGCATTCTTGGAATAAATCCCACTTTGTCACACTGTACAACTCTTTTAATATGCTGTTGGACTCTGCTCTCTAGTATTGTGGTGAGGATTTTCTATCTATATTTATAAGAGATATTGGCCTGTGGCTTTTATTTCTTGTGGTGACTGTTGTCTGATTTTGGTATCAGGTGTGAGTTATATAATGAATTAGGAAGTATTCCTTCCTTCTCTATTTTTTTTTTTTTTTTT